>NW_005871065.1:9220148-9510740 GCF_000147115.1 Myotis lucifugus | reverse complement strand
AGAATTGCCCGGTCACTCTTCTCCCACATAAAGGGGATTTGAAACCCGAGATGGGGATCTACACGATCGCTATGGCACGGTATGTCATCCTTGGGGACAGGCAGAATTCGTGCCAGAGGGGAAATGGAACTTCAGGAATTTTCCCCTTGGAAAGATTTCCCTAAAGACTATGGGGACTTTCACTAGAGACCACGGAGGACTTTTGGCTCCCCTGGTACTGGCCGCACGCACGGTTCCAGGCATCGTAGGACCCTGCCTTTGTGTGAAGGAACCTCTTTGACTCATCCTGTCCATTTTGGCTCTGATCTTGACTCTGATAGTGAAAGATGGAGGATGATATTGGCTCCAGGATCAGGAACTAGGTGGGTGAAGCTTCTGCAAAGTTCATGGGTGCCTGCTTGCTGAAAAACAACTCCAACCTAGCAATTAGTGCCATTGTCCTCTAAGCAAGAGCCCTTGAAAAATGGTGGATACTGTTTGAGCAATTACTTTTGTGTGTAACTTTTTCCTTACAGTTTGAGATACATCAGAACATACTGAAGGGGAAGCCTGTGCCTTAATGCCCAGCCTTTCATAGTAGCCATCTGTCCAAATATTATAATTCAACAAATATTTACTGAGCAATTCACATTGCTTACTATTCTGGGGGAGAAAAGGGATGGGGAGGAAACACAGACACTAAACCAGCATTTGATGTGTGTGCGTGCGTGTGTGTGTGTGTGTGTGTGCGTGCGTGTGTGTGTGTGTGTGTGTGTGTGTGTAGTGTTTGAATAAAGTGGCTGGCAGGGAGTAGTTGCTCATTAAATGGGTAATGAAGGAAGGAACATGTGAGTCAATTGGACATTTTATACTTTAGGTTCCATTTCTATTTCTGCCTCTATGTTTTAGTATGAAATCCCAGTAGAATGTAAATCCCTCTGTCCCCCAGAATATAAGCTTTCTGACAGCAGGGGCTTTTGTAACATTAAATAATGTTGCACCCCCAACACCCAGAATAATAATTAGTACATATTATTTACATGTAGTCAACTAGTGCTTATTGGAAGAAGGAATGAATGGCCTGAGAGATAAATGAATCTCTCTAGGTCTCATTCATTTATTTAGCACAAGTGGACTGGGTCTATGTTAGGTTCTGAGGATGCGAAGGTGACCAACCTAAAGGCTCTGTCCTCCAGGAGTGGTTTAAGAGGGAAACAAGTGAGCATACAAATTAGTACATTTTGATGATTTCTATGATGGAAGAGAGCAGAGGGATATTGATTGAGAGCATAGAGAAGCCAGAGCTGTAGCTTAGGAGGAAGTGAGCCTGGGAGGAAGGGGGTAAGGAAATATGATGAGCGAAGGCACAGTGGTCATAGGTTGGAGAAGTCTGGGCTGCCATGTGATCAGTATGGCTGGACTCTGGGCACTTTTATGGGGGAGTGACAGGAAACAGGGTTGAAGGGATAAGTAAGGCAAAACCATGGAGGGTGTTCATGCTCAGAGGTGTGAACTATACTTGAATGTTGTGAGGAGCCATTTAGGCGGGGAGGTGTCAAGATGAGACATATTTTAGAAAGATCCCTCTGATGGTGGAGTGTAAAAGGATGTATTCTTGAAACAAGAAATGGAAGACCCCTGAGGAAATTACCCCAGTAATCCACATAAGGGATGATCGTCCATGGCAAGCAGAGGACATAGAGGGACATTTACGAAGCAGAAAAACCACACATGGTAATTAATTGACTGTGGGGGTGAAGAGAAGACAGTCTAGGGCCGTGGTTGGCAAACTGCGGCTCGCGAGCCACACGCGGCTCTTTGGCCCCTTGAGTGTGGCTCTTCCTAAGTCTTAGGAGTACCCTAATTAAGTTAATAGCAATGTACCTACCTATATAGTTTAAGTTTAAAAAATTTGGCTCTCAAAAGAAATTTCAATCGTTGTACTATTGACATTTGGTTCTGTTGACTAATGAGTTTGCCGACCACTGGTCTAGGGCATCATTACGGATTCTGCATCCAGCTGAACAGGGGGCCAGTAACAAAGACAGGGCGGAGGTGGGAAAGACCACTGACCAGTGACAAATAGACATCTGGAGCTTACGAGGGAAGCAGTGTCGCTCATATAGACTTGGACTTGGTGGCATAAGGTGCTAGCTGGAGCCTGAGAAGATGAGCAGAAGCCTGAAGATAGAACCTCAGGGAAATAGCAACATCTAAATGGGGAGGAACATTGGGCATTGGGAGGAAATTGAGAAAGTGGTGCCTCCTAAAATCAGATGGTGTCCCCTCACTACTCAGTAAGCTCCTTGGGGCCTACAGATAAAACCTAATTATTAATATGCAAACTGGGGACACATTGAAAGCTGCCGCCTCAAATACATCCCTTTCTGTTCTTCCTTGCTAATCAAATCCTGGTTTGCTCAGCTCTTCACCCCTCCTCAAGGGGACTGGTCTCCTCTGGAGCTGCAGGATAGGTCTTAGCTACTCTTCCCCGATCTGCACAGAACAGTCGTCCCTGGTGCCTGTCAGTGATCCAGGGACCTACCATGACCTAAAATGACCCTATTAGGCCCCAAACAAAACTTCTACTCCATGCTGGAGGTGAACAAGGAAGACTGGAGCCCCCAATTCCATTGGAAGCCTCAGAGGGAATCGAGGTTTCTGATGATGGTATTTCTTGTATTATTATTATTATTGTCATCATCATCATCATCATCATCATCATCACTTTTAATAGTTCTTTGTTACCACACTGCTTTTGTCATACTGACTTTGGCTTTGGCTCTCACCCATGGCTGTGAATAAATGCACCATTTGCCTTTCTGAGCAGGAGCTTTATGTGTGATTGTGTGGGGTGGCTGGAGCTGTCTGGCTTCTGTTGTCCACTATGAGAACATGGCCCACATAGAGGTTACTTCTGCACCCTGGGCTCCAGAATCTGACATGAATGCTGAATGGAGCTGAGCATAGCTGAGCAGGATCCACCCCAGCGGATGGAGTCCAGCAGAGCCCAGTAGAGCCCAACTGACAATATCATGAGCAAGGAATAAGTACATGCTAGTTATTAAGCCAATGACATTTTTTTAAACAACTAATGGTCAATTTGTTGAAAAGGTTGAGTTAAGCATCTGCACTGGTGACTTACACCTGGACTTCTGGTTCAGTAATGATGTTTTAAAGTTGTTTTCTTAAATTTCATAACTTACTGAGAGTGGATGAAAACAAGAGGCCACTGAACAACTGAACTCATCAGCTCAGGGTGTGTGTGCTTCCAGGTAATCAATAAGAATATCCTTATCATTTAGACCATTGTGAGTTAGAATTTTCTGTTACTTGCAGCCAGAATCGTCTGCCCCACATATCTAGCTATTCATGACTCAGTGTTCCCAGTCTCATCTCCCTAAGCATTTTGTGCCTTTGTTAATGCAATTCTGCTTCCACTGGCAAACTTCTATTCATCCTGCACAATCCAGATCAATGCTGTCTTCTACGGGAAATCTACTCTGGAAAACGTTAGTTATTCCCATAGCACTTCCATCTTTCTCGTATTATGACCTTTATCACATTGCATTGTACCTATTTGAAAATTTGTCTATGAACATGAGCATGGTCCTTGCCTTATGCATTTTTTCATCTGTTGCATCAGCACATATCTGATATATAATAGGTGCTCAGAAAAATGTTGCTGAACAGGTCAGTAATATTTTAAATGCATAGTTATAAGGCATTATTGGAAGAAGATTCAGCATTTGTTTTATGTATTCCCCCTGAATACTAATGGAATTAGACAACATAGAAGCATCAGTCTTCCAGATTTGAATGGAAAAGAGGGACATATTGAAAATCCAAGACTGCCTAATTATCTGACCAACACATTCCGACAGGTCAGTAGGCTCTGGGATTTGGCAGCAATTTTGTGCATTCAGAGACTCAAAGAATTTATCAACCCCCTGAGAACCATTTTTGCAAAGACTATGAGACTTATAGGTCATCTTGTCTGACTCATTTGGCTACAGAATGTCTTGAAGAAAATTATGTCAATACACACTATTTAAGTCTGATTTTTGTTATCTGGCCATACAGTTTAAACTAATACATATTAGCCCCTACCATGTTATAGATGCTGTGTCAGGCATTTCAAATAAAAAGTCTCTCATAATGCCAGATACCCATTTTCAAGACCCGAAAACTGAGGTTAAGAGAGGCCAAATAACAACTCAAGGTCACAAAACTTGTAGAGCACATCTGGGGTTTGACCTCAGATTCTCTGACTCCAACTCCAATTTTTGTTTGTTTTCTGGCTTACAAAATAGAGATAATATTGTAAATTTTTGTATTTAGATAGCATTAAAATCAGTGATACTTAGCTGAAATTTGTTTTCAATGCCTTTACCTAAAGCATTGAGAAACATGGGGGTTTCCAGCTTTCAGGGTGCTAGTGGGGAAATATATTTGGTGGGGAGGATGGAGCTGCCCAACCCCCTCTCATAGTCCATCATGGAGGAAGGTTTATTTAACCCACCATGTTCTGGGCATGTACTACCCAGTGTCCTCACTGCTAAAAATCTAATGGAAATAATGGCTACCCTTTGGTAAATGTCCACAAGTCTGATGCTTTGCCCATATTATTTTTAACCCTGAAATAAAATGCATTTTATAATTTTCTTTTCACCAGAGAAGACAGTGAAGTTCAGAGAGATTAAGTTACTTGTCCACAGGTGATGAGGGACAAAGTCAGCTCTCCAACTCAAGTGTATCTGATTCAAAAGAGCAAGATTCCTTGGTTCAGAAGATGATTTGACTGCGTGGTGGGCACACAATACAATGTACAGATCTTATAACATAGAAATCCACACCTGAAACCTATATGATCCCATTAACCAATGTCACCCTAATAGATTTAATAAAGACATTTTTTAAAAGGATATATAAAAAGCAAATAACCTGATCTGGCCATTATTCTCTACTCTAATAGTTTATGCATGTGGTTCATGGTAACTCTTTTCCCTGGTGTGTTATCATGACTTAGAATCTTTTAAAAATCAGTGTCCTCCCTTAGGTGAAAACTCTATAGTTTGACAATCAGTTGCTATACATTTTAAAATACAGTGTCAGCCAGTGTGGATCAGAAACGGAATTTAATTCTGTGTGTGTTGGCTGTTTGCACTTATACTTTGAACATGGGTTGAACAAAAACATTGAATGATTTTGGAATTCAATTGATGACAAGTCATTGCTTCTCACCCTCCTCTGCCTTGATCAAAGCAAGCTCAGTAAGTGAGACAGTTAAACATTACAAAGGCAGATGAACCTTGGGAGGAGTCGCTGAGGACATGGGCCAGGGCTTGGCAAGCTGTGGCCTGCATGGCCAAGCAGGCCCACTGTCTGTTCTTGTGTGGCTCTCAAGAGCTAAAGTGGCTTTTACATTTTTTAATGGTTGGAAAAAATTATGGAAATTTGTTTTCTTCTTGTTATGAACATACCCCCATGATATCTTGATTTTGCTTGTGGGCCTATTAAACCTAAAATACTATCTGTCTCTTACAGTAAAAGTTTGCTGACTTCTGAGGTAGGCCTTTATCTCCCTGAGGTGAAGAAGGAAAGGAGCAGCCTCTCCTTTATTTTGGGAGCATTTTCTGTGGTTTTTATTTTATTTTTTAAATTTTCTTTCAGGTCAGTGTAATAGACATTCCTGAGTGGGTTTTGTGCAGACATTGAGGGAAGATGAAGTGGATCAGGCCAGCATCTAGCCGGGCCCTTGGACGCAATGGCATTTTCTGTTTCAGAGGAAGAGGGTTTGTTCTGGAAGGAAGAGAAAATATTTTAGGGAAACCATTCTGCAGTGGGCAGAACGGACTCATCTGCGAATCCCTGGCTTCTAATCACAGCTCGTCAGGAGCTCGCCGGAGCTGGCCTCCCTTATTGCACAGATGCCTGGAGAAACTTTCAGTTTTTGTTGAGGAAAGAAAGACTTCCTCTTTTCTACGGGGAAGAGAAATTAATGGGGACGGTCTGAGAGAAGCTCTCCTTTCTACATCAAGAATGAAAGGGAGTCTGTTGTTTGAACAGGCTTCAGGCAAGAATCGGCTCTAATCCAGCGGTTGGCTGGACAGCTGGGCTTTGTGGCTTCTTAGTCTATTAAAGCTTCCCCAGCTAATTCCTCCTGGCAGTCTGTCTTCTTCTGAAGGCCCAGATTTCCGACTCTAAACAGTGGGATGAGAGCTCAAAGGGACATGTCCAGAGCATGCGCTCCTTCAGATCTGGGTTTCCTGTGGAGTCAGCTGCTGAGAGCCTGATCATGAGCCCACAGAGCAACGCCTGGCTTCCTCTCGGACCCTGTGCTTCGTGGCATTGGCATCCACAACCCCACAGGCCATCTGCTCCCTTATTATTATTACAGATATAATAAAGTTGAATGTCTTCAGAGCAGTTTTGGAAAACCAAGTGCATCTAGGCCCTTGCTTTTCAAGATCAAGTTCGAAGCGTTCTAGGTCCTTTGCCATGGGACTCCACTCCTGTCTCCAGGCTTCCTCCCTCATGCAGCTACCTTCCTGGTTCTGCCTTGTCCTTTCTGACCAAGTGCCTCTCTGTGTCCTTCCTCAGCCACTGCAATGGACTCCTGGCATTTAAACATGAAACATTCCAGGCAACACAGGGAGATGGTGTGGGGTGGGGTATATTCTTTTACTTCTTTATTTCCCAGGCATGGAATTCACATGACAACAAATTTGCTCCCAGGAATGCACTTTTAACACTTCTAGGAGTAAATAGCCATAAGATCATGTTCTGGGCTACTCCAACCTGAGGGCACAAAAACCAAGTCACAGTAACAGCAGCGGCTTTTTCTGGCTTTGACTTCCTTGTTCAAATGGAGCCTCCAGGTACCCTCAGAATTGCCCCCACTCTCTGGGAAGCTGCATCGCTTATGTGTGGTGAGGAGTCCAGGCCTGTTGCCACACTGTCTGTGCCACCTGCCCTTGTCCTGGTCTCCTGCTCTAGTTTGGGCTCTGAATTCCTGGATGGTGTCCCTAGCCTAGCTCTCAGAGGCTAAAACGCTTCACCACCAAGGCCAGTGCTGGGCTGGCCGAAGCTATCAGCCTGCGTTCTCAGGGCCATAGCTCAAGTGCAGAAGCCTTGCCATGATCCCCAGTAGAGTGAGGAGACTTCCTCTTCTCTACCCTCCCGTTGTTCCCTCTCACTCTGTCTCAATATTGGGCAGCCTTGTGTTGTGTCTCAGTGAGACTAGTTGTGGAGATGGCCCTTTTGTTTCTTGAAGCCCCTCTCCCAAAGGCTCAGGTGCAAGTTCCCAGGGGTCTAGGTGAGAGCCCAATTGAGAGAAGGCTCCTAGGTAGCCTCAGGCTCTCCTCTGACCCTGGGCATTTTATGTTGGACCAACTTGTATGCTCAGCTCTCTTGCTGTAGATGGCGAATCCCCTTCCAGGAGATTTCTCTGTCACTCATGAAATAGACTCATGGCTGCTACTCCTCTGCTCCCATCCTCCAGGTGTATCGATCTATGAGAAGAGAACAGCTAAGGCTCAACATAGGAACCATGCTACACCAAGAGTCCAGTCTTTTTACTTGCTGTGTGAAGTGGGCTGCCAGACCCTGCTTTGCAGATTCCCGGTATGATGGCCATAGTCAGCAAGTTCAATGCATTCTCCAAATGTAAATACACAAAATGCACATGTCAGTGGTAACCACTGTGTCTCCAAGACCAAAGCTTTCCAGAGAAAGAGAACCAGTAGGATATGTGTATATATTGAAAGAGAATTAAAATAAAGAATTGGCTCACATGATCACGGAGGCTGGTGAGTCCAAGGTCTATATTGTGCACTGGTAGACTAGAGACTCAGGAGAGCTGACCTGAAGATCTGGTCTAAAGACCATCAGGGTAGATAATTCCCTCTTGCTCCAGGAGGTCAGTCTTTTTGTTCTATTCAGGCCTTTAATGGATTGGATGAGACTCAAAGTTCATGGGCTTACTTGTTAATCTCATCCCACAAATCCTCCATATTGATACATAAAATTAGTCATAGCAACCAGCTAAGGCACATGTTTTCAGAATGCTCCCCTCGAAGCAGTTATTTCTTCTGGGATTAGACTGAGGAAAAGGATCAAAATATTAGAATTGGGAGGGACCAGAGAAGTACTCTAGTTTTAACTCCTGATTATATGATGAGACTCAGGAGGGTTAAGTTAACACAATTAATTGATTCATTGATCTCTTCATTTATTCAGCAAACATTTATTCAATGCTTACTATGTGCCAGGTACTGTGTTTGTATTGGGGCTGCAGTGGTAAAGGTTTAGTCCAGACTGGTATGTGCAATTATATCATCCTTTAGGACTTACAAAGGGCATTCACAAATATCACCTCATTTATGTTTCACACAGATTTTCTTAACTTAGACTCATTTTGATGTACATTTAGAGATGAGTAAATGGAGGCCTAGAGAAATAATTTCCCCATATTATATAGATAGAAATAAAGTAATTTCCCCATATTATATAGCTAATACATAGCAGAACGAAGATTTGAATGCTATTTATTTATTCATTCATTCATTTATTTTCATTTGAACTCCCAAGCCTTTGGGTCACATACACAATTAATGAGTTAGGAAAAGCAAATACAATTTAGGATTTGATATATTCCTTATTAAGTTGCATTGCAATTCACACAACATTGTAATTTTTTCTTATATCTGTCTTTTACTCTCTAGACTATCAGCAGAGACTGGGTCTTATTGATTTTTAAATCCTCAGAGACAGGCAGACTGCCTAGTGCATAGTAGGTGCTCAGTACACACTCGTTGGATAAGTATTACTGAGGGTCCTTTGTGAGCCAGATGCATTCTGATTTTAATTATGAGTGGAAAACCAGCTTAGGGGGGAAGTTTGAGAGTCCAGGTGGAAGCTTTCAGACAGAAAGGCAGCATAGAGGGTGAGGTGAGGAGCAGGCTGGAGGGCTGGGGATGCCCCCTGGTGAGCTTTGATATTCAATAATCCAGGTTGATTTCCATGCATGAGGTTCAATTGCTGCCTTTGTGTACAGATTCATCAGAAGGAGCGCAGGCTGTTCCAAGTCGGTTTTCTAATGAAATCTGTACAGTGGGGACAGAAATTGAGTCTACAGTTCCGGTTCCCTTTCTTGGACAAATTTCAGAGGAGATCCATGCAGAAGTCGGGGGTCACTGGAGCAGAAATATGCCTGTGATTACGGGTGCCAGTCTGGAAGCTGGGAAGATGCTTGCTGGCAAGGGTCGGGCTGGGGAATGGGGGTGGTTCTTTCCTTTGATTTCCTTCCAGATCTTGTCAATGTAGTCCATGGACATGAGCCTAGTGACAGGGAGACTGTGAGAGGGGGAGGGGAGGAAAAGGTACTCACTTTCCTGCTAGGAAAGCATCTACGACTGGCAGATACATGGCAGAACCATCAAAAGGACAGGACAAACCTAGCCTCACAAATTGAGAAAGTTAAGCCATTGCTTCTGCTGCTTTGTGACAACATAAAGTTGTAGATTGTCTTCCACACAGAAAATGAGAAGAAAATAATTACGAGCACCATGTTATGGAGACTGAGGCCACACGTGCTACATATTCAAGAAACTGGGTTGCCTGTCTCCCACCCCTCCCTTCTGTGCCCACCTTCATCATCTTAGACATGTTCTGCCAGTCACTATAATAATTTAAGGACAGAGGTTGTTTCCTCATTATCTTGAACAACAGTGTCTCTTCTGCACTTTTAGGACTGCTCAAGTACACTCTGTGGACACAGAAAACTGAGGCTAATCAGAGTTTTAGCCCTTCATTCTTGGCCACTATAGGGTTAATTTATCATTGTACATAACCAAGGCCAATCTTGTTGGAGAGCTTATTTAGAATTACCACACTGATCAACTATAGAAGATAATGGCAGGAACACTTGAAAGAGATTCAAGTCATACATGTGTTATTGGTTAGACATGTGACTTTGAACAATAAATATATTACGCTGGACATGTATTTCTCCATATTGAAAAGGAGAGTGTTGGAGGAAGACCATAAAGAGAAAAGCTGAAATGTTGATGAACTTCTGACTTTTTCTAAGTTATGCTCATCTCTTGAATCTCACTTGCATCCAGAAGCTGAGATTATGAGCCTACTCATGAATTGGCTCTATTAAATATAATGATGATCCAAACAGGTGTTTGTTGTCTCAGAAGATGAACACAACACATTGGCACATGATTTCACAAAACAAGTGGCTAAGGGACGTGTCTGCCTCATAGACTGGATTATGATGAAATGCACAGTCATACACGTGGCCATGTCCAGGAGATGGGAGTGGTTACAGATGCAGGACATTCCAAGGTTGAAGTACAATGTCATCAGAGAAGAGGGAGTGGAAATTGGCACCCTCATATATCCCCAGGGCCAGTGGAAATTGGTACAATCCTTGTGAAAAGCAATTTGGCATCACATATAGAGAGCCATAAGGTGTTCATACTGCTGGCTCATTCTCACTTCTGGGAGTTTATCCCAAGATAATAATAAAAAAGAGAATAAGTTACTTATGAAGGTGTCATGGGAGTATTATTTTTAAATAGTGAACAATTGGAATTGTCCAAATCAGAGGCTGGTAAACTTTCCCTGTAAAGGGCTGTGTGGTAAATATTTTAGGTTTTGTGAGCTATGCAGTATCTGTCTCTAATACTCACCTTTGCCATTGTAGTATTGAAGAAGCTATAAACAAAATGTGAATAGGTGGGTGTGGCTGGGTTCCATAAAGCTTTATTTATGGAAACTTGAATTCAAATTTCATATACTTTCTACATGTTATGAAATATTCTTTTGAACTTTTTTTTTATCTTGTGGGCATTTTAAAAACAGAAATGGATGAGATTTGACTCATGGGCTATAGTTTGCTGGCCCTGGGTCTAAACAATAGAATAGTTTATTAGATTATTATATAACCATGTAATAGAATGTTGTATAACTAGTAATATGATAATTGAGAGAAGCATGGAATAACATAAGTTACACTAATACTATGTGAAAAATTCAGGGCATGAATGGTAAATACATCCCAAACTATAAGAAATGAAAATAGTTGTGGTTAGGATGGAAAGACTATGAATATGTTTTCCTTTTCATCAAATTTCCTTCAAGATTTTTATGTTGTCTTTTTTTTCTTTCTGGAACTCTGATTAAATAGTTGTTGGATGTTCTCAATCTATTCTTCATGCTTCTTAACCCCTAGTTTTACTCTGAAAAAGATGGTTTGATAGAATAATAAAAATAACAGCCTCAACATTTAATATGATTGAAAGGCCTACCCTGTGCAAAGGGCTTTAGATTTATTATCTTAACTTTTATAATAATCCAATAAATAAACTAAGGTTCAGAGAGTACTAAAATTTGCCCAAGTGATAGATCATGGACTCACTGCTGAGGGATTCAATTTACTGAACTGATCATCTCTCTTGATTAATTGAAGTCATTGACAGCTAAAGGAGGTTCTGAGTTAATGTCTTTTAACTCAAGTCCATGGGCCAATAATAGTTTTTGGTGGCCCTTTCCAGCTCTCTTCCAACTTTATGCATCTTATGTATTAAACCAATGATCATTTATTGAGTACCAGTGTCATAACAATGCATATGACCTAGTTCTGGTTTTACATGTAAAACTATATAAAATACTTATTTATGTTAATAAACCCCACACTAAGAGTTAAACTTAATAATAGAGTTACACATTAGTCATAGGGGTGCCTCAAGTTGAGTGCTCAAGGAAACCCTATGAAAGAGAAAGAGACCCATGAGCTGGAAGGGCATTCATTCAGAGGGAACAGCATGTGTAAAGGCATGGAAATATGAAGCAGCTTTGTTCATTCGGTGAACAAGTATTTTGGCAGAGCCGGAACACAGCTGCATGCAAATAATGTTGGGCAAAGAGGACGGAGATGTGTATACAGTTAGAATATGAAGCTCTTGCATGCTCCATTGAGGTTGGACATGATACTGTAAAATCAATTACTGTTACCACAAATATGCTGCATTACAACCCCACACAACCTCAGAGGCATGTGACAGTTACTGCTCACATGTTTGGGTTGGCTAGGTGGCTCCTGCTGATACTGATGGGGCTCATTGCCATGTCTGGGGCTTGGCTGGATGTCAGCTAATCTAGCATGGCCTCGGTGGGGGTGACTGGAGTGACTCAGCTCTGCTCTGTCTTTCATCCTCTGGCAGGTTAGTTCTCATGGGGACGCCAGAGTACAGGAGGGAGAAAGTCTAATCACTCGAGGACTTTTTCAGCCTCTGCTTATGCTGAGTTTGTTCATATCCTATTGACCAAAGCTAGTTACAGGTTCTTTGAGGTTCGAGGGGTGGAAAAATAAACTGTACCCCTTTGTTGGGAGGAACCTCATCCTGATGTTGCAAAGGTGTGAATCTGGGGAGGGGCAAAGAATTAGGGTCTTTGGTATAATCAGTTTCCAGCTGACCACATGCTTTAGAATGATCGGCAGTGATTTTCAGGGGCTGGAGCCCAATAATGTTTGGTTAGAAAACGCAGATCTTGAATCATATGGGAGGGGTCTTCCTGGGCACCTGCACTTTTTACATGGTGGGCGACTGATTCTTCTATTTAGAAAGTGTGAGAACTGCTGCTATAGGCATTTAAACAGGAGAGACATAGTTGGATTTGCTTTTAGAAAAGTCACCCTAGTTCCAGTGTGAATACACACTGGGGTGGAGTTGGAGAGGCAAAACTGAAGACAAGAAGGCCAGTTAGAAGCCATTACCTTACTTGGCAGTTCAGGGTTGTGTGAAGGCACCTGGGATTGAACGGTGCATGGGTAGCTATTTGCAAGCTCTGTGGCCTTGGTAGGTTATGTAAACTCGGAGGCTCAGGTTTTCCATCTCTACAATGAGAATGAGAATAATTATCCTCACCAACTTGGCACATAGACTTTCACCAGTAAGGGATGATACGGTGAGCCTAGGGTGCAAACATAAATACAATCCTTGCCAAGCAAGGCAGCTCCAGGCTCTCACACTGCCCCTAGGATGCCGTGCAAAAGAGGGACTGACCACAGGCCATTTCCCAATAGCTCACAATTAAAAATGTATCTTAAAAAATTAAAAAAATCTTAGACTTTTATTAAAAAAAGAAAAAGAGGAGAATGAAAGGCAGATCCTTTTAGGGTAGTTTTGAGTCCCTAGCCAAATACTAATCAAACCCAGGTCTACTACTTAAGAGTTCTCTCTTCTTCCTGAACCACCCAATTCCTGGTTACAGGGTTTTCTTGAAGGTTCTAGGTAGGGTATAGTTTGGTGGGAGATGGAGGGGGACTAGATGAGAGGCCTTGAATTTATGTGACAAAAGTTTAGACTTTTGATGGTCCTTCCGGGCAGTCCCTTAGGCAGGGATGGAAGAAAGCATCTTTATAGAACTTTAAACCTACCACCTCACTTAAGTAATTCTTCATTTTTCAATATCCTTCAAAATAGGGCACTATCGGGGCCTCCTTTGACTTCTAGTAGGGCCAGGGTTTGGATGTGCATGCCTCGAGAGTTTCTAGGTGCCACTCACCTAGGCCACACCTAGGCAGCTAATGGGGCCAGGCCACTTGGGAGGCATGTCTGTGCCTAATCCCAGCCTATGAATGTTTAAATGACCTCGTCCATCATACTTGCTTGAGTAGGCCTTGAAGGAAAACATGAATTATCTAGCAGGACCAGAGAGAAGCTCTGGGGATCTAAGCAGGAGGGATTTTTTTCTTAGAGCCTCAGAGCTGTGTTGAGAGCAGACTTATGGACGTAACCAGCCAGGCACTGCTGACACAGAGGTGGTGGCAGCTGGAGGAAGGGGAAGATCTCCAGGCTGTCGCTGTGCCATCTGTTGGGAAGCGTGCACTTCTTATGACCCAAGTGCTGGAAGTGTTGCAAGCAGGCAGGCTGATTAATTATTTCCCTGGGGTCTCCCTAACAGGGGATAAAAACTGATGCTTGGTGGGCGTGAAAGAGAGGCCAAACCTTTCAACTAGTAGGGAATTTGTTTCCTGGCTTAACAGCAGCCACATGTGATGGTATAGAAAACATATGTGTCTCTGATAAAAGATCACATTTAAAGTAAAGACTAGAAAGAAACCAGCACAACAGTGTCCTGTTTCTCATCAAACACCGAGCGCCACGTTTTCAAACGTTTTGTGTTAGGAGGGGATGTTTAGAAGCATTCCAACAGGGCTGGGCTCCGTTTCCATTAGCACCTTCGGTGTGTTTCTGCTGTCGCTATCTAGTGAAATCAATCATTTATCACAGTGGTTCCCAAGCCTGTAGCCTCTCTGGTCCACTGAATAAGAATCCATGGAAGTAGCCACCAGAAGCTGGACTTTTTAATAAGCTCCTCTGGCTGATTTGTATGTAGGAGGCCTTGAACTTCTCTGTGAATTGAGAGAAGGATAGCTACAGGTTTAGAGAAAATATGCATGAATAAGGGTCTGTGCTGAGTTGCTGGCTGCAGAAAGAATTTCACAAATTATATATCCAAATCTGTCTATGTCATGTCTCTATCTCTCTATCTCTATCTCTATCTCTATCTCTATCTCTATCTCTATCTAGCTATCTCATCTATATGAGTTTTCCCCTTCACACATGTAACGAAAGGGATGGGGAAGTGAACAGATGATTGCAAGAAGGAATCAAATAGGCATTCATAAGAGCTGAGGGTCATTATAGGAGCAATAAACACCAAGAGCAGCAAGTTGTTGAAATGATAAGCTACCAGTAGATGCCTATCTCTATTAATGAAATCATCACCCATTTAGTTTCCCAAGCTAGAAACCTTACCAATATCTGCATATCCTTCTTTGCTTCTCTTCTCTCCTTCTATCTCAAGTAATCACCAAATTTTGTTCATGGATGGTATTTATACAGCTGGTTGCTTAGCTCACAGCCAGTCCGTCCTCCTCCCTTATTAACAGACCTTAGGGTTTGCTTGGGAATTAGAAAGCCATGTACTCAGCTGGACTATTGCAGTAGCTTCTTCAGTAGTCTTTTTGTCAACAGACTATCTCTTCTTTCATCATCTTCTACCATGATTTGGGACTGAATGTCCTTTAAAAAGTCCTAATAAGTTATTTCCCTGCCTAGAAAAAATATCTTTCTTTAAAATTGCGAACAGGATAAAATATAAACTCTCAGAATGGTTCTCAATTTGGTACTAACCACCCCCCCCAACAATCTCTGTAGCAACTTATGAATGGAGGCAAATTCATTGGCACTTCTATAGAGAGGTGGGGGTCTATGTGATCAACTCTTGTTTCTGGGTGAGCTTAGTGACAATTTTTACCAACATAATATGGTAGAGGGTTAACATGTTGTCTGTTTCTGGCCTAGGCCTTAAGAAACTATCAACTTTCATTTCCTGTACCTTGGAACCTTTTATTGCTTCCTCTGGGTGTTCTGAGAGACTATGTGACAAATTAAACTACCCTGAGAGGCTGGGTATATGCTCTGTTGATGGTCTTGACTGTTCATCCATCCTTCCCAGAATGCCAGACACATGAGCAAATCCATTTGGACTCTACAGGCAAGACCATACGCCAGCTGAATATCAATGAGTGACCTCAATTGATGCCATTTTGAAGCATAAGAATCTCCCAGCTGAGCCCTTCCCCAATTCCCTATTCACAGTATGGCCAGATATAGTAAAATAATTACTGTGTTAAGCATATTAAGTTTGGGGATAATTTCTTATGTATCAGTAAATAATTAAAATGCTTTCCTACCAGTCTTCCCAAGCATCCCACACCCCAGTTAGTTATATGGAATGGTCATCAGTTTCCTAAACACATTAAGCTCTCATGCTGGAAATGCCCTTCTTCACTTTCTTTACTTGGCAAACTCTACTCATCCTTCAGATGTAGCTCAGAATTTGGCTCCTCTCTGAAGTCATTGTTGAATAAATGAATGAAAGAAATTCTTCCTGCTTCATCCTACATTGCTATGGGTTCTTGGCAAGTACCTCTCTTAAAGCAATGTGGCATTGCGACCATTTAAGTATGTATCTTCTTTAATAGTGTGATTATTCCTGGAGGGTAGGAATTGTGTTCTGCTCATCTTGGCACATCCAGTGCTAAACATGGTGCCTGGTCTGTAGTGGGTACACAATACATGTCTGTTAAATGAAGGGAGGACATAATAAACAAATAAAAACTAAGAAAAGCATTTTGGTCTCTATATTTTTTGAAGGTCCAATCATGCCTTACTGGCTTGTTCCAGTTAGAATCACACATAAAATAAAATTTTAAAAAGCTATTGGTTCTAATTCCCCAAGTGATGGTGGAACCCCCATGATGGGATTAGTATCCTCATAAGGAATGAAAAAGACACCAGAGCTTCCTCTCTCTGCCACGTGAGGATACAGCAACAAGGTGGCCATCTGTAAGCCAGGAAGAGAGCCTTCACCAAGAACCAATAGCCGGCACCTACATCTTGAATTTCCCAGCCTCCAGGACTGTGAGAAATAAATTTAAGCCACCCAGTCTATAGTATTTTGTTATAGCAGCCAACCTTCCTATGACATATTGTACGCAACAAGTAGTATCTATTGATTGATAGCTTCTTCTTCCTTGACTAGTCGCTTTCCCTTCCTTGACTAGTTATTTGCTCTTGGACTTCCCATCCATTTGCCTTTCCTGGAGCATCATCAGGGAGATACCTCTGAAGCCAGGTGGGCCAACAGAAGCCAATGAACTATGTATGACCCTTCAGGTCCTTCTTGGGTCTTCCTTTGTCAATTGCTTTTTCCCATGGCAGAGAAATAACCATCGACTGAACTGCCTACCCCTGTGGATTGAGATCTCTCAGTGAGCTGAATCTTGTGCTTGGCTCTAGCACTGCTTTGTTTATTTAAGCTTCACAAGTTCTCCAAGAGGAAGGGTTATTGTCATCAAGACTCAGGAAAGTGAGTGAGTTTCTCAGAGTTCACAGTTAGTAAGTGACAGAGCTGGAATTCAAACCCAAGGCAGCCTCCATACAAATGTGGTGTTCGTGGTTTGCTTCCTGGCCAGGGAATAGAGCCTGACCCTTCTGCCTGGACCTGCTAGGGGTTGAAAGAAAATACTCTTTTCATTTTGGAATGTCTTAGACCCAAAGTTGTTACTGTGTCCCGTATGGGAGGCAGTTTTTAATTTTTTCTTTTAAATTTGGGAGGCGTTTCCCCATACAAGCAACAATAAAGTTTGGATTTAAATGTATTAATGCACTGAGACAAGGAACCCAATGTCCAGCTGGAGAGTGGGAAACCTTGCCAGGCGAGGCACTCGTCTTGGAAGTAATCATGTATTTTGCTTGGCTTTGGCTTTCTGGAATGAGATATTTGAAAAAGAGCTTTTTAATTTTACATCACTTCCAATCCAGTGGTGTGGACTAGGCCTTTGTGAGAGCCGTAGTGGGGACATTTATCTCAATAGAGAATGGAGAGTTGATGAGCCATAAATTCTCCCACTCAGCACCCTGTGTTGGATTTTCCTTTCTCTCAGTTCAGATGGGAGCCTTTCCCTTTAACTAGTCACTGAGACAGGCTGCAGCTGGCAGGGGCCTGGGGAGGCTGTGGGAGACAGTGAGCCAGGCCTGGAGGCGGCACCAGCTCTTCTTATTCAGAAAATGTCGTAAACTTCCTGCTCTTTTGGATACTGCCTTCTGTCCCCCAGTGGCCAAGGTCCATAAAGGGAACTTTTAGTGGGTCCTCTACTCTCTGGAGGCAACATCCCATGGCAGACCTATGAAGCTGTAAGGGGCATTCTGTCTCCCCTGAAGTTGTGCACACATTCTGGACCCAATGTCTCCCACCCAAAGTTTGGGACCAGCTCTGTGCCAACTTGAATGGTCATCAAATGAGCTTCCAGTAGCTGCTTCTTGGAGTTTTTATATTTTGTCCTGGAATATTCCCTCCCCCCCACTGCCCTGCCCTGCCTTTAGGTGTCCAGCATCTTCTGCTGGGTCTTCTACTGGCTCCTATATCATGCTTATACTTGCTCTCCCCTTACCAAAATACTCTGCCAAAAATTCTTCATTCAACTTGAAATGCATCAAGTTCAAAACAAATTGGCCAAAATATTTTGTAATCTGGGCCCTACTTAACCCTTTGACTTTGGCCTTGATACTACACCACGTTATACTCTAAACAGCTTGAACTGAGTCCTGAGTGAGTTCAATTCTTTTGACCCTCTTACCTCAGGGCCTTTGCACATGTGGCTTCCTCTGCATAAAACCATTTTTCTAGCTCTCCTTCACTTTTACTTGGCTGCCACTTCTTAGCTGCTGTCAGTACGGATGTCTCTCCCACAGGGAAAACTTTCTCTGACTGCCAAGACTGGGTTGGGTACTTACTGCACTTTGCTCCACCCACTAGACATTTTCTGTTTTCTTACAAGTCTTTCTCAGGAGGAGTGATTGTACCCTTTGATCTGTCATAGTCCCCACTAAATATTTTTATATGAATGAATAATGAATGATGAGCAAGTGATCACTATTTTTATTTCTTTCACAAATCTGCACTTCAACAGGCTTAACTCTAAGGTGACTTTGAGTTGATATAAAGGAAATCCAATTTTCTCAAGTTTGCATTCAATTCCTTTCCATGTGTCCCAACTCCTTTGGAGAGGTGGTGGCTTCAGGGAAGAGGTCCCAGCAAAGGAGCACTGCAGGACCCTTAGATACCACTTAGATACCAGGATGCATTTTGCTTCCAAAAGGTCAAGGTTGATATGATTAATCAGATAAGAAAATTAATGCAAAAATTTGTGGTGGAGAATGGTGAGCAGTAAAGAAGTTTTGAAGGATATGCCGAATGCAAATAACTTTCTCTCCTGCATTTGCCACCACACAGCTGGACACTGGACATCAGGACCCCTGAGTCAGTGGCCACAGGAAAACCCAATGTCGCCAGTACTGTGTGTGTCACAAGAGCTTTGTGACTCTGCTTCTTGATGACCCTTTAAGCCTCTCATGTATTTGAGGGTGGGTTTGCTTGAGAGAAGCTGGGTCACATAGGAAGTCCTAATCGCAAGAGGGTTTGGGAAATGAATCCTTTAGCTTCCTAGTTGAGTGCACAAAAGGTACCCTACATGGTGTCTAGAGGACTAATGTCCAGTTTGTAATGTCTGTCCTAATATGATATGAAAAGTCCAGCTGGGGATGAGAAATTCCGTATAGTTACCTTTAAGCTAGACCTGACTTCATATTTACAAAACAGTAGTTATTATTCAATGGAATTCCATGTGCATCTATGTTTGCATAAACACCAATAAAAGTGTAGATGTTGAAGCATCAGTTCTAGGCTAGATCATGAAGGAAGGTGGCCTGAGATTTTAACATTGATGAAAAGAATTGACTGATTTGGTGGGGTTCCTTTTATTTCATTCATGGACAACAGGCTAATGAGCCAAAAGATGTACTTGAGATCCAGGGCATGTGATAGTGTAAGAGAATGTGACTTCCAAGGACACTCTTAGTTCCCCAAGCAGAGCAAGGGACTCTGGTGAGAGGAACCTAAAACTACTTCACTGCCTCCATCCTTTAAAGAGAAGGAGAAGATTGGGGACAGACTGTCCCCTGTTATCTGGACTTAATGTTCCAGGTTCATAATTTCTTGCAACATCACAATTACATAACTAAAAGGCTCTGCCCTTTGTTTCTTGCTTTTGCTGTAGTTTTGGGCCTCTTTCACTTTTTAAAAAATATATATTTTTATTGATTTCAGAGAGGAAGGGAGAGGGAGAGAGAGAGATAGAAACATCAATGATGAAAGAGAATAATTGATCGGCTGCCTCCTGCACACTCCCTACTGGGATCAAGCCTGCAACCTGGGTATGTGCCCTTGACTGGAATTGAACCTAGGACCCTTCAGTCCACAGGCCAATGCTCTATCAACGGAGCCAAACCAGCTAGGGCCTCCTTCACTTTTGAGGGCAGCAGATCTGATCATAACTTTCCACTAAAAACACTGATGTTCTAAATGGATCAGATGTGAAGGGAGGAGGGAGAGGCCCTTATTATCCAGTTGGACATTACAGATAAACTTATCAAACTAGTTAGCATAGTATTTATATGATTATAAATCTTTCATGTTTAGCTTTCTCCTATTACATATTTTTAAATAACCAGTGGCAGAAAATTTCAACAGAATAAAAATCCACTGGACCATTACAAATGTCCTAAGGTAAATGGGTAAAGCTCAGATTTTAGAATCACTAGATTTTGATGGAGTGTGGGGCAGAGGAGAAAATATAAGGCTATTGAGTACATGAAATACTACATTCTCTCATGGAAATGACAAGTGATGACAGGAGCTGGTCTTGGGCAGCTCATTCTGGCTACTTCTCTTTTAAGGCCATGTGGTATGGTGGCTAAGAGCGTGAGTTCTGGGGCTGAGCTAGTGGGCTTCAATGCCTGTCTTCATCACTCAATAGCTTTAACACCTTGGAAAACCTGCTTAACCTCTCTGTGTCTCAGTTTTCTCATTTTTAGAGTAAGATGATAATAATAGTGTTTGCTTCAAAGGGCCATGATGAAGATTAGATAAGATAATTTAGTCTAAATGTGCTTGTCCAAAACCTGATACATAGCAAATATTTCATTAATGCTGGATGGCTTTGGAGGCCCTTGGCATTGGAAGAAACTTTGTGTCTGAGTTCAGGGGCGTAGGACAAATGTCTGGTCTTTGGTAGCATGGCTCTTTAAAGAGACATGTGAGATATAGAAAGGGAGACAATAGACACCTAAAACTTATAAGACCAAATTACAGAAACATACCAAAAAATCAATAATTAATTATGATGTCTGAAGAAGATACTCCAAGGATCATCTTTTTTGGAGGAACTTAATCATTCAAACAATCATCTTTTCCAGATAGATTCTAGGCATCTTAAACTAGAGAGTGTTTGCACTACACATTGGATAAGATGGAAATTTGACATTAAGACAAAGGAAAGGAGGAAAGACCCAAGTTAACTAACTGAAATAGCTGGGATTGAATGTCCAGGTTATATCAGAAAATGTCAAAAGACAAATGGTACGCCTTACCTACTTTCAGTTAAGTTTTTATGGATCCAGGGTGCAGTGGAGAGGGGTTAGAAGGCTGGTAGGACAGCAGACTGCTCTGCCATTGCTAAAGGAAGCAGGGAAAGTTTGTAAGGCAGGGGGTAGTTGAAGAGGTACAGGCCATATTAGTAAATCTGGTGATGCTAGTGTGAAAGTGGCTTTACATTTATGATTTTAACTAAATATTTTGTAAGACTGACATCAGTGATGAAGGCTTCTCATCCTGCATGCTTGTCCCAGCTGCACCCCACCTCCTGACAAACATTTATCTTCCTTATTGTAGACTCATATCTACCTCTGTATTTCTGTATCTCTGTATCTCTGTGTCTATCTCCTATCTACCTACCTACCTACCTATCCATCTATCTCTACTTTTAGTCTCCAAGTAAAATAGAGAATTCACAGAAGGATTAGATGACATACATGTCCAAACCAGCATATGGTTCTCACTAGGCCATTGGGAGCCACCCTTTCTGAAATCAGGAGATAAACTGCTGTGAATCTGATGCTTTCCACTCAAATAAGCAACTCTATCTGCCTTCAGCTCCTTCCTATAATAGGCATGATTAACAAAAGTTTGCTGGCTGATGAAATAAATATATTTGGTTGAACAATGAATGTGTATGGGATTCATCCCTTCCAGACCTTCCCCTCAGACTCTATACAATCGCCTACCTTGGCACATTGCTTGCTGAAACTCACCCTTTGAAGTCATCTGCAAACAGTCTGTTGGTTGGATCTGATGGTTTCTGGGCTGTCAGATGTCTTTTTTTTTCATGGTCTGTTTCAATTTGAGGATCAGCCAGAAGTCAGGAGGTGACAACTTAGGTGAAACTGCGAGTTACAGTATGACATGAACATATTTACTTGCCAGAAATTGTAGGATGATGAATGATATGCTCAAATTTTATGTTAAAAACTGTTGCTAACATGAATAAAGCTATTGATGGATTGGAGTCAATCAGTCAAGAGGTGACATAGTCTTGAGGGAATTTTCCTGGAATAAGCCCCATCCGTTGAGGTTATTCTTTTATCCTGTGATCATTAATCATGGGCTAATTTATTAAACTTTTCAGTAGCAACAATGAAGGAGTCATCAATGTAGGTCAACCTGGGCCAAGACCTACTGCCATATTGTTTATTTCTTAGACATATACTTCTATATATGTACATGTTTCTAGAATTGACCTGGGTCCTTTCTGCAAGTGGAGTGTTGCCACATAAAACCTAGATGTCATTTAGGACCATGTTACCCTTTGGAGATTTAGTTGAAATTCATCGAAATTCCTCTTTGATGGCCAGTGGCAATCTGGAGCCTTCACAATTTCTGCGACTTCCTGGTTCTTACTTTATCTACTTTTCTCTGTCTTTAATGTCCTGCTTTTGTTTGCATTAGTCATTTTTTTTCTTGTCTTGCTCTATGTCAGGTGGAAAACTGCCTTACTCCCTCTGGTACCCCTGGAATGATGGTGAATGCATACACAAGACAGCTTGGTCACCCAGCACATGGCTTTCACATACCAACTCTATTGGCTTCCTATTGCTACTATAACACATTATCACAAACCTCATAACTTAAAACAACACACATTTGTTGTCTTATAGTTCTAGAGGTCAGAGGTCCAACATAAGTCTGATGGGGGGTAATGTAAGGGTGTTGGTAAAGCTGAGCTTCTTCTAGAGCAGTGGTTCTCAACCTTGGCTGCACATTAGAATCACCTGGGACTCTCTTTAAAATCCTGATTTCTGGGCCTCATCCTCTGGAAATTCTGTTTCTTTGTTACTAATGTTGTGGCTCCACCCCATAACAAAGAAACAGAATGTAGACATCTTCGGGAATGTGCATTATTCTATCACTACAGCCCAGGATTTCCTGTCCCTTCCTGGTTTTCTGTTATGTAATAAACCTCAGCAGAGAGAACCTAGGAGCCATTAACTCTGGGAGACACCATATAAAGTTGGGGACATTTGGCTTTTGTGTCCTGATCTATTAGGTCTGTGATCTTTGCCCTGGCCTCAAACCTTTGATTTTACCTATTTATAGATTCATCAATTTTGTTGTTGTTGAGGGGGTGGAGCTCCAATTTTAAAGGTGTTAAGAAGATGAACAAAGTTTCCAACATGGGGAGCAATACAGAAGATGGTGAGCATTTGACAGAGGTTTCCAAAGATTTAATCATTTGTCCAATTTAGGGAGTGGTCAACTGAGCCTGAATCCTTCTCATTGGCTCTATTGCTCCTCCTCTTCACACCCTCCCCCATCCCCCCTTCTGTCTCTTATTAATCTGGGAGTTCACTTTTCAAGAAGGAAGTAAGAATTGCTATTTAAACAGAAACTAAAGGTCTAATCTGCTATCAGATTATTAAAAATGGTGAAGACATAGTTAGAAAGACCTTTAAACTGATTGGCTAATAGAAACTTTTGAACAATCATTTTTCACTTATAAATCAAACAGATTTAACTGTGAAATTAAGTATCAAACATATTTAAAATTTCTGAAGGAAGACCTAAGGTAATATTTCTCTACTATACCAGTGTTTTTAAAATTTCAACTCCTCTTTTGATGGGCATAAACATGTTACATTCCACAACTCTGATATATTTCATCTGTTCTAACAATTGAGAGGATACTGTCCTATTTTATATTTTCTCTTCTGTACTTTATGTTATAAAAAACACTTTTTCCAACTGTGAAATTCCACTGTACTTATTAGATAGGTTTTTGCACACTACTTAGTAGAGAATCCCTGACCTCATGGGGCTGAGATGTGTGTTTCTGCACAATGCAATCACGGTACAGTGTAGAGGTTCTGTGTTTGGCTCAAGTGTAAATATTTTGAGGTTTGAGATCTTTTGCTCCCAGGAAAATATAATTTACTGCTTCAGGAGTAAAAACAAAATTAATAAATGATATAGCACGCAAGCCTGGCTTGGCCTTGCACTGCTTAGCAGTGTTTAAGTGAATTGCATTTGAATGGATGAGAACCATATGGATGAGATGTCCCTTGTGGCTACTCCTGGACCCAGAGATGGAAGGGGGAGGGTGTGCTTAACCAAATGCACCATATTATTATGAACACTGTGTTTGAGAACATATTTGGACCTATTCCTTGGAGTCTTGTAGGAGACTTGCCTTCGTCCTCTGTCCCTAAAAGTGCATGGTGGCAAGGCTGATGAAAGCTCTCCTGTGTCTGAGTCTTTGGTGAGGGAGCAGGGCAGGGGGATATGGAGACTAGAATTGGGCTTTAATGGGATTCTCGAGGCAGGATAGCAGGGAATACTGAGTTAGAATTGGTCTTTATTTCTTCCTTCGGTATAAAATTATACTTAAGGAACTGTTCTGAGAAAGTCGACTTCCAATAGACCAGTGTGGCAGAGGGATCGCCTCAATCAGGAGACAATAAGGGAGAATCTGTAAGTGTGGGTCTCATCAGGTAAATTGGTTGACCAGTTGATTCTGCCAAAAATTGAGAATCTGGGTTCTGGGCCCTTGACACCTAATAAGCTTTAGTGGTAGAGGAAGGTCCCAAGACTTTCTTCTCTTCAGAGGTAGATATCAAAGCTACCTTTCACACAATTCTCAATCTTTGACACCTCACAACAGGCTACTCCATGCAGGTGATGCCACCTGACTGCAACAGGTAAAGAAATTGCAACTCAGAGGAGAAAAAAGTTCCACTCAGTGTTGCTTTGCTAGTCAATTTCAGAGCTAGGCCCCCAAATTATTTCTTCTGAGCCCCATTCCCACGATCTTTGCCCTAAACGCGGCAAACAGTCCCACAAGTGGCCCCCCTTCCCATTCAAGATGCTATGACTAAACCGACAGGAAGCAGCCCTGTTTTCATCTGTTTCCCCTGAGTTCAGGGAGCAGGGATTTCTGCTCCTTAAACAGTCACACTGGTCTGTTTCTTCCTCTTCCCTCTCTTTCCTGCCTGTTGAGTCACCCAAATAATTACAGTCTTGGTGAATAGCTCAGTGTTTCTACCAACTTTATTCCAGATAGACTGATTTCAGGGTGAAAATTCCATGTAAACAGGTGAACATAGGTACCTGGCCTAGACGTAGATTCCTCTTGGAATGATGGTGGAATTTGTCTGATGTCTCCACTCAGTTCCTAGCTGTTTTTCCTCCAGCTGACCAGCACCCCCCTTCACCGTCCCTGAAAGGTCCTTCCTGTGGGAAACATTCTGTGGGGTGAGGATGTGACTCTTCAGTTTCAGGTTAAAAGTACCCAGTGGAACCCACAGCTGTCTACTTGCCACTCTGACTGAATTTATGGCCAGAACCTGCAGATCTTTTCCTCTGAATAAATGCACCCCAGTAGGGCCTTGGCCCGTTGGTCTCTCTTAGTTTTGTGGCATTCATTCTACTCTCTTGTTTGCTTTCTGTGACTCTTGCTTTTGCTTTTATTCTGGCGTCTCTAGGACCTGTTAATGACCCTCAGTTCTCTCTTCTCTTAGGTTGTATTACACCCCCTGGCCTTCCATTAGGTCTAGTCACCTCTGCAATGAGATGGGCTTGGGTGTCTCAGTTTCTTCATCTGTCAATGGGTCTAGTCTACAGTATTGCGGGAACAAAGTGAGGCAACATTTAAAGTATCTGTCACTTAGTCATCATTTGAACAATAAATATAATATTCCCCCCTTTTGCCATGAAGAAAAAGTTGATGTTTAGAAGTTGAGTAACTGGCACGTGATGTGATAGATCAGTGGTTCTCAACCGGGGGCAAATTTGCCTCCCCACCCCCCCCTGGAGACCTTTGGCAATGTCTGGAGACATTTTTGGTTGTCACCACTGGAGGGGGTACTACTGACATTTAGTGGGTGGAGCCCAGGAGGTTGCTACACATCCTACAACACACAGGATAGCTTCCTCCCCCCATGATAAAGAATTATCTAGACCCAAATGTCAATAGTGCTGACCTTGAGATTCCCTACCACAGATGATAAACTGCATATTTTGGCTTCAAAGACATAGATGAGTACTGCTTTGACCTTGGTGATATTAATATCAATACATATCAATATATACCATTAGTATCAATTAATATCAGTAATAAATACATACTAATATCAGTACTAAGGTAATAAAACTTTTATTAAATACTTGCTATATACCAAGCAAATATATTTACAGATTTCATCATCATAGTAACACTTTTAAAGAGTTACTTTTATCATCCTTATTTTATATATGATGAAAACAAGGCTCAATGCAATTAGGTCACATTTACTAGAACATATACTCCACAGCCCCCTCCCCTGACACACACAATGCAAGGCCCTTAAACATGACTCGGTTCTATCTCTCATTCTAGTCACACAATTTGAGAACATATTCTATCTCTAGGTCTAGTCACCTCTGCACTGAGATGGGCTTGGGTGTCTCAGTTTCTTCATCTGTCAATGGGCCTAGCCTACAGTATTGCGGGAACAAAGTGAGGCAACATTTAAAGTACCTGTCACTTAGTCATCATTTGAACAATAAATATAATATTCCCCCCTTTTGCCATGAAAAAAAAGTTGACATTAAGAAGTTGAGTAACTGGCACGTGATGTGATAGATCAGTGGTTCTCAACCAGGGGCAAATTTGATTTCAAAATTTTATATTGCCTCTCAATTCTTGATGTGTGCAGAAAGAAGTTTGGGACAAATGGCTAACAGGAGGCAGTCTAGGACTTCTGAGGAGCCTGTTAGAAGTTCCAGCTGCTGTGTGAGTTGAAGAATCAGGGTAATCAAGCCTGTCTCTCACTCCCTGGAGAAATCTGACCTCTTTTACTGGATTTCCCCTCTCCCAAGGGCTGGGAGGGACTCTCCCATGGGGAGGTGAGTTGGAGATCCCCAGTTGCTCTAAGTCCAACAAGAGGTGTCTCTACTGACCGCTACTGTCAGGGGGCAAGACAGAGTGGAGGAAGGGGAGAAACACCTTGAGATAGTAAAACGCCTGTTATTAAAAGATTTGCTGGTTCTTGGAGGCTCTTCAGAGTCGTGTATGCAGTGGTGGTGAGCACAGTGGCTGTGGTGCACAGAGAGCTTCTGGGGTCTTGGGTTGGTTTCCTTCTAGAAGGTGTTGACTCTCTAACGAGCCATGTACAAGGAAGAAAAGCTGCTTGAGTGTATTTTTGCATGGGAGGATTCCTGTGGCAAAAGGGGTCACACATGTATCAGCAACCTCTGTTCATTGTGCTCTGGCCATCTGGACCACCCAGGGGCCATGTTTTCCTACGGAGGGCAGGATGAAGGAGAGGGATTGACACCACCGCCCCAAGGTAGTTACCAGATGGCAAAATACTTGTTTTCACTGGATGATTCAGAACAACCGCGTCGCCCCAGGAAGGCTGATCTGATTTCGTCTTCAGCACCGAGCTTTTCCCCTTTCCTTGTCAGGCGGCAGTGGGGGCTGCCTCTAACAGGCTGAACGACAACTGTCCGATTCTGAGGTGCTGACAGTGTGGCTCAACATTGCTCCCTTCTCTGGTGTGGCCAGAGGAGGTGCAATGGGCCTGGTTCAAGGACTGGCGTAAGGAGGCTCATGGAGGGAAGCCCAGCTCTGCCACTGTGGTGGAGGCAGAAACTGTCCTCTCCCTCAAGATTCTTTCTGCTGGTCCAATAATCACGTAGACATGAGACAGATTAGCAAGAGAAAATAACAAAATTTAATTACATACATATGTATGGGAACCCTGAGTGTATGAGAGGGTTAAAGACCCCACATACGTAAGAGGTTCGGAGCTAGAAAGGGAAACTGAGGTATATAAGACATTCTGAGCTAGGGATGAGGTAATGTACATTGGGGCTTCAGAAGGCCAGTGCAGAGAGAGCACATGTTTAGTAACTAGTAGCTTGTCCTGCCATATTGGTAGGTAAAAAGTCATTTCTGGTGATAACTCTATCGGGACCTGACCGGGAATTGAACCATAACCTCCTGGTTCACAGGTTGACACTCAACCACTGAGCCATGCCAGCAGGGCAGTTAAGCCAGGCTCCTAATTTAAATTCTTCTAAATATTTGAGGGCAGAACAGAAGTTTCTCTTGAGCCCACAGGGTCTCAGTTGCCGTAGCTCAAAAGAATCTGCATACCACTCTGGCTCATCTTGGGGTGACATCCTGAACCCCTACACCACACACCAGTTGTGTGGCTATGGGCAAGTTTTCAGAGCTTATGCAAAATGGGAATTATAATTCCTATCTTATAGGGTTAAACAAAGTATACATAAAGTGCTTGCCCCAGGCTCCACTGTCAATAGACATTAATGCCTTTTCCATTATGATGCTCCATTGTCCTTAACAACCATCAAACACTTCCCTGATGTGCAACTTCAAGCCTAAAGGGAATTAGAAGGCATTGATTTTTCTAAAAATCAATGAATCCATAGTGTACCAGAATAGGTGTGTAAGCATGCGTGTGGGGGCAATGACCATTCACTCTTTCTACATTCCAGTGACCTTCAGCTTTTTATCTGCCTTGTAGCCCTCAGTTTCCCCACCGCTATCTTGCTAGTCTAAATTGGATTAAATGAGGAAAATGGATATGACAATGCCTTACAAGCTAGCTCATAGGAATGTCTAAGTTAAACAGGTTATTTTTCATTTTGAATATGCTTCCCTTAAAGTTTTTTTCCCTCAGCCTTGCAATGCCTGCTATTCCCACTTCTCTGTGAAAATAGGGCACAGACCTAGGTATTAGGGAGATTTTATTGCAAAGGACAGATTGACTCTCTGGTTCACTCTCCTTCCCCGCCCCCACACAGACATGCATTCCCAGCAGCTGAGTTCTTGACCAGCAGAGGGCGCCAAAGCACAAGCGCAGTGATGCTGGAGCATCGGATACGGAGAGACCCCTTAAAGTGCTTGTTATTTAGCTTCAGAAGGTCAAGAGCAGCCTAAGGCTACAGAACACCTGCAGTCACTCACCTCTCTTCATCCCATACAAAGGCATTGTACTATCTTGCATCAGCACAGGAAGAAGGAAGATGAATTTGATACAATAAGATATTTTGACGAGAGAGAGAGAGAGAGAGAGAGAGAGAGAGAGAGAGAGAGAGGGAGAGAAAGAGAGAGAGAGATAGAAAAAGAGAGATATATCACATTCATATAATTTTTATTATAGTATATCTCATAATTGTTCTATTTTATTGCTAGTTATAATTGTTAACCTCAATGATCAGTGAAACTTTATAATAAGTTAAAATTTTAATTTATCCAAATTATAAGTTAAACTTTATCATAGGTATGTATGTACAGGAAAAACAGTATATATAGGGTTCTTTACTATGGAGGGTTTCAGGTATCCATTGGGGGTCTTGGAACATATCCTCCGTGGATGGGCAGGCTACGACTGTACCCCAAAATGCAATATTGTGGTGATCATTTCACGATGTATATGTATATAAAAACATCACACTGTATATACTTAAATATATACATATTTTACTTGTCAATCACACATCAATAAAGCTGGGGGAAGGGAAAGACGAGAGAGTATAGTATGATAAGTATATGAAGCCACACTGGAGGCCGGAGTGGATGGAGGGAGAAGCCTGGAGGAGAAAATAATGTCTGAGCTGAGTCTCAGAGAATGAGAGGGAGTGAACTGATTTTGTCCAATTATTCTTGAAAATGAGTGGAAAAATAATGTTAGGAGTATTGCCTAGAGTCCATCAAACCCTTCATGCTTATTAAAAAAAATATGATAACATCATTAAAGAAAGAAATTAGCTCCCATAATTCCACTTCTCTGATTTTAAGCTAGATTACTATTTTTTTGTGTGTACTACTGTTGCTTGTCATGCAACTTCATATAAATCTCAACGTAATTGCAAGCACAAGGCTCACTGCACTTTGCATTTTAGATGTTTACTATTTTAGCACGTTGACTGAAATCCTAGTGAAGAAGTCACAGACTCTGAATCAGCCTGCTCCACTGAGTGTCTTGACTCCGCCCCTCACAAACTCAGTGAACTTGACTACATTATGTAACTTCTCTGTGCTTCAGTTTCCCTACCAGTAAAATAGAGCAAATAATAGTAACGACTTTATAGGGTTGTTGTAAAAAATATAATAATATTTGCAGAGCAGTGGCTGTCAATCTCTGGGAACAGTGATTTTGCCTCCCAGAGGATAGCTGGCAATGTCAGGAGGTATTTTGAGTTATCACTACAGGCATCTAGTGGGTACAGGCCAGGGATGTTGCTAAATTTCCTGCAGAGCACAGGACAGGCCTCACAACAAAGAATCTTCTGGCTCCAAATGTCAGTAGTGCCAAGGTTGAGAAATCCTGCGATAAATTGTGAGAACAGCCTCTGGCGCATAGGAAGCACTAGCTAGCTTTTAATGATTATTTCCTAAACCTTGCAAAGTTGGAAACCTGACAATCAAGGATAAGTGTGATTACAGCCAAGCTTTCTACATTTCTCTCCCAGTTCTCCCTTCCACACACCGGAAACACTAGCCAGACAGCCCACTTGCTGTCCTCTGACTGTGTTGTGCCCATTCCCGAGCTAGGGTCTCGGTCTCTCTACCTGCACCTCCTCTCTCCTCACCATGGCAATTCCTATACCTCCTTCCAGACCTGTCTTCTCTGTGAAAGCCTCATGGCAATGTCTCTAGGACCCCAGACAGCACTTTGTGCAAACCACGCTGATGATGGTTTCGTACCTTTCCTTCTGCATGCACGCTGTGTTCCCCCAGGAAGTCCTGGACCACTTGGAAGGAGCTTACTCCGAGCTGAGCCCTGTGCAGGGGTCCTAGCACATGACATTTAACAGGTACCGTCCTGTCCGCAGGGAGGGTGCACTGTGGCTTCCTTGCTGTTGTATTCTGTGAGTGCTCATTCAGCACCTGGTGGAGGCTATGAGTTTTGGAGTCTGGCCCACTTGGGAGAGGTTGAATCTAGACTCTGATCTGAATGGCTATGTGACCCTGTTTGAATGACTGATGGCTAGAGTCTCACCTTTGTAATGGGTGGGATAAGAGGTATTTAGGGTGGGGGGCATGCTTAAATGTGTTCAGCCTTTCCACTCTTGTGGACTGGTTTGCTTTACAGCTACCCATCCATCTTCTTGTCCAAGGGCCTTGCTGTACACCCCTCACCACTTCCATGAGTCACTCTCCAGGGTCCAGCTTCGTTCTAGTAAACACTCAGCCCCTGACTCAGGCTGCTGCTGCGTCATTCTGTTTAGGTTGCACGCCCGCGGTGCTGAGCCAGGGCCACAGCTCTGAAGTGGAATTCCAGGAAAAGTGAGCCCTCAGTGGAGCTGCACTTGGCCGAGCCTGTGTGTTCTCTGCCCCTTCTCTTCTGTGTATCCAAAGTATAATCTGATTCTGAGGAGATTCCTTGTGGGTTGTTTCCACACAGTTGGGGGTAGAGAGAGCATCCCCGATTGGGGAGCTTCTTAATGTGTAGTGCAGATGACACATGTTTTAACTTACAGCATGTGTTGTCTGCTTTGCTGAGTCAAAAAACATGCAAATGGTTTTGGTTAAGCTGTTCGTTAGGCTTTGCATTTGCAAGGCATGGAGCTCAGTGGGAGAGGACTGGAAGGAACAATATGGTGACAATCCAGAGGTGACGATGCTTTTGTATCTGATTGTCACATGGATGTTTACTGGGTGGCTCTGGGGCAACCCACTCACCCTCCCTGGGCCTCTGAGGGGCAGGTTAGGATAGAAGTTGGAATTCCACTGACCTGTATCTGCTGGGTGACCCTGGGCATATTACTTAACCTCTCTGAGCCTCAATTCCCTCCTGTGTAAAGTGCAGGTAGCTTCAATATGGACAGTAACAACAGAACTGTGGTGGAGATTAATTGAGATAAAACTCAGAGAATTCTTCGCACAGTGTAGTAGACACTGTGGTGGTCCCATCCACCTCCCCTCTCTCACCCTGGAGTTGCCTGCACACTGACAGATACTGTTGTATTTCTTCCTGAGGGTGGTCTCTGGTCATGGGAGGGCGCTCAGTTCATATGTGTGGCAGCACAGCAGGCTGGGAATGCCAAGGATTTAATGCTCCAGGACTGACCCCAGCCAGTGTGGGGCAGAAGTTGGTGGATAAATACCCCAGCATCCTTATGCCTCAGTGGAACAATCCCAAAATGCACTTCACACAGTCTTTCAGAGGTCCCCTGGGGGATTGATTGAGCCTCAGTTGCCCACAGTGGTAAGCTGGTCATTAACATGTTCTTTACGTCTTTGCCTCTATTTCCTGTCTCCCGCTCCCACTCCCTTGCAATGTTCCCTGAGACCACATCCCAAAGGAACTATGCATCCAAATCCTTGTCTCAGGTTCTGCTCTTGGGGAAACTACAGGCCAGGGATGCCTACGCCACTTGCCTACTGTTGGCGTTAAAATGTGGAAGCACTTTGAAAATAACGGTCTCCACAGGTAAGTGTAAATTCCTTTTCCATAGAGCAATACGCTGCTGTTATTGCCCAGTCGATGACTCGTGTAGAGAAAGTTCTATGTGAACTGCTGCAGGCTGGTTGCAGCAGTTGTAATTGTAACACAGGCCCCTATTGAAGTCCTGGACAGCCAGGGACATTGCAGGTGGAGGTTATGGCTGAGCCCCAAGAAGACTTGAGATACATGATTATTTACCTTTTTTAATTAAAAATCCTCCTAGGATAGTATATAAAGTTGGTTTTGTTATATGGAGGGTAAAAAAAGTTATTTTAAGGGTACTAGGAAAGAAAAGGGTGGGGACAAGGGTTATTCATGCAGAATAGGGCTGATTGGAAATGGTCACAAATTCTCTCACTGAGAGGTGAGGTCTAATTCCCCTCCCCCTGGATTTTACTGGCATTTCTGAATCATAATCAATGGACTGTGCAGAAGTGGCGCGGAGTGACTGCGAGGCGAGGTTAGAAGGAGGCGTGCAGCTTCAGAAGGGGTCTGTTGGAACCCAGCGTCTGTGTTGGGAGGACCTGAAGGCATATGGAGAGGCCACATGGGGATGCTCTGATTGAGGGTCTTTGCTGAATCCTCAGCCTACTTCCAGCATCAACTGCCAGTCACATGGGTGAGATATTTTAGGCATTGGCCCTATGGAGCCCTCAGACAACTATAGCCCCAGTTAAATTCTGACAACAGTATAGGAGAGATCCCCAGCCAGAACCCCCAGATGGGCTCTTCCTGAATTCCAGGTTCACTAAATCATGAACACGGTAAAACGGTTGTTTTGAGCCATTGAGTTTTGGGACAACTTGTCATGCAATGGTGGATAGCCAGATAGGGAAGGATGGAGTTACAGAGTGGAGAAACATCATAAGGACATTTGATTTAATGTAAATTACAGCATACATCTTTGGCAATGTGTGTGTGTGTGTGTGTGTGTGTGTGTGTGTGTGTGTGTGTGAGAGAGAGAGAGAGAGAGAGAGAGAGAGAGAGAGAAGTGTAAAGAGTATGGACAATTCCACTTTCATTCTATCAGTCAATGAGCATATGAATGACATGGGGTGAGAGTGACATGGGTGATATGAATTTCTTTTTTGGTGAGTTGAACTCCCATCTTGCCATACTGGGTGTGATTCTGTCATTCAAAGTCTTATATTTTCACACATCATGGTCCCTAAAAGCAACTTGGCTCTTTCATCTGGGCCCAAACCAGGACAAAATAATATATCTTAAATTAGAGAAAATACAGTGGTGCCATGTTTCCTGGGAAATGGTAGGCTAGTTTGGAGGACATGATACGTACAAAGCAATTCTAATAGGAGATTTAAGCCTCATGATCTGAGTTGAGAAGTAGCCCGTGGCTTAAATGTGACTCAACTGGATTATGTTTTAAAGTAGTGTCTTCATAGAGGAGATGTTTGAAAAATATTATTTGATAAACAGTGGGTGACTTTTGGATTCTAGGAAGAACCTATTAAGCATTTTCATAGTGACAGTGTTGGCTCATTGCCAATATTCCCACCACTGTCAATTGCTATAGGGATTTGAAGTTTACTCCATTCTAATGACTTTCACTTGAACTAGGATTTTTCTCTACTAGATAAAACTTTGACCACTGCCAGGAGTATCTTCCAAGGGTGGGGAAGTACTCTGAAAGGTAGGGTGTGTAGAATTCAACTTAGATATTTATTATAATCTTCCAAGTAAGGATAGAGGCTGCAGGCATCATCTAGCCCAGTGGTTCTCAACCTTCTGGCCCTTTAAATACAGTTCCTCATGTTGTGACCCAACCATAAAATTATTTTAGTTGCTACTTCATAACTGTAATGTTGCTACTGTTATGAATCGTAATGTAAATATCTGATATGCAGGACGGTTTTAGGCGACCCCCGTGAAAGGGTCGTTCGACCGCCAAAGGGGTCACGACCCACAGGTTGAGAACCACTGATCTAGCCTCTTATGGAGTTAGCAGTTTAGTTAGAAAGGCAGACAGTGAGGGAGGATTTCAAATGGAGTCTTATCCAAAGTGGTATCATAGGAGCACAGAATAAGAGATTTAACTTCATCTAGTTGGTAAGGGAAAGCTGATCTAGAGAAGTGGCCCCAAAGGCTGAGAAGATATTGGCTCGGTGAAGGGAGACAGGGAAATGTGTTTTAGACAGGGAACAGCACATTCTGCAAAGGGCCAGATAACAAGTATTTTAGGCTTCGGGGGCCATATGGTCTTCATCGTAACTACCCCTACCATTGTAGCGTGAAACAAGCCATAGAAAATGTGTAAACAAATGGGTGAGGCTGTGTTCCAATAAAATTTTATTTACAGAAATAAGTGGTAGGTCAGATTTGGCCTAAGGGCCACAGTTACTCAACCCCCTGATAAAACCCTATGAAGCAAGTAATGCTATTCCATTTAATAGATGAGGGAATGGAAGATTAATAGCACAAAACTTGTATACCACAGACCTGAAATTCAAGTCCAGTTGTCTCCCAAACCTGTGTTCTTTCCATCATACTAGGTATATCTTTTCTCAAGTATCTTTTCAAAGGTTTCATCAGAGTTATGTAAATGCCTGGTTCATTGTTCTCTGTACTGACAGAGTAGCTTGGTAGGATGAGCTAAGTGGTCTGCATTAAGTACTTTTCAGCCTCTCTACAGATTATTCAATGTGTATCATTTGTCTTGCAATGCATATTGTTTCTATTCATCGGTAGTGACCACTTTTAGCTCTATTGTGTTTCGCAGTTCTATCGATAAGTCACATGATCCTGCCATTACCCCAAGAGTTCTGAGAGTCAAGTGTGTCCTCGGGCACAGCTCTTTATCTGATGTTAGCACTATTATGAAAACACTTTTGAGAGTCTTGCTATTTACAGGCATCTTGCTTCTTTGGTAGATGTCTAGGAAGATCAGAATGTGCCCTGCTGGCATTGTGTTGCATTAATAGTCTAATTGGATGATGTTCTCTAAGGAGTTCTAAGCATTTTAACTCATATGGCTAAGGTTACTCAGTTTTTTAAAATGTATTTTTATTGATTTCAAAGAGAAAGGGAGAGGAGGGAGAGATAGAAACATCAATGATGAGAGAGAATCACCGATTAGTTGCTTCCTGCATGCCCCCACTGGGGATTGAGCCTGCAACCCAGGCATGCGCTCTGACCGAGAATTGAACCTTGACTTCCTGGTTCATAGGTCCATGTTCAACCACTGAGCCACCTGACTGGGCAGTTACTCAGTTCATAGCATTTCAAAGTTGGTTTTTATTCATATTTGGACAGCTCTCCTTAGGCATACCCAGCACTTTTGGAGATTAAGTTATGAATGTTTCAACATGCATTTCTGGGGTGAATGAATGGGGACCATTCAGATAGGAGTTGGCAATGCTGTGCTAGAGTGGACCAAGTAACCAATATTATCCTAGGGCCAGGATGGTGGTGAGGACAGTTTACAGGTGTTCTAGACACTTCTCTGACTCCCTGAATTCCTTCATTCATTCAACAAATATTTATTGAACACCTGTGTGACTGGCACTGTGCAAGGTTCTTAAGTAAGAAGACAGGTCCTTGTCTTTATGGAACTTACAGTCTAATGGGGAGACTGATGTCAATCACGTCCATGAACGGATACTTGCAAACCGAGATAAGTCTTTTGAAATAAAGGAAGACGGTACTAGTAAACAGTCTGTCTCAGGCTGGGTGGTCAGTGAAGTTTCCCTGGGGAGGAGCTGTTTAGACTGGGATCTAGTGGTTGAATAAGAGGTAAAAGTTTGGTTTTCTTTTTTTTAAGTGGGTTCAGATGAGTTACTTTCCCTATTGCTATCCCACATTTCCCATCTGAACTGGTTTCCTTGTCCACCCTCTCCCTTCTCGCTTTCTTTCACTTCCTTGCTTTATTCTCTCCTCCTTTTTTTTTGTACAGCATTTATTGGACGTGAATCCGTAAGACACTGTGCTTGTCACTGTGGGGATGGACAGAAAAGAACAATATACAATCCCTGCCCTCAAGGAGCTTGAGGTTCCCCAGGGAAAAATAGCAGCAACAGCAGCATTAATAAAAGTAAAAAAAAAGGTAATAGATGCTAATATTAACCGAGCACCTTGGGGTGACAGTCACTGTGCTAAGGCTTTGGATGCATGCATTCATTTGAACTTAACCACAATCCTAGGAGGTAGGGACTAGTATTTCCCCATTTTACAGATGAGGAATTTGAGACAAAGAAAGGTTAAGAAACTTTCCCAAGGTCAGTGTCACCCAGAAAGGAAGTGGTGGCAAAAAGATATGTGCATGAAAGGATGAGAAAAGGAAGGGTAGAGTCTATATCTGTGTCACATTGTGGGGCCACCCTGCACGTCGGTAGGTGGAGTCTCTCCAGTTTTCAAGCAGATGCAAGAGAGAGAGAGAGAGAGAGAGAGAGAGAGAGAGAGAGAGAGAGAGAAAGAGAGAGAGAGAAAATATGGAGCTCCAGAGAGACTCAGCAGGGTCCTGTGGAGAGACCCTTAAAGTGATTTTTTGCAGGGTAGGATTTGGAAATTATAGCTGGTGATGTCTGGTGATGGAATCTGAGAAGGGATAATGAATTAGTTAAGGAATTTGCCTCTGTGGGTTGGTGGCAGGTCCATGGGAGGTGTGCGGAGGCCTTCCTAGGACAGAAGTCACCATACCTATGACTCAGATAGTTCTGCAGGAAGCAGGGTTTCTCCTGGAACCCTGATCTATGTCCTCAGGGAGGGCCCATGAAAATCATGCTAACACAGCCACTGCCCCTTCCAGGAGTCCTTCCAGCCTTGAGCGATGGATGGTGCAGAAACACCTCTGTGCTTTCTCTCTAGCCCTGACCAGCCCTGCCACTCTGAGAAGCTTGCTTTGGAAATGGAAGGTATACACTATCTTTTTCCATTAGAGTAAGGCTGTTTATCCATGAGCCAAAAATGTACATCTTGAGGCTTTATAGGATTAAATGTGTTTTGGCAAATACTCTAGACACAAAGAGAAGTTGGAATAAAGGCAGCCTAACAGGATTTTAGGTTTCTATCATGATCCCTTCCCGCAGAATGAGTGATCAATTCAAGATGTGTCATTTTGCTCCGGTCATCTTTAATGAAACAAAGATCATTATTATTCATAAACAAGCAGAATGAGAAACAACCATTATAATCAAGACAAACCCGTACATATTGAGAAACACCCTTTTCCTCTTCCTTTCTTTTCTTTGCTCTATATGCTCAGAGGCCATAATGATGGCTGTTCCTGGTCTTTATTCATTGTACACAAATAGGGTTAACACATTTTGGCATCTGTACCCTGTTTACAACCAAACGTTTTTGTCCAGCCCTTTAACACCTCTGTGTAGATTCTGCTGGGCTGCCTTCAAGTGATGAAAACAGGAGGTATCATGGGGGGTGCATGGATGAATGGGGAGGGAGGGGATTGTTTTGTTTGCTTGGGTGGTGCCTCTCTCAGGGCAATTTGTCAGAAAGCCATTCTCTTCAAGTTCACATAGCAAGATTTAAACTGATAAACAGCCCTTCCCATTATTTGAGACGTGATGAATGAGCTCAGTGAATGAGTGGCCAGTGGCTGGGGTGGGGCTGTCCAGGCTGAGAGGTCATAAAATATGCAGTTTAGTGCAGTCACCCTGCCAGGGAACCCCACAGGGAGATCAGGTGAAGTGTCCAAGACCAGAAAGACTAGGGCCACAAGAGAAGGGCTCAGAAGTCATGGACAATTGTCCTTTTTTTAATGATAGTAACTCTCTCCTCTGTGTTACACTTTTCTTTGCTACTGGATCTTTCTCATAAGCACTGAAACACACTTAGATTTCTCTCTTCTTTAAAAATGTAAGCCTCCTGCCCGATCAGCATGGCTCGGTGGTTGAGCATCGACCTATGAACCAGGAGGTCACGGTTCAATTCCCAGTCAGGGCACATGCTCAAGTTGCAGGCTCAAACCCTAGTGGGGGCATGTGGGAGACAGCCAATGAATGATTTTCTCTCATCATTGATGTTTCTATCTCTCTCCCACACTCCCTTTCTCTCTGAAATCAATAAAAATATATTTAAAAAACAAAAGCAAACAAACAAATGTAAGCCTCCTTCCATCCTCCATTTTTCTCTAGTCAGGATACCTCTCTCTCCCTTCACAGCTGAACTTGTTGAAATAGTTCTGTAACTGGCTCTTGACACTTTCCCACATTCTCACTCCTTCTGCAGTGACTCCAATCTGACTCTACTCCTAAACGTCAACCCTAGCTGGCCTGTCCAGGGGTTTTCCTCTGAGTGCTAACCTTACAGGACTCCTCAGCCCTATTGATGCTGTTGCCCACCCCTCCTAGGGAAGCATCCTATCATCAGCCTCGTCCTCCTGCTTTCTCACCACCCTTGTGACAAAAGGCACAGTCTCCTTTATTGGCTCATCTTGCTGACTTATACCTCAAGATGTTTTGTGTGCTTTTTTTTAGGTTTTGCCTTTGGTCCTTTTCTGCTCCTGCACACTCCCCATGGTAGACCCCATCACCTCTAATGGCTGTGGTGCCAACTCTAGGCACATTCACATAGCCCCAAGCTCATGTTTCTCTGCTAAGACTCACACCTACGTGTCTAACTTTCTTCCCCAAATCCTTGGTTGTCTCAAGGGAAAATTTAATCCAAAGCATCCAAGATGATACTCATCTCCCAACCCCAATATTCTACATTTCCCAGGGGACCCTTCACAGTAAATGCCGTCACTGTTTTTCAATTTCCCTCAGCAGAAATCTGAATTCAGCTTTTGATTATCTCTTCTTTCATCAAGTCCTATTAATTTTAATTTTTATTATACCTAAAATCTGAACATGTCTCCCCACCTTTACTGTTGCTATTCCAGGTAAGGACATTATTATCTTTCTCCTGCTTTAGGGTTTCCCCACCTCTTCACATGGAAACAATGGAGATCTTTCTAGAATGTAAATCTAATCATGTTGCCTATGGGATAAAGCTCAAGCTCCTTAACAGACCTGCAAAGCCATTTATAGCATGGTCTCTTTTTTATCTTTCCCCTTTTATTCCTAACCTCTTCTGCCTTTCCTTCTGCTACTGAGAGGTACTGAGCATCTTTAATTTCCTTACAAGGGTTTCTTACTTCACTTCCAAACTTTTGAACATGCTAATCCCAGGAATATTTTCCTTCCTTTCCCTGGACAATTCCTATCCATTCTTTAGTGATACACTTGGATAGTTCTGCTTAAGTGTCCTTTTCCTGGGGATTCAGATCTATACTTTTAGGGTAGGCCAAGAGCCTCCCTCCTGTTCTCCTAGGGTGCATTGTTACGGTATTGGCCCTGATCTGCTCACATCTCCCTGTATTCCTGTATTCCTGGTTGGTGTCTTTTCACATTGTCTCTGCACTTGGCCATGCAATGTGCTTTGGCCAATGAAACAATAGCAAATGTCATGTAAGTAGACACTTGAAAAGTGCTCGCACTTTGGAGTTTGTTCTCTCTTGCTGTTTACACCATTACCACATGAGTAAGCCTTACCGGTTTGTAACATGATGTGAGAGGCACAGCCCAGCCACCCGGTCACCCTAGCTGACAGCTACTAAATCATTGGCCATGCGAGAGGCCATCTGGGACTATGTTCTTTCTGCCTCGGACACTCATTTCCCCAAATTTTTTTGTCAAGTACTACTCAGTCCTCTGGAGTCAGCCTAAATGTTACTTTCCTGGAAAGACTTTGCCCAACGCCCCATTAAATCAGGTCCCCCTGCCATAAGCTCTTCCCAAGCCCTTTGCATTTCTCTCACAGCACATAGCGCAGCTTATGTTTAATGCACTTGATTGTGTGATTATTGGTTTAACCAGTGGTAAACTTCACAAGGTCACAGAACAGGCATGTAGCTTCTAGCTCACTATAGGCCCATAAATATTTGTTGATAGAATGAATGAATGAGCTGAAACCGGTTTGGCTCAGTGGATAGAGCGTCGGCCTGCGGACTGAAGGGTCCCGGGTTCGATTTTGGTCAAGGGCATGTACCTTGGTTGCGGGCATATCCCCAGTGGGAGATGTGCAGGAGGCAGCTGATCGATGTTTCTCTCTCATCGATGTTTCTAACTATCTCTCTCCCTTACTCTCTGTAAAAAATCAATAAAATATATTAAAAAAAAGAATGAATGAATGAATGAATGAGTAGTTAGTGCCCAGTCTGAAAGTCTTTGCAGTTAGAAGGGAGATCAATTCATTAGACACAAGCAACTTTAGGTTTCATTCTAGCTTGGTTTTTGCTCTCAACCTGTTGTGTGTCTTGGCACTTGCCTTTATATTTCTTTTTTCTTCCTTTTTAATCTTTATTTTTGAAAGTATTACAGATGTTCCCGTTTTTTTCCCCATCACACCTTCTAGCTCAAACCCTCCCACCTCCTCAGGCCTTCACCACACTATTGTCTGCGTTCATGGGTTAAGCATATATGCATTCAAGTTCTTTGGTTAATCTCTTTCCACCCGCCCACCAACCTCTGCCTTCCGTCTAGTCCATGTTTCTGGATCTAGGTTTTTTTGTTTGTTTGTTTGTTTGTTTGTTTGTTTTAATCAGTTGTTTCTTGACTTTTGTAACCAGAGGTCACACCTAAGGTCAATGGTCACTAATTCAACTTTTCATGATTTTCATAACTTAGAATCTCTCAACTCAGTTTAATATCCTGTTTTCTGGCACTTTAGTGCAGCTGGTGTCATGGCATACAGCCCGATTCCATCTAAGATGTAGAAAGAAAGCCTAGTATGGCAGAAAAGAGTAAGGGCAAAGGAATCAGAATGTAGGAGTTAGGCTCCCACCTGACAATGACCAACTGTATGACCTTGGGCAAATTCTCAACATCTCTAAATGGTGTGAGGATCAAATGTGATAATGTCAGTGAAATATGGAAGATACCTCAGTAATGCATACCTCTTGTCCACCATCCTTTCTCTCACGTTGCTGGTTTTAGCCTATTTCCTCTTTTTTGTTTTTTTCTTCGTAATAGTAGGCACATGATAAATATTAGTGCAGTGATTGAATGGAGGAGCTGGAGGACTAATAATTTCCTGCTCACCATCTTCTTCTCATTAATGGCAAGTTTAGAATATAGCACATGACCTACAGAAACATGTCTTGGTCTGTCTTGCTCTTCGATCTGTTTCTCAGTAGGAGTCCAGGCATTCTGCACAGATTTTCTGTAATCTATACATTTGCTACGTACTAGACCCATGGCATCCACCTATATAGTCCTCTTCTTGCTGGAACTGACAAAGCCAAAGGACATTACATTCCATCTTTACTGGCAGCAAATCCCTAATTTCCAAAAGAAACTCAGAGGATGATACTTCAAATAAGAATTGTAGTTGGCTGAGTTTAGGAGTCTGAGAAAAAAAGTCTGATTCAAGAAAATTATCTGGCTCCTAGCCCAAGGCTTTTATGTTGGAATATAAATTGGATCCTGTGTCTTTTGCTTTTAAGTTTTTACCTCTCAGGGTCCTGTTTTCCTGAAACAATCACACAGTCATCCAGCAACCACGTTAGTGGCCCCTGGGTCATGGGGCTGGAGCTATGAGCCAACTTCAGGGAGATGATGAAGAGTCTCCGCAGACCCAGTGGCCTCTCACTTGTCTTTAACCTCAGCAGGCAGGGAGGCCTGTGGAGCTGGATGATGGAAACAATGTCAAGAACTTGGGGAAACATGTGGAAAAAGTAACTCTATCTCTTCTCTGGACCTGGGTGAGGACACCGAGAGTCTCCAGGGCACGGAGGGTGGGAACCTTAGGAGTCAGTGTATCTTCTCCTGGTCTAATGACTTATGGTAGACAGCCCACTTACAGAGCATTTTATCTGGAACATTTTGGTCATAAAAAGATACTGTGCACAAGAAGATGACTATTTGCATGATCATTTCAACTTCAGTTTTCTTACTACTCATTGCACCAGTAATTACACATACAGAATCAGTACTTCTGATCATTGAAAGCTTGGTGACAGCGAGGACCAGGACTGTCTAGTTTATAGCTATATGTGCAGCTCTCAGTGCAGAACATGGCAGAGGTGTGGTTGTTGAATTGTTGAATGATTAATGAATCACTGGTTTTATATTCCCATCATCACCTTTAATGTATGGGAATATCAATGGCATAAAATAAATAGATAAAAGAAAATAAAGTAAAAATTTTTTTTAAATGATCCAAATTTTCAAAACAAGATTTCAAATTACACAATTAATTAATTGATCATTTATTCCATGAATATTTATTAAGCACTATGCTTTAGGACATTAACGGCCCCCATGTCTCACCCCTGTCTGAAACTATTTTTTTTTTGCCATATGTCTTAGCATTTCCTCCCACTTAAAGGGCAGAGATTATGCCCTCACTTCTTGAATCTGGGCTCGGCCAGGCAACTTGCTGTGACCCAAAGTATGAAACAGAGGTGCCTAGTCCTCTGCACTTTCTGATTTCCCTCTTCTATTCTGTCATTGTCCTTCTATTCTGTCACTTACATGAGAAGGCCATGCCCTGGCTGGCCACTGGTCCTTAATGAGGATGAGAGAGCCGTGGAGGTAAGCTGTCTTTATAAACCCAGCATAGAGTGGCCCTCCCAGCATGGCTTACTAAATATATGCAAGAGTCCAGCTGAGATCAGCTGAATCCAATTCAACTCATACCTCTGTGAGCTTACTAGCACATGAATAATGTATTAAAACAATGAATTTCATGCTGCCCTGTATGCAGCATTTTCGCAGCAGTAGCTACATTGATTCAAGCACTTATTAAATGTCAGGCACTCTGATAGAGAGGTGTAGCTACTTATGTCAACATGACTCAGTTGGTTGTTCCAGGAAACTTTTGCCTGGAACATACAAGATGGCAAATAACTTCACTTTTGGCTTCTGGAAATTCTTACAGATCGATTTATGAGACAACAGCCTGCTCACCAGGACAAAGAGATTACTTATCAAACAAGAATGAGCTTGTTGTGTGCTGTGTCCACACAACCCTAAAATATTATGTCATGAACTTTGCCCAATTCTAATCAGTTTCCCAGCCATGAAAAACCCACCTTAAACTGTTTCGCTCTGATTCCAAAGCTGGATAAATATCCCATGTTTGGCTTCACTTTTCTGAGGCGATTAAAACTCTGTCAAGGAGGGGGTTCTCTACTGTAGTAAGTTCTAATGAATTTGGCGTTGTTGAGTAACAGGTTATCTAGTGATATTTTGGGGTTTTGAACATTGCTTAGTGTTTTTGAGATTAGCCCCAATTTTTATTCTTTGTAGAGTCCTTATTCTTCTCTCCTCCTACCACAATGCTTGTAAGATTTTCTTTAGTCTTATGATATAAAAAATTTTCTCACCCAGGTTGCATTTGAAACATACAAAGATAGGACGGTTTTCCTCACATCTCCCTGATCAGATTCACGTGGAGAGGGGCCCTGGGCATCTGATGTTCTAGGGTTGAAAACTAATGCTCTGGAAGATGGGTTCTCACCCGATGGCTATTAAAAATGCCTGGTGTCACCCAGGTATATAGATGGTAGAAACCATGGTGTCCTCAGTCTCAATGTCCCTGGCGATTTGCTCATCACTTTGTAAAATGGCATTCCCAGCCCTGGGGGTTGTCTGCACATAGTAACTCTGTCTGTCTATGTGTTTGACTTGAGGCCATGCCTCAAATGGGCTGTCAGGTCACCTGTGCAGTCTGAACTCATCTATTCATGGGGTGAAAATAAACACAAGACAATGGAATGCTTCCCTCCCTCCGTGTGGAAGTCATTTGATTAAGTTAATTGGTTTATTTACTTCCTCATTCCTCTAATCAGCAATTTTTAAAATTTAATTAGGGGCATAAGATAGGGGATCATGTATTTGTGACCCACTCAGCTTGTTTATGAAAGCAAGACCCAAAAATCCATTGTTTCCTCATGATTTCATTTCAGAGACCAGCAGTGATGTCCAGTCTGTTATCTAATTTGTGGTGATGATTTTGTGTGGATTTTATGGATAGAACCAGGGTGCCACAGGGCACATTTCTGTTGAAGCACTTTGAGGCCATTATTGTTTACACAAAGAAATAGCATTACCTGGGAGCTTGTTAGAAATGCTGAATCGTGTGCCTGCCCTCCCTTCCTCTCCCCAGAACTACTGAATTAGAAATCTGTTGAGTCATTTAAACCTTCAAATTTGAGACCCACTTGTGTGTCTCGTTTGATTCTTAAAATAACCCTAAAAGATAGACATCATGGTCTCCATTTAAAAAATATGTTTTTATTGACTTTAGAGAGAGAGGAAGGGAGAGAAAGAGAAAGAAACATTAATTGGCTGCTTCCTGCATGCACCCTGACAAGGGATCAAGCCTGCAATCTGGACATGTACCCTGACCAGGAATCAAACCGGCGACCTTTTGGTGTGTGCAGGACCACACTCAACCAGAGCCATACCAGCCAGAGTGTTGGTCCCCATTCGATGGATGAAAAACTTAGGTCAAGAGAAGTAATTGAATTAAATAACATCCAGCAAACAAAACATAGCAGAGGCTGCAATTTTGAGTGTACACCACCACCTTGCTTGGGAGCTTGGACCCTGAATCTTATTCCTGCTCTGTGGCTTCTTAACTGCATGACCCGGGACCTTAATTTCTTCATCTGTATAACAAGTTGGCTGAGCCAGCTGATCTGCAAGCTTCCTTCTGGGTGGAAAAGTCAGTAATGTTAAGGGGAGATGGCTGTTAATTTGTTCACTTCTGAAGAGTGGAAATCCACTGAACTTGGGCAATGAAAGGATTTAAAGGCCTGGACTCAGCAGAAGGGGATTGCTCTTTGAATGGATGGCTGCTCCTTGGCTTTGCATTACCAGGGTGGGATTTATTGCTGACTGATTGCCAGCATCTGCCTGCTAGATGGAATCCTGATTTCCTTCCTCCTTTATCCTAAGCAACAGTGGGAAATTAAGTCACCCCATGGGGATGGTAGAAGAGACATCATTTTGGAACCATGACAGAATCCAACTAATCATAAGAAATTGTTGGCAAAACATAAAGGACGATGAAATAAGACAAGTCCTTGGTTATAATTTTGAGATGATTTCTTTGGGAGAGAAATGGAATCACAGCACGAATAGAAGCCTTCCTATGGATTAGCTAAATTCTCTTTTCCTATTGGGGTTATTAGAGATTTCACACATAGGGCTTGTTCTTCGCTGCAGTAGTGAGAGGAGGAGTAGGACCAGCAGCTCATCACAGCAGATAATGTAAAGTTGGAGCTGGATGAGCCCTTGTAGTATACATTCTTTTTATGGGGAGAAAACAGAGGTCCAGAGGAAGTTGTCCCAGATTACTGGGCGACGAAGCCTAGACCCCTGGTGCCCACTGTTACAGAGTTTCCCAAAGTGCATGAGATTTTTCCATGCATGTGTCAAAAGTAGTCAAAATGATATAGAGGTGAATTCTTTTAATAGGTACTTATTTTTCCAACACTGTGTAAGATACATGACAGTATTTTCTCACTTATTGTAATGACAACATTTTCTCTGAAACATATATTTAGAACACAATCATTTGCAAGTTAAAATATTAATTAAATGGTGGTACAGGTGGTCACAGATATGCAACAATTTTTAAAGTGGTAAAAGAATATGCGTGGCTTAGGAAATGCTGTGCAATTTGCTCAGTACTACACAACCCCCTGGTATTTGACTGTTCTGTGTTTTGTGATTGAGGAGAGAGTCACACATTTAACATTAAAATTATATTAGGCTCATGCAAGTGCTCCATTCCTTTTTAGTCCTATCTGAGCATGCTAAGGCAGGAATCAGCGGACCCAGGGTTACACATCAGGCAGTCTAGGTAATGTGATGCTGCAGTAACAAATGACCTCAACATCTCAGTGACTTACAGATGCCATTTTATTTCTGGCTTCCCTTGGATTTCTATCATTGATCTGGCTTTGGCTGTTCACTCAGACAGCCAGACTGAAGAGCAGCCTATCAGAGGTATGGCTGGTATCTTGAGAAAAAGGAGAGAGAGGTGTAGAATCAGGAGATTCTGTTCAGAAGTGTCATGTATCACATCACTTTTACTCCCATTTCATTGGTCAAAACAAGCTTTAGAGACCCTCCTCGTTTGTCCCTCCTTCTGTGGGAAGGTCTTCAATAACAAATTGAATGTCACTATTGAGAATGAAATGGATGGTTTATGTGAGATTCCCTCAGGGATAGCCAGGTCCATGCAGACAGCCAGTGCAAACATGTCAGCCTGTGTGACTGCTCACTAACCTACCGAATGTCACCTCACATGCTGAATGTAGAATCCTGCACCAATGCATTGCATGGCTATGAAGATCCCTGAGAAAACGGAGACTCAGAGAGGTTAAGTCACTTAACAAAAGCCACACAGCTAATAGATAAAACCAGGACTCCACCTGAACTATATTTGGACTAAAACAAAAATCTTGAACATGCAGAAAAAAAAATGTAGTGGTGAAGTGTTATATACTTAAGGCATCAGGTTTCTGCAAAGGCTCTAGATTTTTGGTTTAGAAATAAAATTTCACATGGCATAGTAGATTTTTGTATCTTTTGTTGTATATTCTCCCCTTCTATTTTATAGACTGAAATCCCATGGTGTTTCACCATCCCCCTGCTAGAATGTCACAATTCTATCAATTGATTCCATTTTGTCCCCCAACAATGATATTCTCCTCTCTGCTCTCTTGGTGGGCACTGGGAGCTGGGCTCGGAGTTACCTCTATGCAGGTCTGTTCAGAAACCACTCCCTTTTCATTGTGTGTCTCCAAGACTCCATGGAGCCTCACTGCAAAACAAGCAAACAAACAAGGTTGCGGGGGTGTGAGCGCATCAGAAAGTTTCAGGGAGAAAAGAGAATTCATTGGAAAAAGATGGGTGGGTCACAAGAAGCATGGCTCTCCAGCTCCTCCCACAGCCAGAGCCCAAAACTTCCAGCAAGTGCTCCCACAAGTCATCAGTCTCGCCTAATTGCAGAGGGAGGTCCATTAAACAATCTCTTCTCAGAGACTCGTGCCTGACCCCAGATGGGTTCTCCAGCATTTATGAGGTAACATTCGAAAGACATCAAAGTGCGTGGGAATTACACAGCAGATGGATAGTGCAACAGCCTGGTGCTAGCCGGGCAGCTAAGAAATCAAGCAGACGTGGGAAAGAGGACTGGAGGTTTTTCCTGCCATACGATCAGAGTTAGCAAGTCTGGCGAGGGATAATGAGGTGAGTGGAAGGGTGAGATCCCATGGAATTCCATGGGTGAGAGTCAGGGATGTTATCCGTACGACCAAAGGCAAGAGCAAATAGAAACTGGTTACAGGTCCCTGATGTTCGGAGGGAGTCCCTGAAATGGTTAGAAATAATCGACAGTTCACTGTTTCAGATCCCTGTGCCCAGAATGAGAGGAGACGCAAGAGTTTATTTTATGGTATTCTCCATAATGCTTATTTCTCTCAGGAGTTCTGCCCCTCCCCGCTCCCTACCCCTGCAGGACAACTAAGACAGAGTATGACAAGCACATGTTATGCGGGAAGGGAGCTAAAGCAGCAAAAATACACTCTTACCACCTTTGCAAGCTTTTGAGCATTAACTGGATTTTCCTTTTATCTATGCATGAATAATAAATGATAAAACCTTGGAATTGTTGGTATAAAATAAGCTGGCTAGCCTATAGAGGCAATTATAAACAACACTTCAAAACTAACTGTAAGTGATACCATGCTGTTGACAGTTTTACAGTTGGGTGGACAGGAGCCCAATCCAGAATTTTACAAATTTTCCTGATGTGCAATAAAGCATTGTAACCTTCCACCCATGGAAAAAATGTGTCTCAGTAGCTTCTCTGTTAGCACCCCCTCCCCTTTTTGTCTCCACACCAAAAATGCCGTCTAGATTCTTCTGAAAGGAACTATTGAAGGTGGCTCAATGCGTAGATTCATACAAAGCTTTGTAGATTGAAAAATTCAATAAAATTAATTATTTTATACGCGAGTAGAAAAGGTTCAGTAAAGGCTATTGTTTTTCGTGCACAGAATTAGTTTTCTTCTGATGACAGCATGCTACTTTTCCTGGAGGGAGCTTTCTTGAAGTCTGGGTGATTTTCAGTCGTTGTGTCCCCTCTCCCGTTCCCCACAGCAACAGGCTTGACCATGCTGCTCAAGCTGGGGCAGCTGATGCAGGTCATGCCCCTTGCACTGATGGGTACCAAGTCCTATGATCCAGGCTTGTCAATCAGATCCACTTTCTTAGGATCAGAAAAACATTTTAAAAAATATTTTTATTGATTTTTTTGAGAGGGGATTTTTAGAAATAGAAACATCAATGAGTCAGAAATATCAATCTGCTGCCTCCTACACACCCTCTATTGGGGATCGATCTGGCAACCAGGGCATGTGCCCTGACCAGGAATCGAACTGTGACCTCCTGATTCATGGGTCGATGCTCAACCTCTGAGCCACACCAGCTGTGCTTCCTTTGTCATTTTATTAATTTCCTCCTTTTACTTTGCCCCAACTCTCCCTACCTCTCCTCCTGTCAACCTAGGGAGGATTTATTGCTTCCTTACCTGTATTCCTCCTGGCATTTAAAAGGTGCTATTACTATAACAGGTTATGCTTATTTATTCGATATCTCCCCTTCCAAATCGTAATAGCTTCAAGTGCAGAGATGGTGACTTTACATATGACTTTTGTGTGTGTGAAGGGCTGATCATGGAGCCTGGAACATAACAGGTGCTCAATAGATGTATGTTGAATTGAAGTGAAGTGAAGTGAATTGGCCCATGAGGGTGGAAGAGCACCAATGTCCAGCTCCCAAGGAGTCCTGTGTGTTCCTTCTCTGGCTCCTTCATTGGGAGAGATCAGGGCCTCTGCTGCAGGTGTAGGTTGTAGTTGATGAGAAAAGCAGAGCAGAAGATTTTGCTTTGGCCAGTGAACACGTTTGTCACCTCTTGGCAGAGATTTGGCTTTGGCTGAAGGAAGGTTGATTTAGATTTATCTGGGGCCTCTGGGGGGCTGAGCTTGAAGAGAAGAGGAGAGAGGGTATTTGGAAGCTTAGGTACAGCTGCTATTAGCAGAAGATGCTGCTCCTTTTTGTAATGTTTTTCTCTTGGAACAGAAGATGCTGACTTCCCAAATGAATGATTGATGTCTCCTGCAGGTGGGAATTTTTATCTTTTACTCATATGGCCACAGTTTACTGGAAATACTTTCTACTCAAATGTCAAAGGGTCTTGGAGGTCACCATGCTGGTTAGAGTCAGGAACTGAACTTGAATTACATGTATATGGGAAAATGACCACTTTTTGACTTTGGAAGGTAAGGGCTCCAGCCTGAAGGTGGAGGTTGGGGGTAGGTGAGGACAGAAGGAAACTTGGGCTCCTGAGGCAAGTTGGTTATGCCAAGAATTGAGCTCTTAGGGAATATTTACCCTTGATCTTTTCTCCTCCTATATTTTCTGTCTTTGTAAATAGTACCAGAATTTTTTTTGCTTAAGCCACAGATTTTGGTGTAGACTATCAATTTCTCTATCTCCCTTATCTTCTACATCCGAGTAATCACCAAGTCCTATTAATCCCAACATCTACACATTTTAATAATTTTACTTATCTCTTCCAGTCTTCACTGACTGTCTAGGTCAGGTCACCACCGTTTTATGCCTGGATTAGACTTGGTCTCTTCAACCCATTCTCCACTTTATAGTTGTTTTGGAATTCCCTAAACCTATCTAATTGTGGCATTTCTTGGCTTAACACCCTTCAATGATTCCACATTGATTTTTGGATCAAGTCCAAACTCCTCAAAAAGGCTTGCAAGATCCTTCATTATCTGCCTCATCTTTTCTTCCCAGCTTCATCTCTTCTTACCTCTTCTTACTCTCTCTTGCAGTCTTTGCTTCAGCCCTGCTTAACACTCTCAGTTTTCTGTGACACATTCTGAGTATTGGCTGAATATGTTCACTACACACTTTCTTATTCTCTAAATCTCACATTGAACATCACTTCTCTTGGTTCCCTAAGATTAAATAGCTGTCTCTCATATTGAGTTATAGTGTCTTCCTCTCTTTAATCTTTTCCTTATTAATATTAATGTAAATATTAATATCGATATTTTTCTGTTTTATTCATCATTTTTTCCTTCTTCACTGGCCATTGAGCTCCTTGAAAGCAGGGACTATGTCTGATTCACAAGATTGTTTTTACAGTGTCTAATATCCTTAAATCCTCAATAAAGATTATTTGATTAAGTGGATGAATAAATGTATAGTTTCAAAGAAACTCAGGATGAAGATGAGTATCAAGACCAAGGGAAAGAAATAATGTGGGTGGAGCCTCAAGAACATTGTCTTGGTGTCTACACATCTGATAAGAACTAGAACTGTTTAGAAGTGAGACAAATAGCTCTGGACTTGTGCCCCGAGGAGAAAGTGAGCATTTGCTAGGTCTGGTGTATTAGCAGGGTTCTGGAAGAAAATAGAATTCCATTCAGATAATTTATTTGAAGAGGTTTTAATAAAGGAACTACCTACAACAGTGGTCAGGGTTAAGGAAATCAACAAAGGATGTGGTTGCTGCCAGACACCAGTAGCAATGGGAAGCTGTTACCACCTCTAGGGCTGAAGGAACAAAGGGAGGAAGTAGTTATAAAGCTAATGAGAACGTGAAGGAGGGGATGCTAAGCCAGAGCTGCAGTGTTAAGGCAGGATGGGGACAGGGAAGAAACACTCTGCTCTTTCTCTCCTCCTGCTGGTGCCCCTATTGGCCACACCCACCAGAAAGCCAAAGGATGGGGGAGCCAGCTCCGCACAAAATGTTGATCTGTTAGGGCTCAGTAAGACAGAAAAACGTAAAGAATGGATCTGAAGGTACAGGTGAAAATCAGCACACATGGTTGTGAAAAGGAAGAAAACTGGTAAGAGAAGAGAATTTCTCCAAGTGTTGGATTCAGAAGATAATTTTTAATTATTGGAGGACTGGTGAAAATTGGTGGTGACTTGAGAGACATTTTTGAATATTTTAAACCTGCACCACTTTAAACTTGAACTGGAGAATAGCTAACTGGGCAACATTTAGCTCATGGATAGAGTGCGTATCTGGAGATGCATTCCCTTATAGTGTTTGTGAAGATCAGCTGCTCTTGAACAACTGGGTTGTTGACCTGGAGCAGGAACCACCAGGTGCTGTCCGGGAAGCAGTGTGGATGTGGGAGGAGGTGAGGGTTGGGGGCTGGGACAGAGAGCTTCCGCTTTGTGGATAGCTGTGTGAGGCACTAAAAATGAGCTATGGGGTAGGCACCAAGCACGCAGCCTGACAGCCTGGCATTCATAGTCACTGTTGCAGGTATATTCGTGTGTGTGTGTGTTGTGTGTATGTGCATGTGTATCTGGGAGAATCTGGGGGTGTATATAGGGAAGGGGCTGTTCTGTCCTTTGTTTTGTGTGACCTGGCAGAATTTCTCTTGGAAATGCAGTTCCTTAGAGGGTATTTTCCACAGTCTAGTGGTTTATTACCTACTGTCAGGGCATAGCAAGAAGAAATTGTCCTAAATGACAGCAGGCAGAGTTTAGTTCAGGCATAAGGGATGGCTTTTAATAACGTATAGTATCAGATTCCCCCTTGAGTATAGAGAGACTTCTTTGTTCTCTTCAATTCTGAATTATATCACAGATCCAAACAGCAAGAACTTCACATTGTAAGTTTTACTGAAATAGCATTAAAAATATATATGTACCAATTTTCTTCAATATTACAACTGATATAACTGAATATCCAGGTTGTTTGATTCTGACTATTGATGCGTGTCTAGTTCCGTGCTCTATCTCTTTGCCAACAGGGTGCAGGGAGCAGAGGTAAAAGTTGTGCCCTCTAGGAGAGAGTTTAGGAAGACTCAGCCATCATCTACTCCACTTGAACCAACCCTTAGACACCTCTCCACTTCTTTCTCCCTTTCTCCCCTTGGGTCAATGAGCTTCAGACGCACTGGTCTCCTAGCCAACTCATAACCCTCTCTCATAGTGCCTGGCCCGCTGTGATAACCACCTTGAGAGAGCATGGAATTATACAGCCAGCTTGCAGTGACTTCCTTAGCGAAGAAAGCTTCCTCTGTGAACATTTCTGAGGAGGAACTGAGTCTTTGGGATAGAAAGAGAGGGGAGAAATAAGAACCAGTTACATCTTTTTTTGAAGCTCTTTAAAGCGTCTTGTCCCAAAGGCTTCCTGTATTCTTCTTTTTTGCTGTCTTCGACTGATATTACATTAAGGAATATTTAATGTTTAGCTTCCTGAGTTATTTTGCCTTGAGGAGTTGACTTCTTGCTTTCTCAGTTTGCTTTCCCAACCAAATGGAATCATGGTGATCTCAGTAGAGAGGCCCTGGACTATAGGAAAAGGGAGGTAAAGTTGAGGGATTTGGATGCTCTATTACTCATTATAGTACCACCTTGGTTAAGTCCATTATTCTCTCTGAGACTCAGGTCTTTAGAAAATGAGATGAATAAAACTGACTCTAGGGGAGTGTTGAAAGGACCAAAGGGGAAGTGAGATGTATGTGAAGAGTGTCTGGTAGATGATGGACTCCTATGGAAAACCCTGTTGCTACTTTCAGAAATTCCCTCTCGGGCAGAACAGTTGAAATCAGATGGAAAAGAAACACTATAACTAAATAGTTCAAGTCTCCAGCCTGGATACTTTGTGGATAGAAGAGGGTGGAGGAGACAGAGAGGAGAAAGGGTATTGCATTCAAACCTTTGCTCCTCTTGGCCTGCTATAGAGTAGGCTTCTGCCCAGGGCTTGCTGGTGTCATTGAATTCCAGCCAGCAACCCACTTCCTGGGTGTCTTCAGGTCTCTGAGATATTTGGGTATTAGGACTTGAGCTAAGGAAAACACATACTGGATGGGATGGAGTTTAGTGAACACTGATCCTGAGATGCTCCAATCCTGGGGTGAAGGAGTAGAGCACATTGGGGCTTGGATTTTGTTGCACACCCTTCCTTCCTATTCTGTGAGTTGTAGGTTATAAGCCATGGTGGCATTTCAAATTCTGGGGCTCCAAACAAAACATGAAGATCTCTACAATTACCTTCATAAATGGATGATGTTCCCCACATTAAACCTTATGACTGCCTAGGTCAGTGGTCGACAAACTCATTAGTCAACAGAGCCAAATATCAACAGTACAACGATTGAAATTTCTTTTGAGAGCCAAATTTTTAAAACTTAAACTATATAGGTAGGTACATTGTTATTAACTTAATTAGGGTACTCCTAAGGCTTAGGAAGAGCCACACTCAAGGGGCCAAAGAGCTGCATGTGGCTCGTGAGCCGCAGTTTGCCGACCACTGGCCTAGGTAACTACCATTGAATTCTTACCTATATTGAAGGCCAATTTCTAGAAGACAGCAAGACCTTTCAGACTGATTGTGGTAGAGTAAGGAGAGAAGTAAGTGTACGAAAAATTAAAAAATTTCAGGAGACTATAAGCTTTTTCAAATCTTGAATGAATGTCAGAAAATTATGTCTCACATTGTTTCTTGAAATCTTCTTGCCACTCCCACTGCCACTGGGATTATGGTCCTTGTATCTTGTTATTCTTTGACTTTCCATAGCACTTAATTTTACATATATTATCTTATTTAATCAATACAGCACCAAGGTTCGATTGCCTCACCTGTTATCACTTTATACTCCAAGTTATAATGATTACTGCACTAAAGAGACTTGGTTCCTTCTCACAACAGAGTTTTTCATGAAGGGATCATATTTTGCTCATTTTCATATTTCCACAATGTCTTGCTCAGTGCATGACACATGTGTTCCCTACCTTTATTTGTGGAGTAAATACAGCTTCAATGATACTTTTCTATATTTTTGTTAATGGCAATATTTTGCTCTAAAAACAGAAGAATCAGATAGTAAGTGTATCCCATGAAAACTTGCCAAACATAAGCCTTAAATTCAAGAGCCACAGATGCAAGAAACTTGTTTTATTCAAACGATTGTATTTATTGGTTCTTCTGGGTTCATAAGCCCTTTGGAATTCTGTAGTCTTTTTGGATATGAGAAAAGAGATATCAGACAGCCATAAAAATTACTAAGAAAGCAAGAATAGAAAGAAGCATGGGGAGACTGAGAGGTAAAGAGTGGTCCTGAGCTAATCCATCAACAGAAGGAAGAAAGAAGTAGGAGGAGCCATTGTCCATATGCCTTGAGAAAACTTAGTTACTCTATGGGGACACTGGGCCCTAAGACTTCTTGATTCCTTCTCAAGGAAGCTTTACAGATAAAGGAAGTGGAAGGCTGTGCAGTTTTCAGAGATCTTGGACTATGATGATTCGGGAACCAGATCCCATGTAGAGCCTGGGCCAACTATATTGACCCATATTGCTTTGTGCAATTCTGACTTTTTGTTCCTCAGAGCTATGAGAACTACAATGTGTGCTGGGCACACAAGCCAGCCAATTTACTATTCCATCTCTGACAAGGGGTAGGGTGTGGAGGGCATAGCTATCTTCCTTGATATTACTGTCATAGGTTATATATGTGCTCCAATGTTCCAACTTTTCTTGATAACCTATGTTAAACCTAAGTAGATTTAACTCTTCCTGTAGCGACTTTATATTTTAGACTGAACTATTTCTTTTTTTGGGGTTAACAGGGCTCATGATTTTTTTTTTTTACTGCCTGCTATGCAAAAGCTCTCCTTTATTTGTCTAAAAATAAAGTAACTCTAGTTTAGAGGAAACACCACAAACTTGCATTCACAAGACTTGAATTTTAACCTCAGGATTTCCCCTTACTAAGTGTGTATTTCTATAATCAAATCTTTGTTGGGATACATACATGCATATGTATACACTGAAGTAAAATGGTGTAGGAATTTTGCAATTAGTTGGCCTGATCAGTGTGAATATTGGAATCACATGGCCTGGTTTACAAATCCCTTCCATTATATACCAGCCATATAATCTTGAGACATTTACGTGGTGACTTAAAGAATTTAAGCTTCCTCACTGTATAAAGTTATTGTAATGATTAAAAGGGCAAGATGATGCATGAAAATGCTTAGCACAGTAGCCAGCACATAGTAAAAACCTAAAAAATATTAGGGATTACTATTATTTTTATTATTTACATTCATATACACCAGCTATGCAAAGTTGTGTGAATCACTAAAAATCTTAGCTTCAGGTTTGTTACTTGTGAAATGGAGAAAATAAAAACAATTTATCGATTACTATTCTATATATCAGAAATCACTATTCAATTCATTATAGAAATTTAATATAGGGATTCAAGGTGGGTATTCCCTAGTCTTTAGTACTGGTACTAGGGATTTGCTGAACCAATATATAGTTATTTTGTTCACATCTGTAATGGTTTAATGTATTTCAACCATATCCATCTTCAGCCTGTGGGTTTTTTGGACTCTCTGTTTTCATATGGCAGCTTTCCAAATCTTTCGGTCATTGATTTACTTTCTTGCTGGACCTTCTCCATCTATGTTGTGTCATTCTTATGGAGCAATGACCAGAGCTATCCTGGAATATACCAGATGTCATAAAGACAATAGAGAATTAAAGTGTATATTGGTGATGTTCAATTTTATTTTTGTGACTATGCCTTGTTCAATCTAGGAACTAGATAAAAGACAGGTAAAATTAAACAAGCTCACTAAATAGTATTCCAACTTAAAGAAAGTTTTCTCAGGTCTGAGCCAATGGGCTTACACTGGCCAAGCATTTGTTACTGATGTGTCACTACTCAGTTTATAGACTAGCAGTTATTTGCAAGGCTGGCACATAGTCTAACTGTGGTTATAAGACATAGAGGGTAGAATTTTTATTTTCAAGATATAAAATATTTTCCCCTGTGACCTTCAATCCATCACTACCTAAATTATTGGACAGATAGGAGGAAACAATATGTAAAAAAAAACACCCACTTCTCTGAATTGGCCCATATTGGTAGAGAGTCATTGATCCCTAGAAGTGTCAACTAGAAAAATAATTTCTGACAATGAGAACTGGAATAAAATTGCTCATTTCCTGGCACATGGGAGAAACTATCTTGATTGCTCTCCAAGAGGCCTACCCTACAAACTGTTTGGGGGGAAAACAAGGCCAATAACATCACTTTAATAACATTTGGTAAAATTTTGACTCAACTAAAAGATTTCTGGGCCTTTCATGTTAAGCCACTTTGCTGCTTTTAATGACTTAGCTTTAGATATGTTTTCCCCTAAATGGCAATGTGTCATTCACATCAATTTGTATCATGAATAACTCAAATTCACTGAATTTGAAAGTTCAACTGCTTGAACAGTGACAGAAATTCTAGACTGGAGGATTTTAAGTAGTCACAATAAAAAAGCAAATATCAGCTCATTTTGTGTCTGTTGCTGGAACAGTTCATCGACTGTAGATGCTGTGACTTGGGGACTTGAGAGCCCTGAACTCAATCCTTCCATGTTTTAGACGTGAAGTCATGATGTATAGACACGGCTACATTTGCTGCATTTGCTGTCTGGCTCACTAGTGCAATCTGTATACAATTCAGGGAAATCCAATACCATGGTTCTCAAATCTACTGGCTCATTAGAATTGCCTGAAAAAATTAAAACACAACAAAACAAAACTGATGCCTGCTTCTCAACCAATTAAATCAGAATCTATGGGGTATAGTTTGGACTGTAGTAATTTAAAAGACCCCAGGTAATTCTGAGGCCAAATGAGGGCCTTATTTTATACTTATAATGGCATACCCATTTTGTCTGCTAAGTGACTCCTTTTTAGACATCTTTGGGTGAAATTTTGTGAAGTGGTTACTGGACATATTTTGTCAAATTAGTTGTTAAAACTATCGAAAGCTCAAGGCAGTCAAGTAAGATTTATCATTCTTCATTCCCAAGTGCACAGCCTTAGTATACTGCCCCCATGTGAATTCAAGATGCATGAGGGAATTTTTGTCTGTTTTGTTCTTTGATGTATCTCCAGTTCCTAGAACAATGCCTGGCACACAGCACTAGCTCAATGTGTATTAATTGAATGAATTAACAACTATTACAAGATCACTGATATATTAGCCAGGTTTTGCTGAAAACAATCTTAAAATTTCAGTGACTTAAATGAGTCATTTTCAAGCTCACATTGGCAAGATGATTGTGGTTCAGCTGGGTTAGGCTGAATTTGTCTGGGCCGGACTGGACTCCAGGATCTGGTCAAGGCCAGGTCTGCTTCATGTCTTTTCATTCTGAGACTCTTCTCATGGTGATTCATAAGAAGCCAGAGGGTGTGATTTCTCTGAAGGTCTTGACTTGGAAACGGCCTATTGTCACTTCTGCCCACATTGCATTGACTAACGCAAGTCACAGGGCCAAGCCCAACATCAATGGGATGGAAAAATAGCTTCCCACTGCCGTGGGGAGTCCTGAAGGAAATAACACTCATGTTGAATTCTCATTTGTGGAGAGGATGAGAATTTGGAGCAGTGATCCAAAGTGCCCCACCTACTATGTGTTCCCCATATCTACAATCTCACCACCTTGCTTAGAGTCAAGAGGGCAACTTTTCACTGCCCAAATTTATTCATTCCCTTACCGACTCCTACACACACATACTCACCCAAACATTCTTTTTAGTCTTTAGTTAAATTAAATCTCATGAACAAAGAATATCAGAAACTTCAGGATATGTCCAAGTTTATACCTTCATGATTCACCAGACTTCTATATTAAATGTGTACTTCCTGTCTTGTGTTTTTGTTGAATTCCCAGATATATTTATGAGCTCACTTAGTGACTTTCTCTGGAAGAATTTATCCTACTTGTGTTCCTAAAGCACATTATATTCTCTCATTAGATCTAACAATTATTCAGCATTTATTATATATAAACTAACTTAATTCTCAGAGAAACTTGATTAGACTGAAGCACAGTTTCCACCATTTGTTTCTCCCAATACTTGAATTGTCAACATGGAAGTGGTTGGGAGGAATGAATGGAAGATAGGACCTCTGCTCTAGCAATATTGTGCATTTAGGCTTTCAAATTAAGTTCAGCCAATGCCCATTTATTATGCAAATATTAATGAAATAAGAACTGGTATGTCTGCTTGTAACAAGACATACTACTTATTCTCCAAACAAGTCTTACTTAAAAAAATATTAACTAAAGATAAATAATTATCATAATCTAATTCTTCTATTAATTCAGAATTGCATTATTGTCAATGATTGTGGATTTTGATTTTCTGGGAAAATTTTTCTTATTATTCACAAGTATTCCAAATATAATTTTATGAAAAAGTCAGGTGGGACATGGCATATGGTTAATCTTATATGAACAAATGATTACATATATCTAGATGATACTAAAGTTATAACTAATTTCTCATCCTCCACCAAAGTTATATTTTTCCTCCAATAGCTTTAGAATTTTGAGAATCAATTTGGCATAGCTTGTAAAGTGGGACCTTGCCATGTCCCATGACCCAATAATTTTATGCCTAGGTATGTATGCCCAAGAGCAATGCACATACATGTGCACCAGTGTCACATGAGAAAATTTAAAGCTGAACTATATATAATAGCAAAATCCTGGAAATATCCTAAATGCCCAAGACAAGATATGGTCCAAATAATGTGATGTGTATAATAGATTATTATGCACCTGTGAGAGCAGATGAATTCTATGTTACACTAACATTGCATCCCAAGAAATAGAGTGTAGTATAATACCTGTTTCAGAAATGTCAAACATAAATAAAACTAGGCAATTTGCTGGACTAAAAAGTAAAAAGAAAGAAAAAAGGAAGAGAATGATAAATGCAATGAGTTTGATCTCAGGAGGAGGCAAAGGGATAGGAGCAAGGAGAACCCATGGGAAGGTCATGCTCTAGTTCCAGACTGTGCAGTATGTTTGGGTACTTGTTATATTATTTAACAATAAAATGGAATGAATGAGGATTGTACATGGACCAATGATGACTGTGTGTCTTGAAGCAGGAATTATAATAGACAGAATTCTGTGTCTTGGGGGCTCCAAATAAAAATAAAACAAAACAAAAATCAGAACAAACTAATATACAACAACAACAACAACAACAAAGAAGGTAGGGCAGAAGTGCAGCAATAGCTCTGGAAACTGGTACAGAGAAGCTGGACAGAGATATTGGCAAGGCATGGAAGGAAGACATCTGTTTGGGCAGCAAGATGAAAACATATGCTTGTTTACAAGTTGAGTAGTTTCTGCTCCAATAGTTACGGAGGCATGCAAAGTTACATAATATTTTTAAAATTTTATCTTTGTTATTGAAAGTTATACATATGTACCCTTTTTTCCCCATTGACCCCTTGTAGCCTACCCCTTCCCCCCACCCCAGGCCTTCACCACACTATTGTCTGTGTCCATGGGTTATGTATCTATGCATATAAGTTCTTTGGTTAATTTCTTCTCACCTACCCACCCACCCTATCTTCTCTCTGAGAGTCATCACTCTGTTCCATGTTTCTATGTCTCTGGATCTATTTTGTTCATCCGTTCATTTTCTTCTTCAATTGTATTTAGTAGTGGAGTAAAAAGGCATGGGTAGTTGTTGACGATTTTTGTCTTTTTATAGAATCATTTTTGGAGGTATATTTACATGAGTAGAACATCCCCATTAGAAGTGTAACATTTGATGAGTTTTGACACATATGTTCACCTACAGTCAATATACAGAACTTTTCCATCACCCTGAACTTCTCCATTTCCCCATTTTAAGTCATTTCTTCTACTCCTATGCCAGGAACCACTGATCTTCTTTCTGTCACTATAGATCAGTTTTGGCTTGTTTTTAGGCCTTCCTATAGGTGAAATCAGACAATATGTACTCTTTTCTGATTGGCTTCTTTATCGCAGCATGGTGTTTTTTAGATGCATATATGTTTTGGTATGTATCAGTAGAATGTTCATTGCTGACTAGTAGTCAGTTGTAATGCTAAACTACAGTTTGTTTATTCTCATTTGGTGAACATTCGGGTGGCTTGCATTTCTTTGACTATTATAAATAAAACTACCTTGTGGAGCATTATTATTACTTGCCTCCAAAATTGAATCTCTTGGAAATTTTTAAAAAAATCCCTGTTATGAAATCTTTACTGCCATTCCAACTTATTTTTTTAAACCAGTGAAGTCCTTTATTCAGACAATTGAGTGAGGAAGCCTGATTTTAAGAAGTTGTCTGGCCCTAACAGCCTACCCAGTTTGGCTCATTGGATAGAGCGTCAGCCTGCAGATTGAAACGTCCCAGGTTCGATTGCGGTCAAGGGCATGTACCTTGGTTGCAGGCACATCCACAGTAGGAGGTGTGCAGGAGGCAGCTGATCGATGTTTCTCTCTCATTGATGTTTCTAACTCTCAATCCCTTTCCCTTCCTCTCTGTAAAAAAAAATCAATAAATTATATTTTTTTTAAAAAATTGTCTGGTTGGAGTGGCGAGGGAACTTACCAACATCTTACTCAGGATGTATCCCAACTATGTGTAACTAGAAATTCTATGGATTAGTTCGGAGCTCAGTGGTGTAATGGAAAGACTATTAAACTAGAAGTTTGGCTCTCTGAGTTGAAGGGAGATGTCAACATTAATATAGAGGAGGGGCTTTGGGGTGGCAATTTTGGGGCCTCATTTATAAAGCTTACACACTACTTCAACTTGTGGACTACATATATTAATTTCCTAGGGCTGCCGTAACTGAATACCACAGACTGGGTGACTTAAAAACATACATTTATTTTCTCACAGTTTCAGAGGCTAGAAGTTCAAGATCAGGATGTTGGCAGGGTTGGTCTCTCCTGAAGCCCTTCTCCTTGGCTTCAGATGGCAGCCTTCTCACCGTGTCCTCACACAGTCTTTCCTCTGTGTGTGCACATCCCCACTGTCTCTTTCTATACCCAAATTTGCTCTTATAAAGACACCAGTCAGGCTGGATTAGGGCCCATCCTGATTCACTCAATCTCAGGGCCTCATTTTAACTTAGTCACCCATTAAAGGCCCCCACTTCCAAATCCAGTCACATTTTGAGTGTGTTTTTTTTTAAGACAGTGAAACTATTTTGTGTGAGACTGTCATAGTGCACAAATGTCATCACGCATTATTGTCAAAACCCATTAAGTGTACAACACAAAGAATGAGTTGTAATCAATGAACTTCAGTTAAGAATAATCTATCAATATTATAACAAGTGAGGGTGGACTTGAGGGGACAAATAAAAACTCTCTGTACCTTATGCTCAACTTTTCTGTAAGCTTAAAACCGTTACAAGCAAAAAAAGTAAAGTCTATTAATTTTTTTAAAAAAATGCTTCCTTCGAGGCCGGCTGTGAGGATCAAATGCTTAGCACAGAACGTATAAATTGCACTGTCAATAAGCACTCCCTTCCTGTAGGATCGTTCTCTGCAGCTATTAGGTGATATACAGTTACCACGTTTTTGTGTGTGTGGCTAATCCCAGAGTGTCAAAATTCTCTACAGCCACATGTCTAAGCAATTGGAGGGGCCTATTAAGGTATCTTCACTGGAGGACAAAAATGATTTTTAGACGTGTTTCAGAATTAGCTGCAGAAAATCTGGCATTTACTGAAGCTCCCAGCCAAAGCATTTATTTGGCCTGTGTTGCCAAGTAGCTCCCAGGGCTCCTCATGCCAAGGAAACCTCTCAGAATCTGAGTGACAGCCTGGCTCGGCGTCTACGTGCAATGCAGACCACACGGGGCTTCAACTGACGCAGTGGACGCCAAGGCAGCTAGCAACAGGAGACAGGCCAGAGCAGCGCTGGGACTGATTTGTGGGTGGTTCTGAAACCTGGTCTCCTCTGAGAAGTTCTGTAATTGCCCTGCTTGCCTCATTTGGAAGTGGGCCAGGAGTGTGGGTTTGCTTAGAATCTCTCTGTGCTATTCTAGGAGAGCTCTTTGTTATCCCATTTTTCTGCAAACCCATAGAATCCCCCCTCCCCCCCAACACACACATACTCCAGGAGTGTTTTTATTTAAAAAATAATATATATTTTTTGAAGTTATAGGGAAGATAAATTGTCCCATAGGAAAGAAAAACCAGAAACTAAACAAAGAAATAATAAAGGGACTAAATTAAGCCTAGAGAGTCTGTTTGAGTTTCCCTGTGGTCATGATCTTTGATTTCTAATCTTCCTCAATCTGGTTTTAGGTTAAGATCACACATAGACTTAGAACTGGAGAGCCACCTTGTCCAATTCCCTCTATTTCCAGGGCAAGGCCTCAAAGCCCAGAGTTGGCACAAATACTTTGGGACTGCTCAGAGCTGAAAGGGAAGGCACATTTTCTGCCTTTTGTCTTTTAAATCCCCGGTTTCACAGCTATTCTTTCTCTCCTCTAAAACAGTAAGTTCTCACTTAACATCATAGTTTCTGTGACTTTTGTCAAAACTATGTATAGTGAAACCACTTATAACTAAACTAATTTTAGCATAGGCTAGTTGATAAAAAAAAGAGTTAAGTTCCTATAGCATCTCATCAACACATAGCAAAACAATGTTGAATGAAACGATACTGTTTGAGGACCTCTGGTACACTACTTTTTCCTCATACACCTTAGGGGGAACAAGAAAAATTTATTTTCCAAAACACTATGAACCTCAGATATATATCTTTGGATTTATTCTTTCAATCCTCTCCTCTATTTTCTTCTGATTTATGGTAACAAATTTTGTTATGGGAAAGGGGCCTCCCTTTGGTATATTTTAAGTGCAGTTTCTGTTGGGGGCATTGGAGAATTGTGTGAGTAACTTAAGTTGGGACGTGAGGGTGGGATGATGATATTAATGGTCTTTTACTTCAATGGCGAGAAAGTCCTAGAGACCTTGAACTCCAGCATCAAGGTAATACATATTGATTAAGTATGAACCAAGGAGTCAGACTAAAGACTTCAGACTAAAGACTTCTCAACTCAGCAAGGACTATGGATAGAAGGTGGAAAGCAGATGCTGGCTGGCTTTTATGATGTTTTGGAAATGAAGTTGCTACAGTAAGGATTGGACAGTATCCACTGGGTATTAAAACAGTATTTACTGAACAGATAGGAACTTTAGACTGGGCTGCATTAGCCACTCCTCATTTGGTTCCCTGAGGTGTCTGATATGTTCTAATACTGGTTTTAGATCTTTCAGGATCACACATTTCACTTTCACTCTTCTGATTGACCTCCTCCTATAGACTGGCCTTAGCCTCACTCACAGACATCCCATTGGATTGTGGAATCTGTTCATTCTGTTGGCTTTGACCAATAGAATATGGCAGAAGTGATGGGGTGCCAAGCTTGAGCCTTAGAAACCCGTGTGTTTTTGCTGGCCCTCTGGTGCTTTTACCATTGCCAGGAAAACATGCCTAGGTGATGGAAAATATAGTTTACTAATCCCAAGAGTAGAATAGAAGACATGTGGGACAAAGCCACCTCAGGAAAGCTTTACCACCAACCTACAGCACAACAGGAATCAGAAGAGCTGCCCCATTGAATCAGTGTGGAATAACCAACTCTTGACTGACCCACAGACATTCAGGCAAAATCAATGCTTACTCTTGCATGCCACTGAGATTTTGTAGTCATTTCTTATGCTGCAGAAGCTAACTGATGCATTGCCCTAAGACACAGAGCTAGGAGTAGACTAAGCCAGAATTTGAACCCAGATTTGTCTGAAACCAAATCTTTATCATTATGCCATGCTTGAAGGCCTATGAGAGAGACCAGACCTGAGCAGTTTCTAAGAGAGGGTAATTAATTATCAATGTTTATGGGGCACCAGCTATGTTATCTTATTGAATCTGCATAGCAAGACAAAGCAATAGGAATCATTTCCATTCTATAGACAAGGTTTGGAGAGGTTAAGTAATTTTCACAGTGCCAAGATCCATAGTTTCTCTGTCTACAAAGCCAATGAACCCTCTGCTCCCACTGCCTTTGAGTAAGTGCTGTGCTGTGTGTGTGTGTGTGTGTGTGTGTGTGAGAATATGTGTTTGGTGGAACTTTGCGGGGGAGGGGTCCCCCACTCTGCTTCATGTCTTTTCCTTGTCTAACCGATTAGGCCACAAAGTGAGGATCCAGTTACCAAGACAGACTGTACCCCAGGGCCAAGAACATGGATGTGTTCTAAAATTTTTACCAAGGGAGAAAGAAATGTTACTTTTTTTTCTATACTACATTCACACTCTTATCAATGGCTATCATTATTCAAGTTTTCTAAAGTCATCTCATTTTTCCTGTGTGACATTTTCTCCCTTTTCTTAACAAAGTGGCAAGTGGGGAAGCACATTGCGTCTTTTAAAAGGATTTCTCAAGAAGCATCACCAACACTGGCCTCCCAGCAGGCTGCTCGTGTTGAACCATTGTCAGAATATGGCATTCTGCCATCGGTAAGAATGGAACTTGTCATTTCCTCCAAGGGCTATTGTGGAAATTTGTCTTGTAGTTGTGTCCCAAATCGGCAAGATTTATTTTCCTGTCTTTGCTACACAGCAGAGCTCTTACTTTTTTGAGTTGTTTTGACTGTGAAAACCAGCTTTTAGAGATTAGGACAATGTCGGTGCATGACAAAGCCAAGCGCAGGCGGGTGGGAGAGCTCCATGGGAATGTCTCTCCAGTGGGATCTGTAATCCAAAGGCATCTGTGGTCCGAGTGGAAACAGACATGTCTGAAAATCACTGTCCATGACAGGGGGCAGGAGCACAAGACTCCAGGGCCCTGTGGGATACAGGGAGAGACCACACAGGGCTAACCTGGAATAGAATTCAGCTCTGCCATGTAGTGTTCATACGGACTTTTTCAAGTTAATTGGTTCCTTGGCATCTCTGTTTTCTCATTTACAATAGGAAGTGTTAATTCGGAATCTTTTAGCTTCAATGTGATAGAAGGCAGGGTGAACCAGTTTAAGAAAAATGGCACCTGTCAGCTCACCACACTGGTGTATCTAGCTTCAGTTATGGCCCAGTGCAGGTGTTGCTTGGCTTCAGGTATAGCTGGATTCAGGGGTTTAGAGTGCATCATAATAGTTCTTTTCCTCTCCATTGCTCCCAGCATCTAGGAAAGTCTTTGGCACATGACAGGTCCTCAATAACTATTGTTTGAAACAAATGAGGAACAAATGAGTGATGTCTCAATGGAGGGACTCTTTCCTTCTGGACCCAGAATTCTTTTCAATGTGCACCCCCGGCAGTCATGAGCAGCCAGTCAGCATTCTAGACACCGTGTATCTACAGAGAAATTCTTCTCCCCATCGCTTCTGTAGGGCTTACGTTTTCTGAAGGAGAATCATGAGCACATCCATTGTGGTAGACTTTCTCCAAAGATGACTATCAATAGGTCCTTCTTTATTTTTGTGCACAGTGCTCCTTCCACTTAGAAATGGACCCTATTTCTGCTCCCCTGGAACCTGGGCTGGCCTGTGATGGGCTTTAACCAATGGAATATGGTGGAAGTGACACTGCCTGGGACTAGCCCTTCAAAGGCCTGGGAGTTTCTACTTGCATCTGTTCAGAACCAGATAGCAGCTGTAAGGACAAAGTTGTCCTTTTGGAGACAGAGGATATGTGGAGAGCCCCTGGAAGCTGAAAAGAACAGAACTGAAGCACCTCAACTGACAGCAGTGCCATGGCCTGGACCCTTGAGTGGGAACTTCCAAACCATCGGATGGAGGCACCCCCATGAGTGGTATCAGTGGAACACACTGTCATGGATTGTCATCAGCAGAAAATAACTGACGAACCCAACTTGTCCCAGCTCCCATCCTGGTGCTCTCCTTGTTCACCTGGCACAGGAAGCTGGGCTGCATTGCCATCTGCTACCATGATAATACGATTTTCTTCCTCTTCAAGGCACCAATTTGATCTGCTGCCCACTTCAGCCAGTGGAGGCCAGAGCTGAGGGTTTGTGTCCATAGGCCTCCTGCCTGGCCCTCTGCATAGTTCTGGGAAAGGGGCTAACAGGTGGGGACTGGATGCTAGGGCTTCATGATCTGGCCAACCTGAGACCCAATTACTGCTCTGCTGCTTCCCAGCTTCCCAGGAACACAGAGTTACTTGCCTCTCTGGGTCTAGTTCCCTCTTCTCTAAATGAGGGAACCTGGGCTGGCCTGTGATGGGCTTTAACCAATGGAATATGGTGGAAGTGACACTGCCTGGGACTAGCCCTTCAAAGGCCTGGGAGCTTACTTCATTGGGCTCTTATGAAGATTAGAGGCGGTGTGTGTGTGTGTGTGTGTGTGTGTGTGTGTGTGTGTGTGTGTGTGTAAAGTGTCTGACACAGAAATGAAAAACAATCAGTCCAAACAAAACTCACCCTCAGCATTTTCCTCCATAAGCCTTTGTCTCACTTTAGGAAGAGCTTGTTATTTCCAGTCAACCACAGGGAGAACTGAGACCTACATTCAGATTCGTGGGGACAGCACACATTGGCCTCCCAGGAAGTTCTTTTACGGGCTTGTTGTAGCAACAAGCAAACACCCAGCAGCCCACTCACAGGAAGCCGGGCTCTCTGGGCCCTGCAGCAGGGCTCCTGCACAATGGGGATCTTTATGCTGATTGCCATGACAGTGACACCTGGCTTTGAAAAGCACATCTCATCGCCCGTGGAGCCGCCTTTCCGATGCTCTCCCAGGCAGACCATTTCGTAATAAGACAATGAAATCCAAATTTACTAGGTACTTTATTTGAGGGGTAAAGAGGGAAATGAAAGTTCACCCAATTGTTTATCCTATGCCATTTTACTGCCTCCCAACATTGTTTTTCCTTTAATAAAACCATTACCACAAGGAAGTGGGCGTGTGCATGCTGACAAGCTAAAAGTGAGCGCTGGCTGAAGTTCACGGTTAAGAAATAGGAGTTGTCAAGTTGGCTTTTGGTTGGGGAAGCTGATCCAGCTCAGGAGCCAAGGATAGGCTGGTGCAGACAGGCCTGACTTCACAAAACAGACATGGGATTAGGAGGTGCCCAGAGACCGTGGGCGCAGGGATGAGGCCACGCTACTATTATTTCAGCTCTCCTAGCGGGAGGGGAGATACCCAATGGGTATACACTGAAATGGCACACCAAGCAGTGTCCATTTTTCTGGGTCAAATGTCATTCTGATTGGTCACTGTGTCATGATGTGAATACAACCTCTACTATAAAAAAATTAAGTGACACTTTAGGCTGAAGTTAATTGAATGAAAGTTTAGTGTCAGCCATGCTTAGGCAAATGATGCTCATTCACTTTAGGTAATTGAAGGAAGTTTAAGACAGGTTTTTTTTTTTATAAAGATGTAAATATGGTTTAAGGAAATCAACAAGTCATATTGCAGGATCTTAGAGTTACCAACAGCCTGGAGCCATTGCCATCTCCAGGACTGAAGAGGCAAAAGGAGCTGGCAATTACCATAACCTGGAGAGAGATACCTGTGAAGAGAGCTGCCTGGTAGACACTGTGGCTTTTGGCAAAAAACAACAACAACACAGCTAACCTACAGCAGTGTGGCAGAGGGGGTGTCCGCAGGCTAAACATTTCAATCGTCTCCTTCATCTCTGATATAGTCCTTTCCAACTCTGGCTGGAAAACAAATGGAAACTAAAATAAGGGAACATGTTGATAAAGCTTAGAGAGGATTTCTGGGGCACAGAGTAGAAGGTTAGAAAGTGGATCTTGAGGTGCAAATGGGAAATATAAGACATACTCTCATAATAATTATAACAGACAAGTAAATTTTGAGCAATGTGTCTCTTTTAGTATAGTTAACAAAAAAGATATGTGGAAACAACTGATGATGATGATGATGATGATAATAATAATAATAATAATAATAATAGCAGCAGTATGTTTCTACTATCAGTTTTGCTAGATGAAGCCCAAGGCTTTGAGAACAGAAATTACTCTCTAGGAGCGTCCACCCCATTTCCATCACAGGCTGGATGATGACCACGGCATTAGAATCGGCATCAGTTGAAACCAAGGAGGCAGGAAGAGCAAGTGATCATGAGAAACTCCTTTCTTGGTTTAGATCCTTACTTTGGGGAATATGCTTAGGACTCGGAAGACCTGAGCAGCACCTGACACTTCCCTTGGGCCCTCTCCTGTCCTGACAGTGGGTATGTGTCTCCGTGTGCCTCATAATGAGGCATCCTTTAATAGTTAGCACTAATAGCCATCCTGGTGACTTCTTCAGAGGGAAGCTTTCATCTTTAGGTCGAGAGCCTGACTAAAGGGACTGGTCTTGTTTGAGATATCATGCTTATCCTCCCAAATTGAGCAGCCTCCCCACATTTTTGAGGGTAGTGGCTTCAGGATGGAGGGAGTCACTGTGTGTTTACACTGAATTCTAGGACAGGAGATGGTGGCTCATGGACCTGGAAGCCTATTTATGGTTTTGTCCCTGACTCTGCTCTTTACAGTAACCATATCTTTCTATGTCATGTGAATGTTGGTGTTTTGAAAAGATCCCTCAACTTTATCTCAATTCCAGTGCCTGAAATCCTCTGGTCCATGGAACATTCCTTAAAGCAGTTTGATGTATTATAATTATGATGTATTATAATTATTAGCTACTGTTCTTTTTTCTTTTTTTCTTTTAATGATGAGATGTATGCATCATCTCGTTTAATACTATAAATTATGATACTGATGCTTCCAGTGGATCAAGGTCACACATTTGGTAGTTGGTAGAGCTGAAGTTTGAAATAGGCTTGTTTGATTCTAAAGCCGGTGTTCTGAATGACTGCATTTTATTCAGCATGGATTGAAAACAAACAGCATGACTTTGGTACCTAACTCATGCTCTAAGCCTCAATTTCTTCATTGCAAAAATGGGAGCTGGGGATGGGGACACAACACAGAGTAGAAAGGCTGCAGCCACCAAAGTTAAACTTGATCATCTTTAAAATGTTTCCAAAGCCAGTCCTGGAAGTAGGAATGATTCCAGAGTCTTCCCTTGATGGATACCATGATTTTCTCTTTATTGTGAAAAGGGGGCAGAATATTGGCATTGAGAAGAATTACTGGACTTGAAATAATAAAAGTGGAGTTTTTACTCTCCCAGTTGTTAGCTGAGTGAGCTTGTGTAAGACACTTAACTCAGACTCACTCTGAGACTGTTTCCTTATTTGTCCAATGTATACCTACTCTATAAACCGACATACAGTTCTAGAATGCAGAGTCCCAATTGATTCAATGAGAAAATGCTATGTTGAAAATCATTCTATGCTAGGTCATTTTAATTTGATACACTTTTACCATTTCTTTTCCATGAAGAAACTGAATTTTACCAGCAGAACTAAAGTGGGACCAGGGAGGTGTGCTTGCTTCTCCTTCACCTAGTGGGTACATTACCATTGAGTTACTAGGGGTGTTCAACTTTAATATGTTATTATTTGTATTTAAAAAAATTTAAGATAGAGGCAATAAAGAGGGAATATCATAGAGCATTTGAGTGATAATATAGTTTATGAAAACAAGTTTCACAAATTTTTGTGAAACATAAACCCATAAAAGTTACAGATAAGTATTTGGTAAATTGCTTTAATCTGGCATATATATTACATCATCACAGGTGCATTTGTAATTGGTGGGATAAATGCTTCTTCCCTGAGCTCTGATGCCAGCTTGGTGGTTTTCCCCTCTCCAATATAACTCCGTGTTTGGCTCCCTTGTGTGGTTGGCTAGTGAACATGTGCTAAAGGGGTAGGGGAATCATAGGGAAAATGATACAGGACCCTTGGCTCCCCCCAAGATGCAAGTCAGGGAAACCCACAGTGAAGGGCCTTAAGGGAGTAATTTCCTTCTCCCCACAGGGAAAACCAGGCAAACACAAACCTGAGTTCTATAATGTTGCTTAAAACTGGAAGCAGTAAGAGCCCATCTATTTTCCACCAGACAAATCAGATTCCTGCACATTCCAGAGGAAGTCAGATGGGTATGTGCCAAGGGAGTAGAGCTGAAAAAGTGATGAGTTATTAAGAGAGAAATTACAGGTCTTGTAGATGACTTTCCAAACTACTTTCATTGGTTGCCCCAAATGTACCTTTTGGTGTCACTATTAGGTAGAAGGCAGGCCTAAATTTGGTCAATTCTCCTCCTATTATAAATACAAGAAAAGTACTACTTTAAAAAAAACCACTAAAAGACAATAAAAGGTCAGGTTTTTCAAGGTAGGATCAGTACAATATTAGAATAACCTTATAATTTGTGCTTGGGATCATTTTGTGCTGGTTTATAAGAATGGAACAGACTAGAATAAAAACCAGTAGGCCAATGCAGTGGATTTGGCAGGTATTTGCAAAATATTCTTTAAGATATTTTGTGTTTTTAGTAGTTGTACATCTTGAAGGAAGAGTAGGCAAACTATCTGATTTAAGCTTTATTCTCATCTATGGTTTTGATGATCAAACTAAGAAGAAACAGAAGGAAAACCTAATTACAGGTTTTTGGAGTTTGCTGACCCGGGTTGGAAAATACCCAAACCTCCCCCAATTCTTTAATTTAAATTGCATGTTCTCCTTATGTTACAAAGTTTAATGTAAATCTTTCCAAAATAAGGGAGGAGCCCAAATGAAGTTTAAATGAAGTTCATGAAAGTTTTAACTCTTCTGTTGTACCTGTCAGGTCCCCACAGGATGAGACCTGAGGTTTGTCCTAAGTTCAGAAGGGGAGCTAGAGATAAATCCGGGCTCTATTTTCACCTCCTAGAAAAGTTGGAAGTAGTAGCTGGTTGATGATGTTGTATGTATTTTTTTCCTGGAACTGATTGAATGCAAGACGGTCTCAGTCAAATTCTAAGCTACGCTCTCTTCTTTTGAAGGCTGTAACACAATTCCAGAGCACGTGGAGGGTTTTTGAAACAGATTCTATGAGAAATTATTGATAGTTTGGTTCACTCACCCATTCTCTCATTGAGTCATTAATTCATGGCACTGTGATGTAGTGCTTAAAAGTGTACATTTTGTCATCATCTAGCCAAATTTCAGACCCAAACTTTGGAAATATGGATCCTTATTTAGAATTACAAAACTCCTTGAGCCATCATTTCCTTAGTGATGTCCATAAAGCTTGACTCATGGAGAAGGTTCTAGAACAGAGGTTCTCAACCTGTGGGTCGCAACCCCTTTGGGGGTCGAACGACCCTTTCACAGGGGTCGCCTAAGACCATCGGAAAACACATATAAAATTATATATTGTTTTTGTGATTAATCACTATGCTTTAATTATGTTCAATTTGTAACAATGAAATTGGGGGTCACCACAACATGAGGAACTGTATTAAAGGGTCGCGGCATTAGGAAGGTTGAGAACCACTGTTCTAGAACTTGGTGTTAGACTGCTATAGTGTGTCCTTAATTGCAGTGCTGGTCTTTGCTTTAGGTCTTGGTGCTTAAAGAGTAAAGGAAGTCCCCCACCCATGGGCGCTGTCTGAGGGGTCTGCCTGACCACCTCACTGTTTCCTTCTTCGTAACTAAAATTGCAGCCACTTGATAAGACAGAGTCTTTTCCTTCACGATGCATGTCTTTTCTCCAAGCTCTGTTCTGAGAAATAAAGTGTCCATGTGGTCTCAATCAGCTTTTCTCCCCGCACCTTCGGTTTAATAGGCTTCTGGCATTTGGATGTGCCTGGAACACTGAAGTTTCTTTTTTATATTAGAAAACATATAAAATGAAATAAAGACAGAGAATTAATATCCTGCTTTTGAGATGCAGTGACTAATTAGTGTGACACAGGCCTGTGGGGGGCTTAATGTAAGCTAATCTTTAGCAGGTGTTTTTGCTGCCTGATGACAACATCTGTCTCAGGAGGAAGGTAGAGGCAAAACACACACACACACACACACACACACACACACACACACACACACACACACACAAAACCTCCAGAGCATCAGGAACATAGACGTAAGTGATGCAGCCTTTATACACTAGAGAAGACCTAGAACTTCACTGTCCAAGTCAGAAACCACCAGCCGCATGTGGCTATTGTAGTGAGTGAAAAATAAATTTAAATGACTAAAATTAAATAAAGTAAAACATTTAGCTCCTCACCGGAACCACAGTTCAGGTGCTCAGTCATCACTTGTGGACTACGGGGCAGGCAGAGAATGTTTCTGTCTCTGTGCAAAGGTCTGTTAGGCAGCACCTGTTAGCAGTGGCAAAACAGCACCAGGCGGTAGACTTCGGTTCAGCAACCTCAGTACTTGAGTTCTGGATAAGAACTAATTCAGAGCCAAGACTCAAACTATAAGAAAAAGTTTATTTAGAAAGTCACAGAAGTAGAACAAGTGAACTGTAGAAGAAATGGGCTCAGAAATCAGTTACAGAGGTAAAAGAAATGCCCTTGGAGCTTGGGGGTGGGGGCGGTGGGGTGACAGGGAGAGAAAGAGAAAGAGAGAGGGAGGAGCCGAGATGCCGAGGTGCCCTGAGAGATGAAAGAGGGGAAAAGGTGCTGGCATGCTTTGGAAAAAGAGAGAGAGCACGTGTGGAGTCTTGGTACCAAAGGCTTTTATCTGGAGGCCTTAGGGGAGAATCCCAATAGAACATTCATCAGTTTTCCAGGTGTGCCCCCTCGTGGTCTCCACTGATTGGTGGGCGTGGGGGTGTCATTAGTCAAAGCAGCTTGTCCTGATGTGAGCCATGGTGTCACTCCATCTGATTTTGTTGCTTCTCTGGGCCTGGAGCTGAAACTCAGCTGAAGCCTAGATGTCATCTTCCAGGGGTTAAGAGAGTGGACATGCAACAGTTTATAGTTTTGCCCGTTGCCAGGCACCAGACGCTCTCTACCCTGGTAACTCTCTGTACGTGGCCTATCATTCCTATTCTGCTCATTCCTGTCTGTCTACTACACATGGACCTAGATTACAGTAGGTACGGAGTGTGGAAGTCATTAGGTAAAACTAGAATTCTCGCTCTGCCACTTTTTAGCTGGGTGGCCATGACAAATGACTAAATCTCTTAAGGCCCCCCTCTCTCTCTTCTCTCTCTTCCTTTCTCCCTCTCCCTCACCCTCCCATAAACTCCGAGGACCCTTCTTTTACCTCTGTAGCTCACTCCTGAGCCTGTTTCCTCTACAGCTCACTTGTGACTTTCAAAATAAACTTTTATAAAGTCTTGGCTCTAAAGTTGTTTGTCTCCTTGTTTACTGTCTGTTGTCACCATCCCTTGTGACACATATACACTATGTAGTTTTCACCAAACACCAACCAATTCTCCAATTCTTTGACACCAACTGGGTGTCCAACAATTTAATTCAACTCTGACACTAGCTGAAGTTAATGTGGACCCCACACGTTAAGTGCTCAGTCCCATTTCAGATGCCAGCTACAAATGGGGTACCCAAGCTACCCACACACTTCCGCTGGGCCAACTACAAATTCAGGAGTTCTCATGAGCTTTTCCTCAGGTCCAATCATTAGCTAGAATGACTCAGAGAACTCAGAAAAGTGCTTTCCTTAATGACTATAAAGAATACAACTCAGGAACAGCCAAATGGAAGAGGAGCATAAGGCATCCCAGCATCTCGATGTGTTTGCCAATCCAGAAGCTCTCTTAGCTGCATTGTTTTGAGTGTCTATCAAAGCTTCACTACGTAGGCACAATTGAGTAAACCATGGCCATTGGTGATTGATTCAATCTCCAGCTGAAGAGTCAAGGAAGATGCAAATGACTGCACTCCCATGAGAAAGGGCAGTGGGCGATGCGGACAGTGTCCAAGGAGGTGCTGGCAGACCGGACCAGAGTGAGGAAGCCAGCCAAGCACTTGTAGCGCTGATAGGTGAGGCTGAGCCCGCTTTAAACCTCTCTGAGAGCCACCCCCACAAAAAACCTGGACAGAATTGAAGACCATACATGGTGGCATCAGAATTGACTCCGAAGGCTCTTTAAGCAGCACAGAATGAGGAGTTGAGATTCATAATTAATGGGTTGGCAAAGGCCATCACTAATTTCCTGTCATAGACATAGATATAGATAGATATAGATATAGATATAGATATAGATATAGATATAGATATGTAATTATGATGTAGTAGGCAATTAGGCATGAGCAGAGTAGGAACAATAAGCCAGGTACAGAAGGTCATCAGGGCGCAAAGCCCCAGGTGCCTAGCAATGGGCAAAACTGGGAACACAGGTATTGTAGGGTAGGACCTCACCTCCAAGGTGACCTTTCCTCCCCTAGCGTATTACTGGTCATGTGGTTTACACCCCTTGACCTTTCATATCACTGGTCATGTGGTTCAGACCCTCCCCCACGAACATGTCTTTTTTTTTAAGATTAGAAGGAAAAAATGAACATAAATCCAACTTGGATTATATTTGTCTTGATAACAACTGCAGCCACAAAATATAACTTTTTATTAATGGAGGAAGGAGCTGTGAATGGAGAAACTTAATCTTGGCCTTATGAGCTACTGGACTAGAGGCCACTCATCACTAACAGGACATGTTGCCATGAACGTAATTGAAATATTCAGTTTGGTTGAATTCTGGCAAGGTAGTCCAAATTCAATGTATTGGTTTGGAATTCAATGCATGATGAGGTTTTCTTTTAGCTTTTAAAACTACTATGTTATTTTTAAAAATATGCGTCCTGGGAAAAAGTATCTTTATGACCCCATTTGGAGGTCCTTAAGCCAAGTCCACAAGCAACAGATTTCAGCTCCTCATTCAAACAAGGTACAAAAGCCAGATGGTGTCTGAGATGGTCTCTCACCTCAGGGTCTCACCACTCTTCTCACCCCCTTTCTCCTCCAGATACTGTTGTAATAATCTGGTCATTATCAACAGGAAAGGATTAAAGGGAAGGCTAGATAATATAGGCATGCCAGGAAGCTGTAGTTCATATTCTCCAAGTCAGTTCCTCACTGCAAGTGCTCAAACCTGAATATTTAAAATTCTGAACAAAGGAGCAGTCTGTTCTCTTTCGTGCTTGCCTGCACTCCTGGGACTCCTGTGGCAGGGGCTGGGCTCCCCTGGGCCCACGTGGCTCATGGCCACTGGGACTCCACACAACAGACTAATTAGCCTGATGCTGAACTGGACCCGGCTGCAACATGGAACGGAAGCTCTGGACAATGGCCCTGTTTTGGGCTCTACTGAACCCCCAGCTACACCTCCTTCAGGACTAGCTTAAGGGGGATGGGACTTTGGAACCCGAGGAATGTAACTCCATGCGAATAAAGTTTTTTCCACATATCATTCACCTATGGGGGCTTCTGAAAATTCTTATTTTAGTGGTACTACAAGACCCTCATCCCCATGAGGGACAGGGAAATTTGATTCTCCGGTAACACTCTCACCATTTATATTCAAAATTACTAAATCTCCTCCTTTGTTCCACATTTTGACTCCATCCCCAATTTCCATTTCCACTTCTGGTCTTTTATAGAATTTTCCTTCTTTCTGATTACACTTAACTAGAGGTCCCATGCACGAAAATTTGTGCAAGAATAGGCCTTCCTTCCCCCGGCTGCCAGCACCGGCTTCTCTCTGGCACCAGGGACCCGGGCGGCTTCCCGCCGGCCCGGCTTCGTCAGGAAGGATGTCTGGTCTAATTAGCATATTACCCTTTTATTTTTATAGATAATTAGACTTTGGAGACCATGTTTGTTTTCTGGCTTAGCTCATCTCTATGCTCTTGAAACCAACCTGCCGCAAATGAGCGCTTCCTGATCTTAGACCAGTGATGGCGAACCTATGACACGCGTGTCAGAGGTGACACGTGAACTCATTTTTTTGGTTGATTTTTCTTTGTTAAATGGTATTTAAATATATGAAATAAATATCAAAAATATAAGTCTTTGTTTTACTATGGTTGCAAATATCAAAAAATTTTTATATGTGACATGGCACCAGAGTTAAGTTAGGGTTTTTCAAAATGCTGACAGGCTGAGCTCAAAAAGTTCGCCATCACTGTCTTAGACCCTGGTTCTGTAACTGCATACCGACCTTGGCTTTTGAATTGGGGTCTCCTCTCTTTGGACTTTAGTCCCCTGGCGGAGCCTCTGGTTGCTCCAAGCCTCCATCTGAAATGGGATTTTTGGACTAGAAAGCGCAGTGTTCCCATGGGCAGGAGGGGTTCTCCTGAGCTCTTTGTCGGAGTCAAAGAATGAAACCAGGACGGAAGATAGTATAGTAAAGGTGGAAATTTATTCAAGAACAAGTACAGACTCCCACATGGGGAGGGGGAAAGAATCCCACAGCACAGACTCCCACATAGGGAGGGGGAAAGAGTCCCCCTGAGTCCCATTTTCCAGGTTGATAAAGGCTGCAATTTTTTTGTGCCTCGATATCCCCTCTGATTGGTCACTATTCCCCTTTGCTTTGGTCACTATAGCAACTCCTGAGCTCAAGTCTTACGTGAAGTACTTGAAGTTCCCTCCTTCTTCTCCCTTATTGTTCTCCTATTCCCTCTGGGCTTTTCTTCCTCCTTACCTTTATTTTGTAAATGTGTACCTTTTGCTACTCCCAGCTCCTTTGTCTTATGGAAATGTATCCTTTTGCAACTCTGTAGCCCTGTGTTTTTTCCATGGACCCCTTAATTTTTTAAAATATCCTAAACCTGCCTATTTCACCTCCCCCCCCAATTCCTTTCACATCTAAATAGAGCCAGTACAGACTGCTCTTGTGCAGCCTGATGAATTGTCCTTGTTAAAGAAGAGAAAACCTAGTGGCTCATATCAGCCTCCCACTAGAAATTTTTTTTTTGGACAGGCACTTTGACCAGAGCTTTATGAATTAAAAAATTATGTTATAATGATACATTTGCACATTCGTTTCCTGAAAATGGATTGTTTTGATTTGATCCTTCTAGGAGATGTGTGTTTACATTGACATTTATGGTTATAGCCTTGAGACACAGCCAAACCACAAGTCTAGATTTGGGGTAATGAACATGTAGCTGGAAAGATGCGTCATCCTAATGGAAGATAAATCAAACACTGACACTGTGGCTTGTTGACTTGCACTATTTGAATGAGAAAAGTAACGAGTTGTAGGTCATGTTTTTGAAGGTTGATATAAATTCCCCTTCCTCTCCCCTTAAACTTGGGAAAGAAATTAAAATGATTCTTTTGGCTATCAGCCCAGCTTAAACTATTGAAAGGTACTCTCTGAGCCAGCGATTCTTAGCTTTGCACTGCACTCTTCAACCTCAGGACACATTTATGCTTAAACTTGCAGGATTATAGAATCACAAAGTGACCTGCAGAGTAACTGGGTATTTTTCATACGGGAGTAAGCAAGAGTCCTTACCTATTTCATAGGTTTCATAGACTCTTATTGGGGAGACCATGAATTATCACTGCAGAGTCCACAAAACCCTAACATTCTATGTGAAAAACATTCTAAATACATACATGTACTCACGTACAATGGCTTAAATCTCTGGAACAGTTAGGGTAAGATACAGAAGCAGGTTGTAGCAGCTCCAGGTTTTTAAGATAGACTGAAGCCACGTGATTCCTCTGCCAGGCATCAGTTTGCAAATTCCCAGAGGGCAGGTGCTTTCTTGTTTTTGTCACCCTCTACATTCTAGCACAGTGGCTAGTCTTAGGATATTGTTTCTGTCAAATTAACAGATATCTTTGCAAGAAAAAAATCTACATAGTGTATATTTAATGTAATTGTCACTTCAACTTCAAAAATGTCAAAATGTCAAAAATGTTGTTCTCAGAATTGAGAAAATATGGTAGCGTAAGCTTAATTATTTTTTGTTGAGTAGATAAATGAATACATGTAATCAGCATGAATAATCATAATCATAACTCCCACTTAATTATTTATTGTGTGCCAGGTACTTAATCACACCCCCTACATGCACATTATTTGGAATTTCAACACTGTGCAGCAAGTATTATTATCTTAGTTTGACAAATGAAGACATTAAGGCTTTGAAGAATAAATAACTTTAAAAAGCTCTTAGTGTTAGTGGGAGGCGGATCAGAATTTGAACTTGGGTTTGTTTGAATATCAATCTCATTCTCTACAGTTTGGGAGGTAAAGCTATATATACAACAAATTTATAAACAGATCTTCATTCTTTTCCATGATCCTAACCAGGAATAGAATTCTTAATATTGGTTGTGGGGATGCCTTGGTTTCTTTTATACACTCTCTACTGACTATTTCGTGTCCACCCTGGCATTGAGTAGAACTTTAAACTATAAAATTGGCTACAGGTGTGATAAGTGCTAATCAGAGGTGTAGCTGAAGGTGTTTTCTAAGGACAGGAGAAGGGTGGTGGTTGTCTAATAAAGAGATCAGAGGAACCTCTACAAGGTATATGAGTTAGCATTTATCATAAATTGTTATACATATATAAGTATATGTGTGAAGAGCAGCTACAGTGTTTGGAGAGGTTCAAGCCTTGGACTAATTAGAGGGCACAGTCCTCTCATTGCCACGTGCAAGTCCCAGCTTGGAGGGCAGAGCCCTCCCAGTACGATTATAGCCAACAGCTATAGTTGTAAGCTTGAACCTATGGTCCAAACACATGGCCCCATGCGCCTGAGTAATATGGGCTTGATAGAGTTCAGGTGCATGTAGTTGAGTAGGATCAAAACCTATGAGAATGTTGTAAACATCTTGACCACGCCCTTACTTTGCCTCATGGAATCTGGCTACAAAATAAAGACACCACTTGTAGTCCGTGGAGCTGTCTCTCCATCAGAGAGGACAGCGTCCCACCCAGACCCAGCCTTCATTCTCTTGTCTGTTTTTTCTAAACCCTTCACTGCCCCCTCTCAGGCTCACCCTTGGCTGTGCTGTCGTGGCACATATATGTGTGTAAATTAATCTGTTTTATTCACAATATACCAATGGGCATATTGACAGTAAAAATATATCATCATAAATATCCTGGATCTAGAAAAAAAAATGCCTACACACACACACACACACACACACACAATGTATAAGAATGTATATTCTAATAACTAAAAGTAGAGTGATGGGGTTGTAATTTGAGTAACTGGAAACTGGGACAGGAATTTTTAACACCATAGGCAAAGAATATTCCAGAAAAAGCAGAAGTATTTTAGGATATCATTTGAGAGAATGGGAGAAATTAAAAGATAGCCCTAGCTGGTCGCTCAGTAGATAGAGCATTGGCCTTCAGACTGAAGGGTTCTGGGTTGAATTATGGTCATGGGCACATACCTGGGCTGTGGGCTTGATCCCCAGTAGGGGGCGTGCAGGAGGCAGCTGATCAATTCTCTCATCATTGATGTTTCTATCTCTCTCTCCCTCTCCCTTCCTCTCTGAAATCAATAAAAATATATAAAAATAAAATAAAATAAATATGTTTAAAAAAAGAAAAAGAAAAAAGAAATTAAAAGGTAATAACCATCCATATATAGGGTGTCCTCCCAACAATGTATACACATTCTGAATAATTATAAAGTTAGTGCTTATTAAAACACATTTCATTTTCAAAATTAATAGAAATCAACCTTTAAGGTGTGTGTACATTTTTGGGGACACCCTGTAAATGGACATTCACCATTCACTAGTATTTTCTCTCAGAGAGTAGAAAAGTTAGGTAGGTTCATAGGTTCATAACCATTTGAGGTCGCTCCAGTTTTACTGAATTTCAAGCCCACTCTTGATAAACCTGAGCATTTTTTAGTGTCAGGATTTTAAAATCTTAATCTTGCTTTGCCCTTAACAGTAATCTCTAAATCCCAGAATTCCTCAGTAGATTCTCTTAATATAATTCAGGTTCTATTTTCTCGGGTTATTATAGTCACTCCATTCTGACAGACACATTACTTGAATCTAATGTTCAGCAAATTTTTAGAACCTTAACTTACTTCTTCCTGGGGAGCTGGCAAGAAATCTGGTGAACATTAATTTTTAAATCCTGCAAAGAAAGATTTAGTTTAATTGAAATTTCTTTGAAGGTCTCTCAAGTTAGAGCCATAATTTCTTAGGAACAAAAGTGGTAGGTAGCCTATCAAAATGTTTCTTTGAAAAAGTGATTCTTTTTGTTCACTTCAGAGGTTACCCCAAACTACTGCTGATATTTTAAACATATAATAGTTTAGAAACCATCTTTGTGGCGTCCAAAGTAAAGTTTAAAAACTCTTTTTTAATATCCTGGTTTTAATATGTATGTTGTGTTTTTTTATTCTAAATGTAGGAGATAATTTTGTAGAAAGGACTTAGCATGTGTCATGTTTTTTTCCTTGGGAATTGGTTCTTGGGAATTTATTACAAAGTAATGTCTTGTCCTTGTAAAGTACATTTTTTTAATATTTTAGTTTTATTGTGATGTCTTTGTTTTTATTTTTGGTATTTTATATTGAGAGAGTATATTTTTTAAGCAAAGGTACTAGATTTGGAGGCAGAAACCTTGGGACCTTGGAGAAGCCATCTAACATCTGAATCTTCATTTTCCCATCTATAAAGGGGATAAAAATTGTCCCACTTCCAATTTTATAGAATAATTTTCAAGGTGAAGTAAAATATTTCTGTGAAAATAATTTTGTGAAACATAACAAAAGGAGCCTGGCTGGTGTGGCTCAGTTGGTTGAGTGTCCTCTCTTGCAGTAGGAGGTCACTGGTTCGATTCCTGGTCAAGGCATATGCCCAAATTTTGGGCTTGCTCCCCAGTAGGGGGCATGCAGGAGGCAGCCAATTGATGTTTCTCTCTCATCTGTGTTTCTAGCTCTCTCCCTCTTCCTTCCTTTCTCTGAAATCAATAAAAACTTATCTAAATAACAAAAAGAAAGTATAAACATGCAATTTTTAAAAATGTAAAATGCTTAGAATTGCACCTGGCATATAATAAACAGTCAATGAATATTAGACAATATTATTATATTTCTAATAATTGTATTAAACTTGCAGTCTAGAGGTTCAGTTTTGTATGTTATGTGAGATAAAATAACCCATCTGACTAAGGGTAGGGCATGATGAAGAACCAAATCTGGATAAGAATTAGAAACAAAAGCAAAAGCACAGTCACAGAAAAAAAAATCAACAAAAGATACATTTCTAGTGTTCTCCATATTGTTTGCGCCCCCTCAAAATTCACGGGGAATCTTAAAGGTGGAGTCTATCATTTGGATTATATTATTGAAACAGGAATTTTTAGGGGTGAAAAAAGACAGATTTAGGAAATTTTGGAAATTAAGAGGACCATGCACAGGGCTGCAGAGCAGCAGAAGGTATATCTCCATAGAATAGGGGAGCTGAAAAGCTGCAACACATATATTTCCATAGAATGAGGGAGCTGGGAACAGCAAAAGGTCTATATTTACAAAATAAAGGGAAGGGAGCCCTTCATCCAGAAGGAGAAGGAGAAAGCCCAAAGGGAATAGGAAAACAATAAGAAAGAAGTGGGGCGGGGCTGGGGAGGAACCTTACTTATCCTCTGTGAGGTTCAACCTTTGAGCCCAGAAGTTACTATAGTAACCAGTCCAAGGAAATAGAGACCAATCAGAGGGCACATCAAGGCACCAAGATCTGCAGCCTTCATAAGCTGTAGGGAAAAGGAGCCCAGTGGGACCCTTTGCCTCTCCCCACGTGGGAGTCTGTGCTGTGAGATTCTTTCCCCTTCCCCACGTGGGAATCTGTACTTGTTCTACAATAAATTTCCACCTTTGCTATACCACCTTCCATCCATGGATTCATTCTTCGGATCCACCGGACAAGAGCCCGGGAACCCTCCTGCCCAGGGGAACACAGCATGTTCCAGTCCAAAAATTCCGTTTCACTATTCAATGGAGAAATAGCCCAAAGAGAATTCAGTGGGGGAATAAAACCCTTATTGAGTTCTGGCTCTCTCACTAATTATGGATATCACCTGTGAATGAGAGCCTCCCTCTGGTTTTCACGTTCCCCCTCTGTCTGTCCCAGGTTGCAAGTCATTAGGTCAGGGGTCCTCAACGTTTTAAACAGGGGGCCAGTTCACTGTCCCTCAGACCGTTGGAGGGCCGGACTATAGTTTAAAAAAAAACAACTATGAACAAATTCCTATGCACACTGCACATATCTTATTTTGAAGTAAAAAAACAAAACGGGAACAAATACAATATTTGTATTTGCATGTGGCCCGCGGGCCGTAGTTTGAGGACCCCTGCATTAGGTTGTGCGAAAACCTTAATAAAAGAGAATGAATTGGCTCATGAAAGACAAGAAAACGCTGAACAACATAAGGACAGAGACTTCATCAGAGCCTTCGGAACAATTAGAACCAGGTGATGCTTATGGTGGAGTAAATAAACTGTTACAGAGAACCGGAATAAATCAAGCAATGCTCAGAGAGTTTGGAGTTACACTTTATTCACCGCGGTGGGCTTAGAGAAAATGAATTCAAATTCTAAGCCGAGCTACAAGCAGAACTTCCCTTTTTATGAAAGAGCCAGCCCTATGCATGCTTAGTGGTCATCTCGCTGGTGGCCTTGAAAACGACACAGTTCTATCCAATTAAAAAATGCACCTGGCATGGCATTGAGAGTATGGGCGTATCTAGTCTCTGGCCTACAAGGTCAGAGAGCTAAGTTTATCTTCCTCATTATTCAAGCCGGCTAAAGCAGGCTAGAGAGCAAAGCTACCCCTCCAGAACAAGAGGTCGTCTAAAGAAGAGCAGAGAATTCCAAATAGTAGTTTTATAAAATAGGGGTTAGCCTTCTCAAAACCTTGGAGGTGATCCCATGAAATACCTGGAGAAGTGGTAGGAATGGAACCTAGAAATTTAATTGAGGGTATTCAGAAAAAAAATTATTGAGCATCTAGGAGGTGTCAGTGCTTAAGGCATAAAATGTCTACTGAAGACTCTTGCAGCAATGATGTTCTGCAATCCTGTGAGATTTTACAAGCAAAAATGACAAAGTAGCCAGTTGCTCTGGTATCTGTGAATTTTAAATAATTATTTTCACATTTACCATTCTTTCTAATTGGTGGAAATAAATTATCTTAAACCTCTGATCAAAACAAAGCTTTAAGTTTCTCATTTTTTAATACCAGGCTTTAAAAAAAATCCATTCCCTATGTAAGTTTGGGTTTACTCAGCACTAACACTGACAATGTATGCAAGCCTTTCAGTCTTGAGTTTTCAAGAACACATCCACCTGAAGTGCCTTGGGTTTCACTTTTCCCTGTCTAGAAAGCTCTTCCCAAATTTCTACAAGGTTTGCTTCCATATCCCCCTTTAAAAATGTCACTGTGGCAGGTAGAATAGTTCTCAAAGATGCTCAGGTCTTATCCCTGGAACCTTAGCATCTGTTAGGTGACCTGGCGAACGGTAATTGAAGTTGCAGATGGAATTAAGGTTGAAATCAGCTGGCTGTAGCAGGAGTAACCTGGATTGTCCAGGTGTGTTCAATGTAATCACAAATCCTTAAAAGGCGGGGAGGGAGGAAGGAAGGCAGACAGGCAGAAGAGTCAGAGGGGCAAGGAGGTGTGACTACGGAGTATCCTTCAGAGAGATGCAACTTGCTAGTTTTGAAAATGGAGAGAGAAGGGCATGAGTTGAGTGTGGGTGGCCATTGGAGCTGGAAAAGGCAAATAAGTGAATTATATTCTAGAGCTGGGATAGGGAACGTCCGGCCCGAAGACCCACGGAATCATTTGGTCTGGCCCTGCCAAGGCATCAGGGGTGAGTTAATTAAATGTCTGACCAAATATAGCAGGCTGATTTTTAAGTTGATACCTTTGTATGGCCTGAGAATGATGTTATAAATACCCAAATGGCGGTTGGCAGATAAAAGGTCCCCATCTCTGTTTTAAAGCCTCCAGGAAAGAAGGAAATCCTGCTGCTACCTTGATTTTCACCGAGAGACCCATGCTGTACTTCTGACTTACTGAACTGTAAGATAATACATTTGTATTGTTTTGTAATTAAGCTACTAAGTTTGTGGTAGAGGAGGGTTGCTGGTGGAGTGGGGTTGTGGCTGGGGCGCCGGGGAGTCTGAATTGGATTGTCGGAGGGTTGCAGGTTGCAGCGCCTGGGGTCATGGAGTGGAAAGGCTGGAAGTCGGGGTGGGGGTGGGGGTGAAGTGGGGGTGGGGTGGGGTGGGGATTTGAGGAGGAAGAGCCTGGGTGTGTGGGTGAAGCATCTTGGGTCGGGAATTGGAGCGACTGTGAGATTGCAGTTGGGGCGCTGGGGGTGGTGGGTTCAGTCTTTATTGGTGAATTTAAAACCTTACGGCTGGGATTAAAGTACCGGAAGAGAAAAGCAGAGTCGTTCAAAAGGTCAGTAATCTTGGTTGCCCAGGGCTTTCTAAAAAGGGGAACTTCATGGGTGGACGGCTTGGTTCTTCATCTAGCTGTGTAGCTGGCAATGAGTTTATTGGAGATAAATGTCTCTGAAGTAGATGGTTTAGTAATCAAAAGCGTACCCGCTTATGTTACTGCACCTTGCTATCAATCCACAAACAGTCCAGAAAGGGTTGCAGGTGTGGGCAAATACTTGTCTGGCAATGACATACAAGGCTAACAGGAAGCCTCCTGAGGCCACAGGAAGTGGCTGCACAAAGGATTCAGAAAGGTAAATGTAGTCAGAGATCAGTAGGAGAGGCAGATAAGGGCGTTGTCTTAAAATAATTTGTACTTTATACTTAGAGCTTCCTAATTGCCAGTACTTTCTGCCTTCTCTAAGAATTACAAACTTTCAGAGGTAATGTACCTTATCTGTGTTGAAACAGCCTGAGGAAGTCATGCAATAAATTCAAGGTTAAGTTAATATGCTAATCTCTTGAGTTGACATAGCCCTGTAGAGTTTATAAAATATTTTCACATACATTTCATTTAAGCATCATAAAGACTCTGAACAGAATGCAGCACAGGTGCTTTCTTTATTAATCTTAATTTAATAATTGCTGAAACCACAAAATGAAATGATAGAAGTGGTAAAATTGCATGCTTTAGTATTTATATGGTGCTTCCACATACATCATCTACTACAACCTCCCCATGATTTCGGGTGAGCAGGTAAGTAGGGCAGGTATTCTTGCCCTGATTTTAACTGCCTTGGATCACGCAACTGTGAAGAAAGGAAACCAGGATTCAAACCCAGGTCTTCCCACGCATGTCCAGTTCGGTGAGTTTATTTTCAATTTGTCTATTGTGACGAGTTTTGGGACATTCCTGAGAGACATAATGGAGAGAAAAGAGCTCAGACTTTCCAGTGGAGTCTAACAGGCTTGGGTTCTCCCCCTTCCTGTAAATCTCTGGGTGAGTCACTGTTTAAGCCTTAACTTCTAAATATGTAAAATGAGAATCATGTGGGGTTGTTGTAAAGGTTTCTAAAACCATTGTATGTAAAATGCCTAGTGGAGTGCTTGCTTCCCCAGTAGATATTTAATGGAGAATTCTGGTGTTGATAATGATAATTAAATTCTAGTGTGCAATTAGATTTATAGGTATGGTGTTTAGGGAAGAAGTTTGGCCTCGATTTGGGAAACATGGGATATTAAGGTCTAATAGTTCTACTACAGGAATTTTAATGAACAAGCCATTTGGTTAAGACCAGGAGCCCTGGAGCTTGTGGCTTTATGTAGTCTCCTGGGCTCCTCTGTCGCAACCGGTCATTTTGTTGGCCAAAAAAGGCTAAATCTGTCACCTGATATTATTCTTGAGAGAGTAATAGAAACCAATTTGCTCTGGCATCAGCAAGAAAGGGAGAAAATATTTATTAGATTGTTTGTATAGCAGTGTCTCAAGGTCTCTATTCTCTGCTTCTTTCCCTGTACTGCTGTGTTATTCTCTCCCTCTAAAGACCAGATCTCTTGTCTTCATTCCATGTACTTGTTCTTAGCTCTTATTGTTCAACATCTTATTATTCTGGGACACCCATGGAGACTAACTCAATACTTCTGGTTGAGATTTTAAATTCCAAGATGACAAACTCATCATCCTGGCCTGGGACAAGTGTCCTCCCATGATTGTATTCACTAAGCTACAGTCAGGAGGGGAAGGGTTGTGTGCTATCGACGTGACTACTGGAGGCCACTCCTGTGAATGGGGAGGGATCCTAGAGGCTCGGCAGGTACCCCAAAAGTTCACAAAATTCTTCCACCTTCTCTTGATTCTTATGGTTCTAACTTGACCTCATGCATTGAAATAGACCATTATTATGAGATTCTCAATCCACAAGAGCACTGACCTTTTCCTACCCGTATTGGCACCTTAAGTTCTGGGTATGAAGCAATAACTACCTTTTATTAAATGCTCTCAACCCAGGGCTAAGCTTTCACATGCATTGTCTTATTTAATCCTCAAATAGCAGACCAATGGATAGGTGTTATTTTTTATTTTCTACTTGGGACCCTAAGGCACAGAAATGTCATAGACCTTGACCAAAGTCCACAGCTAGTTCATTATAGAGCTGGCATTAAAACACCACAACATCGCCCCTCATCCTTTGCTGTTTGAAGTGGCTTAATACATTCTTGTCGACTGTTTGCTGTGACCCTAAAATCTGATCAACTCTTAAGAACTGCCCCAGTGATTGCGTTGGGAGAGAAATTTGTTGACCTAATTATGATTTGAGAGGAATAAATCACTGACTGCCTTTGGAAATAACTTTTGTGGTGTCAAGAGAGTATTTGTTGAAATGATGGAGAGAGTGGGGTAGTCTAGATGAGAACAGGTTAGAGCGTAGAACCCATTCATGCCATACAGGTATTTTTCTCTAATTCTTTAATATCACGCATTAAACACATAGTCATTCACAAGTCTGTCCATTTGGGGCAAACCTCCCTGGTGCTCATTGGTTCCTTCTGTTCTGTCCGGACTGATTAGGAAGAGCTGCTTGGGGCCTCGGTTCTTGGTGGGTGCACCTCTAGAGCAGACCTGGTGCCAGAAAGCTCTGAAGATTTTTGCCTTCATGAGGCAAGAGTACAACATTTGAAATGTAATTGCGAAGTTGTATTTACTTTTCCGTTACAGCTGTCAGGAGAAAGCTCTGTAATGGGCTGCAGTTTCTATAATAGCTGAGATGGGGAGGAAGCAGGCAGCACCATTTTATTGTTGAAAACCAGCTCACCGATTAATGTAGAAAGCCAATAGGAATGTAATCAGGGAACTGGGATCTTATTGAGACAGCATGTGGATTTTTTTCTTTCTTTTTTGGAGAGGCAGGACAAGCTGTATAATTAGCCATCCAATTGGGTCTGTCTTCTCTTGTGAACTTGTTATTTTGTGCCTGTCTTTTCCTCCTGAGTCAAACTAGTGCTTTCTCTGATCTTGCCCATTCATGGAAAAGCTTGTGTTTGTCTGTGTTTTCTTTTTTTTCTCCTCTCTCCAAATTACAGCTTCGTATGAAAGAGATACTGCAGATGTCCCTTAGCCATGGACTATATTTACAGGGACATATGATTTCCTGTTACAGGCACTCGCTTCACCGTCTTCTTAGCCATCCTTGTTTAGTGTAGATTTCCATTTGTTGATCAATGTCTGAGTGTGAGAGATGTGGCCCATAGAGGGAGACAAAGGCTGTGCCGATGGTTCAGGCCACTTGTCAATCTGTTTTGGCCACTATTTTTTGGTCAAGACCATTTATTACTTTTCATTGTCTACATATCTGCCAACGAGTTCCACAGAAGCCAGCCAGTCCTGATTGTACACCCATGAGAGCAGCCATGATTTGATGAAAAAATAAAATCAAGGTGTTTCTCAGGAGCTTTTAGCTTTCCTTTCTCTGCGGAGACACCGCCAAAGGAAAAAAAAGCAGAGTAATTCACCGCTGTTCTCCTTCACAAGGACCAATCCTCCATAGACTATAAAATTGTAGTTCATTTTGAGGATGGAGTTAGTGCGGCTCCACCATATCTGTGGATGCTCACCTTCCTGGTCAATGACTTTCTTTATACTCCACCGTTAGGTCTGCTAATGATATCTCTACAGGACTCAGCAGGTCTTAGTGATGGGGAGAACCTGAGAGTGGGGTATAGTAAAACATCTTTCTTAAGATGCATAGCTGGGTTTCTGAGTGCTAGTCTTCCTTTTTTCACATACTTAAACCTCACAGCAACTCTAGGGGTTCCGTCACAGAATTTGCAAAGAAGGACGTCTACCTGGCATGAGAGTGATGAATTCCTTTAGCAGAACCAGCACAGTAGCTGGCCCTGCCTCCCTTCCCATCTTATACTGATAGAGAGTAAACTGGGGACTCTACAGGTCCTTCCTGTTCTAGGACAAAGAGAATGGAGTTCTTTGGGGGGAATGGCTGCCCCTACACCCAACAGAATGAGAATATGAGAAATAGGATGATTATTTTCTTAAATCCTAGCAATGAGGAGAGTTCCTGAGAGAGGGACTGGTGCTGCCCTGGGAGGAGACCTGGGATGCATCCCTTGGTATTTAGGAACCACTGAGCTGTAGGAATAGGGCACTAGAAATGGGGGCATTGCTGAAAGATTTGTGAGTACAACATTCTAACATTTCAAGAACTTGGAAGGAGTGGTGTTTGTCCTGGCTAGATGGGAGGGTACATAAGCTTGGGGAAGGAACCGGGACAAGCAGAAGATAGCTGCTCCTGGTAGCAGAGTCTCATCTTGGAATTCCTTACCTCTGGTGTGCTGGTAAATGTTTAACAACCAGCCTTTTTTTTTTTTTTTTTTTTTTTTTTTTTTTTTTTTTTTAGCAGGTATTGTTTTTAGTGTTTGCCAATTTTCATGGTGTAAATATTTCTAATCCTTCTTCCTTGGCTAGTTTCAAGCTGCCAATGAGACATTGCTAATTGGCAGAATTGGGGAAAAATGTGCACTCTCAACTCTTGTGAGCTGGTGTGAGTAGGCTGTAGCACCACAAGCAGCATCTGTTAGTCCTTTATCCTCCTGCAACATCTTCTATGCTTATGTGCCCCCTCCCCACCCCACCTTGAACCCTGACATTCACTCCTGTTTCTGGACAAAAAGAGCCTGACTTGAATTTTGTCTCCTTGATTAGTTTTGTGAACTGGATCGGAAGAACTTAAAAACCTTCATGTTCCTTCTCTGGGACAAGCAGTAGGATGTTAGAGGCTGACAACAATATTTTTTCATAATGAATCATTTTCTTCTTGGGCCCAATCTGGAAGATATTATTTATTTCTACCAAAATGCCAGAGGCTATAAATTTCTCTCCCATCATAGTGGGGACACAGACATGGCTTACTGGATATTGAAGCAGGAGAGACAGGGCTGAATTTTAGCAGTGAATTAATAAGGCAGTCAATTCTGGAATTGTAAATGACAGACGCTGAAGTTTTATAGAGCCTATTAGCAGAAATCAACCTCATTATACATTTGAGAACCATCCTGTAGCGAATAAAGTACGAACTTTGAGCAACTGCAGTGATGAGGTCAATAGTTCTCTAAGAGTAATATTGGATGCTCTGATATAAAAGTAGAACCACCACAGTGTAGACTAGAAAGATGAAAACAAAAAGGAATAGATTGGAGTCAGGTGAGTCTCCAAGGACCCAGGATGTTGTGCTCCTCATGCATTAGTGCTGTAATGTGCATTAAATATCATGGAGGTTCTCAGGTGTGGCAGGTGTGCCAGTGCAAATGCATGTATTCCCCGGACACCTCCTATTCCTGTTTATTCCCGGAGACGCCACACTACAGCTCTCTACCTGGACTTTGCCTCTGGCTACAGGGACATATTTAACCTGCATGCATGGTGGGCTGGAAATTCCAGGGAGTTAGTGTATCCCAAACAACCACACATGGGAGTTGGAACAAATATTCGAGTTCCTTATCCTTAAGTGATACAACTTTGAGCTCTGTACTACATTAGTGGTTCTCAGTGTATTCCAGGGACCTCTGGGGAACCCTGAAATCCTTTTAGGAGGTCTGTGAGATCAAAACTATTTTGAACAAGTACAAAGGTATTATCTGCCTTGTATATTCTGATTTTTCTTTCAAGGGTACAAGGGGAGTTTCCCAGAAGTGCTACTCCTATGATGGCTAATGGAATGTATGCTTGTGAATTCTTAATAAATTCTTAATAAAAAATTAGTTTTAGTTTTAATGTCTAATATGGTAGGAATTGATGGATCTAACTCACACTTAATAGTTTTTAATAGGATAGAAGGGTTCTGAGACCAAAATGTTTGAGAAGCAGGGCTGTACAGCATTTCCCAGAGCCACAGAGTGATTCAGCCCCAGTTGTCCGAAGCAGGCACCTGCCCATTAACGTGTTATGTGTTGGTTTCTTTCCATCCCTGCCCCACTTTCCCATACTGATTCTAGTCTCAGGGTCTGCTACTGGGGAATCCAAGCTAAGGCACCGGAGATTTGGGGTGGTGCCCAGGAATCTGCATTTTAATAAGCAACATGGGTGAATCTGATGTGGATGGCACATGGGCCTCACATAGCTGAGCTTTTCCCACATTCCTTAAAAAGAATGGGAACAGAGTGGGGAGGATATTGGAGGTTTGCACTTGAGCAACCATAATGTATAGTACACGTACATGCGCAAACATGCTGTCACACATGATCACTTTAAGTCAGCGGTTCTCAACCTGTGGGTCGCGACCCCTTTGGCGGTCGAACGACCCTTTCACAGGGGTCACCTAAGACCATCCTGCATATCAGATATTTTCATTACGATTCATAACAGTAGCAACATTACAGTTATGAAGTAGCAACGAAAATAATTTTATGGTTGGGTCACAACATGAGGAACTGTATTTAAAGGGCCAGAAGGTTGAGAACCACTGCTTAAGTGTTTATCTCTTAGTGCCTGTAAAATCAGATTTTAATTCTGCTTCATCTCCCGGCTCCCTAGGGTTTTTAAATCATGTATTAATCTCTCTGTGTTTGTCTTTTTCCTTTTCATTCTTTAATTTACAAATAGTTCAGTTAAGTACTTCTATAGTATGTATTTGATATAATTCTAGTTCTAGAGTGAGGGTTGAGTCCATTTGAAATGTATTGTTTGGCATTATAGCTATATTGTTGGCTCTATAAGACTCTGAGTTAAAAGGCACTCACAATATTATACAAGAGGTGTCCGAATCAAGTGATCAGTGTCCAAAGTGGCAGACCAGATAAGCAGCATATGTTAGGGAAAGTTATCAGCATTTATACTAATGCATGTCTGCATTGAAATATTCATTTCTCTATATCTAGGTAATATGTATTAAATAAAGTCCATGGGTGGCCGTGTAATACAGTGGGACAGGGATTTGAGTCCCTAAACAGTTGCATGACTAGCCACTGGGTTATTATGAAAATTAAAAGAACAAATGTAAAACCAGCCTAGTGAATCTCACAGTGAACATTCCAGAAATGTTAGCTGCTATTATTATTACTGCTATGATTGTTGCTATCACAGGTTTTAAAAGCATAAGCCGTGTTTTTAACACTCAAGTATTTATATTATTGGAAAGTAACAGAAAAGAAATCAATGTTTGAGGCAAATACAATGAGGTGCTAAAGGATAGGACACAGCCTTGGGGACTCATAAAAGTTTAGAGGAGAAGAGAGAGAAACTTGTAGTGATGAGAAAAAACTCCATAGTGGCTGTGCAACTTGAAACAGTTGTCTTTTAAAACTAATTGGCTATTCTGTTTCCAGACAATAATACATCAACTCACACTTTACAGGGCAGACTGAGTGTACAACATGTAAGGCTGCCAAAGCTGGGCCACTTCTCAAAGCCAGTGTCCCAAGTCAGAGTGTCAGATACCTGCCAGCTCACACAGGACACAGGGGAAGGTCTGTAAGGGCTTTCTCCTCCCAGGACAGTGATGCTTTGCTTTTGAGACAACCTTTTTTTTTTTTCCAAAGGCTTTTAGTCGCATTCACTTAACATTTTTCCTGGGAAGAATTCTATTCATTGCTTCTGTACTTATTTATGGTTGGTAAAATTGAGGTACCCAGTTTATCAATCCAAAATGTTATTCCCTTGGAACTTACAAGAGGGTATCTTGTTAGGGGCATTTCTCATTCTTTACTTGTAAAAAAACCCATAAAATAAATAACTATATACATGTGTGTATGAGTACTACATATATACAATATTTAATGACACATGTGTGTATACATATATTTGAACCACAATCATGTGGAGAAGGAATTTTTATCACGTGATTGAACCTTGCTCTCTCGCACTAAGGAAAATGCATTGAGATTCTAATTCTTTTTCCCTCTGGTAGTAAATGGTTCATTTGGGTATACATTATGATAAGTTGTCAGCCAGCCACATCCTGTGATCATTGTTGGTGACTATTACTTTGCTAATACTTCATTTTATTCATTCTAAGACACCGTTGATTTTAATACACATTATTTGGGTACCATCAAGAGGGAAGAAACAATGCTGCCAATTAAACTATGACATAACCCGTTCCTAGCACTTTGAATTTCCATTCATATTTGTCAGAAAGATATTTTTTTAAGACTACTTTAGATGTGAATTTGTATCATATGTAACTTTTTTGAATAATAAGGAAATGATAGAGTATCATGAAAATAAGAAAAGAGTATCATGAAGATATTCATAAATGTCAATTCAACACCCATATCTTTTGAATAATTTTTTAAAACTCAGAATTGTTTTGTTTTGCCACTGGCATCCTCTCCCGTGTGCTTGCCAAGCTGCTCACACTTTCTCAGTTTTGGTGTTGGCACTTTCCTATTGGATTTTTTTTTCCTCAGTCAAATTATATGTCGCCAGCCAGAAGTTAAGCGGTTTCTGTTCAAAGTCACTGTGACATTTTGACAAATTGCTATGTGGCAATCTAATGGCAGTCCTGAGTAATGCATAACTTGGTCACACCAGTACTTCACTGCTTTGAAGTGTCTTTAAACTATTTTGTGGATTTTGGCAACTCTTCTGTCTTCAGAGTGCATTGCTTGGTGTGTGAGAGGAAATCCTTTGGCGTGTGTTTCAGTGATTAAATGTAACACAGCTTCATCTACTTACATTGCCAAAAAATACGGAATTGTGGTTGTACCAGTCAGAGTGGGCTAGATGATGCCAACATCTCAGTGGCTTCAAACCACAAGTTTTACTTCTTGCTCATGGCTTCATGCTCTTCCCAGGTTGGCTAGGAGCTTTCACGTCATCCTTTCTCCAGGACTCATGCTAATGGAATAGCCATTTTTGGGAATATTGCTGGTCATTATGGACAAGGGGAAAAAAGAAGTGATAAGTTATGCACTGCTCTTAAAGACACCCATACCACTGCTCACATTTCTTTGGCCAAAACATGTCATAAAGTCACACCCATTGTCAGGGATTTGGAAAGTGCAATCACACCAAAACCATGGGAGAAGTGGGGATATTTGATAGACAACAATCATGGCTCCCACCCTTTACCCTTCTGCTCACAAAATATTCTCTGTCTTTATTTACCTGCAGAATATACTCGTTCCTTCCCTCATTGAACACAAGTTCAATCTATTCCCTGCAGCCAGCTTGAAAGGCAGGATCTCTGGGTGATGTGAGGTTCTTCATTGGGGGAATGTGTGTAGTGGTCTCTGTATCAGGCTTGAATGTCATTCCTAGAGACAACTTGTTCTGCTTCCTCTGATGATTAATATAAAGAACAAAACAGGGACACTTCTATTTGTACAAGGAAAGAATGAGAGAGACACAGTAGTCACTTTTCATAGCAATTTTGAAATCCCACTGTGCAGACATAGCTAAGGTCTCCTGTGTTTGTGGTGGGGAATGTTCCTTGGTTAGCCCTGTGAATTGGGGTTAATCTTCTTACCTAGCTGTTCTCTGTGAACTTCCGGTTCACTCTTCTGGAAGTTTATTCTTTTTCATTCTTTCTGGCCTTAGCTGAAGAAGATATTGATGAGTATGCCCTACTTAGGGGCTGAATGCTCTCTTATTCTACTATCTGTATTTAGACAATTGGGAAACCCAAAGTTAAATCTCAAACAGTATGGTGACTTTTAATCCATGATGGCAGTTCTTTTGGCAATGTAACTCTCTCAGAAATAGAGATTCTTATCTAATACCAGTCAGCTTCACATGCCAATAGAGGCTATCATTATCTCGCAAACATACTCCTTAGATTCCTTTGGTCTTTTCTATCTCCACTTAATTGTGGGAATGTCTATTTTCCCTAAGATGTTTTATTTACTTAAAAAGATTTATCAGACACTACTCTCTTAATCTGAAACAACTTAATCTGGTGGTGTGCTGGTGGTGGTAGTGGGAAGGGCGGAGGAAGCCCTGATTTGTAGCATGTCCAGTTCAGGCTTCTATAACAAGTTACCATAAACTGAGTGGTTTAAACAACAGACAGTTATTTTTCATGGTTCTGGAGGCCAGATTCTAAGATCAGAGTTCTTGGTGTGTGCCTTCTTGCTGGTTTGCGGATGGCCATCTTCTCGTGTATCCTCAGATGGGGGAAAGAGTGTTAGCTAGCTAACTCCATCCTCATAACCTAATTACCTCCTAAAGGTCCCACCTCCAAATATCATCACATTGGGATTAGGGTTTCAACATAAGAATTTTTTTGGGGGGGGCACATTCAGTTCAAAGCATAGCATTGGCTGATTCCCAGGGTATAAATACTGCCACTGTGGCCCGTTTCAAGCTACCAAAGTGACTCATATAATCACTGATTTTATAGGATGTCTAATACAGAGATTCAGCAATAACGTCAAGAGCATAGATAATAGTAAAATGTCATACAATAATTAGAGTGATGAGTTTTGAATATTATATTTGTTTTTAATGTAATTTATGTAATTTTAATAATGGCTGTTTTTAACTACTGCTTATAAATTTCTAAAAATTTAGCCATTGGCTCTTATTGAGCAAGTATGAGCCAGTTCAGCACATGGTTGCCTTAATTGATTCAGATTTTATAACAGTGAGTGTAATGGTCACACACATGCTTTTATTTTTCCTATGAGGCTGAGCTTTAACTGTCCATTGTTGCTTCTGCCTACTGTCAGTTTTGGGGTTAGCAAGCAGTTGCTGAGCAAGTTCTGGAATGCCAGCTGAGAGCAGAAGAACCTCCCAATTTATAAACAATACATTGGGAGTGTTTTGAAACATAGGATTGATACACTCAGAAAAGACCTTGTATATAGCTTAACTGGCTAAAACCAAATGTAGATTTGCATAGGTTAAAATGAAGAAGTTATGAGTGCGTAGAATAAAAGTAATGTTAGTAACCAGACTCTGGGAGGAGCAGAGCTTTGGGAACTAGAAACCAGAGATGTCACTATTGAAACTGTCTCTTATCTCTGCTTCTTTCTGTGTGTCCATATTTTCTCTGTTGACTAATTCCTCTACTTCATAAGTTTCAAGATTTTTGTCTTTGGAGCTACTATCGCAGTGGTAGTTTAATACCAGTTAAAATCCCAAGAAAGAACTATGAGTGCTCTAATTTGGAATTGGTGCCCACTCACTGACCAATAAACTGCAATTAGGGAGTGGTGGTAGGAAGGCAGGTAATTCTGGTTGGCCCCAGGAGAGTTAGATATCTACTCTTAGATGATAGAAGCTCACACTTGATCAGGACAGTGGAGTGAAGACGCTGTAACGATCCTGACAAGGCAAAGTCATGCATTATCGTGTGTCCTGCACATGTCTCATATTACCCCAGTGAGAGAATGAATTATGAACAGGTACCCGAGGTCTTACCTTTAAAATAGCTTATTAAATTTAGCTTTCATCCATCCATCCATCCATGCAAATGAATTGATTCTCTGACATAAACAAAGAGAGAATTTAGAAACATTAAAAAGCCTGTAACGATCCTGACAAGGCAAAGTCATGCATTATCGTGTGTCCTGCACATGTCTCATGTTACCCTGCTGAGAGAATGAATTATGAACAGGTACTTGAGGTCTTACCTTTAAAATAGCTTATTAAATTTAGCTTTCATCCATCCATCCATCCATGCAAATGAATTGATTCTCTGACATAAACAAAGAGAAAATTTAGAAACATTAAAAAGCCTCCAAGGCACAAGCATTGTGTGACCTTGAAAATTTTTGAAATAACTTGTCCATTGAGACATGTTGGCCTGCTTAGGTTACTAATCAATTTTAAGGCCATATATTGTATTTATGTTTCCACATGAATTTCTTTAAGTGCACACTTTAAAACTCTAGGGTATAATTTAATCTAAGTCACTATCAGTCTTGCAGTTAAACCATCTAAATGTGTGGGTTACAAGTTAGGAAAAAGTGGAGGAGACAAATGGTAAGACAGAATTCCTATTATAGAATCAAGGGCAAATGAATTGGTGAAAATGTTTTCCTGCCTGAAGACTATTGGTTAAGTATCAGTGAGCTCTATGACACCAACCATCTTTATGGAGAACTGAAAAGTCCAGTTTATTCCAAGGAGAGTCTCTTTTGGCTTTAAAATTCAATAATTATGCCTATTTATCTCCTTTGTTGGGCAGTGTCCTGGTGAGAAAAAGCCTGCCTGAGAGTAATGTTGGGGCTGGAGTGGCTTGGAAGGAGTACACATTCATCCTGAAAGATAAGAGTCACAGCCGTGGGCAAACTACGGCCCGCGGGCCGGATCCGGCCTGTTTGAAATGAATAAAACTAAAAAAAAAAAAAAAAAAAGACCGTACTGATGTTTACTTTGAATTTATATTAGTTCACACAAACACTCCATCCATGCTTTTGTTCCGGCCCTCCGGTCCAGTTTAAGAACCCATTGTGGCCCTCGAGTCAAAAAGTTTGCCCACCCCTGGCTCTAGAAGTTGGCTAACAAAGGGGTGCCAAGACTAAATTCATTATAAAATTCCAAATCTGGGCTGCCTGCCCAATAGTTGAGGAAGAGGGTTGACAAAGTAGGCCAAAACAGAGGAGGCTGTTATAGACTGCCCCCTCCACCCCCAAGTTCATATGTTGAAGCCCTGGTCCGCACTGTAATGGTATTTGGAAGTGGAGCCTTTAGGAGGTAATTAGGTCATGGCAGTGGAGTCCTCACAGTGGAATTATTGACCTTCTAAGAAGAGACATGAGAGAGCTAGCTTCTCTCCTCCACCCCCCACCCCACCCCACTCTCTACGCAATGTAAAGATACAGCAAGAAGGAGACCATTTACAAGCCAGGAGGAGAGCTCTTAGCAATAACTGAATCTGCCAGCACCTGCAACTTAGATTCTCCAGCTTCCAGAACTGTGAGAAATATTGGTTGTCTAAGCCACCCAGTTATGGTATTCATTATGGCAGCCTGAACTAAAGGAAAACTGAGTCGACAGCGACAAAGCAGGTGAACAGACATAACCTGTAGGACAAGAGTGTTGGCACCATTAATGCCTTGGTACTATGGTCTTGGGCCCTATTTGGGGGTGTGTATGGCTTATTACAGGGACTCCACAGGATGGGCAGAATTAATCACAGTTGAGGCTAAACATACTTCTTTGACAATAAAGAAAAAGTAGTGATCTTTTTAATTTATATATGTGGTGTTAGCACTGGAATACTGATATTGAAATAGGCATCAAAGGGTAAGGGTATGGAGGTGGTAGGTAGAATGGGTGAAATAATGTTGGTGGAAAATGTTTATGGGCAAGGCTGACCATATTTAACTTACTGTTTTAGTGGTCAGAACTGCCTCCAATCATCCCTTCTTTCTCTCACCAACCCCAACACTGGCTTCCCCTGGCTATTTGGTTGTGGAGGTGAGAGAGAAAATAGTTATGGTTAGAGGGATAGGATTTAATTTTGGAGTAGAAGCTACATATTCTGTATTGTTTACCTGTTTTCCAAGAGTGTTCTGAGGATTTTTACTGGTGGGATAGTTGAGAGCATTCGCCACAAAGTCTAAATGTGCATCGTTTAAAATATTGCCTGATTGGTCTTTCGTTTCTGTTAGGAAGGCACAGATGTTTAATCACACTGGTTTCTATATTTAAGATATAGATAAGATTCTACTTTTAATCACCATAAGTGATTCTAATTGCAATTATTTCCTTATGCTATATCAATCTGCATTTCCTACCATATAAAGTGAATTTACTGAACCTCTTAAGAAACATTCCTAACTGATGGGCTATACATTACATTTTTTAGAGACCATATTTGTTGAAGGTGCTAGTGCATTTACTTGCTCTGACTTTCTTCCAAACACATTAAATGACCTCGAAGTATGATTAATCACAGTAGATTCTTTTTAAAGTAACATATCATATTTTGATTTAACTTAACTTTTTTTTTTCCTTCTTGGTTCCCTCCACCTAATTGCTTTAATGAGAAACCAGATTCCTAGAGAAAACACTTCTTGGCACAGATACCAGTTCTCCCAAACTGGTACACAGCGGTGCTGCTGGGGTTGACTCTCCCAGTGGGAGGGGGCATCTGAAGTCAGGTTGTTTTCAAAAGGTTGACATGGGGGCCTTGGCTATGATACTACAGTCCCATTCAGCCTTTTATTATTCTTGCTCTATAACTTGACTTTGGTGCAGGAAGAGGAAATCCTTGGGCTTAATTGAAGACAATCAGCCTAAGGTCAGGAGGGTAATGCTAAACAGACTGGAGGTAAAGGTAGCGTGGAAATAAGGAAGAAGGTAAGACTAGAGTGGATTCAAAGATCAGACTCAAGGATGGAAGCCGAATGCATCTGGAAGGCAAAATATACTTGAACCTAAAATATACAGAGCCCTGGGGAGAAATAAAAATAAATCAAGCTTATTTAGTTTATTACCTTTCCACTTCCCTGGTGGCTTGTCCAGCTGTTACCCCAGTTTGGACGGGTGGTTTGTAAGCCTGATTGTTAGGTGTTTACCGTGGGCTGCCTGGTAGAGCAGCTGCTGGTAAAAGAACCGTCAATGCCTTCATTATACACCAACTCTCAAACCTCACAGTTGCTGATATTAAACTGCTTTGATTGGAGATTATAGGGACTCATTTAAATTTTAAGTGGCACATTGGCAATGTGCTTTTAGGTAATCTGTAATGCGCCTCTGGGCACAGCCCATTTTTGGGTAGGTGTCTAAATTACAGAGTGGGAATGCTTTAGATTAAAGTGAATAAGCAGCCCCTGCCACGGAGGAACTTCTTCCAGTTAGCGCCCCCCACCGTCCTGGATGTGGCTAATAAAATATCATATGAAAGTTACTGATGACTCAATGGATTCTCCTTTGCGAAAGCCATTGAGGGTTGGCCATAAATATTTCCTGAAGGGTAGTTGTTCTTAATGCCATTTTACAGATGAGGAAATCAAAGGTTGTTCAAATGAGACTCATGAATTCTTAGAGACTAACGTTGTGGTCGGAAAGCTGGACCCTGGAGACAGAGAGCTTGGATTTGAATCCCGGCTCCATCACTTATTACCTGTGTTGCTCTGACAAGTTACTTATCCTTTTTGTTCTCAGTCTTCACATCTGAAAGTAGGAATAACATTAGCTTCTGCCTTCTAGGTTTCTTATGGGGAATGGTGCACTAATATTTTTAAAGCTTAAGAACATGATAAGCATCATAAAAGTGTTTTTGTGATTTATAGTTTCTTATCTGAAACTGAGGGACAGATATGTTTTAGAATTCAGACTTTTTCAGATTTTAGAAAGGTGATAGATATGAGGCAAAAGATTATGTGACAGCTACAGCAAGGTCTGGGCACTGAAATCAAACATATTGATGGTTTTGCAGCCAAACAGATAAGCCATCATTCTAAGTGGGGGGAAATGTATCAACAGGCTTCATTAGTTTGAACTAGGTCTAGGCACTAAGTTAAAACACCACACACAAAAACACTTTTTTTCCCCCAGAGCCTTTATGTATTTTAAAATTATAGATAAGGGATGGTGGATGTGAAACAACATCGAATGGTAGGCAAATTATGACAATCCAGAAATATCCAAGGTGCAGGCTAGAACTTTGAGCCAAAATTCCTTCAATTACCATTTCTGCAAACTGAACCCAGAACTTAAGTGGTTCGTTCAAGATCACATGACTAGTCACATCAAATATGGGACCAGATCCCCAGATTCCTGCTGTTGGGCCCAACATTTTCTGCACTAAACACAAATGTTTTAAAGCCACCCCCCCCCCAAGATACTCACTAATTCCATGGAATGGAATACTTAAAAAATAAGAATTCTGGGATTCTTGTTTTGGAAGTATGTTTTTCCCCCAGAACTTTTGGTGTTCTAATGAGCATTGTGAATCTACAAAAGGGTGGTGTGTTGTACACCTTTCCTATATTTATTTTTTCATACATTCCTTATATTGAGAACATTTCACAGGGCACACTTTGGAACATCCTGTTTCACCTTATTCTAAACAACAAGACCTCTCACCTTCATGGCACTGAGTGGTTTTATGCGTGATAGTGATTCCCATAGTTATATGGAATGATGTCCTGTTGCTTTCCAGGGCATCATTTAAGGAGAGTTGCATGCTTAGGGACTCTTTGCCTCTGGAGGAGGTTCACTTGATTGAAAAGACACTGGAGTACCCACAGTTGGGGGACCCAGGCATCTATCTCAATGTGGCAATATTCATGGGTGCACAGTTCTGAGTATTTATGGAAGGTGGCTTTTGTCATCTTTTCAGATTTCAGTCAGATGGCCCCAGAGACACTTCTGGAAGTGACATCACCATGGCTGCCCAAGGAGAACCCCAAGTTCAGTTCAAAGTTGTATTGTTTGGTGATGGCGGGACTGGGACAATGACATTTGTGAAATGTCATCTGACTGGTGAATTTGAGAAGAATTATGTAGCCACCCTGGGTGTCGAAGTCCATCCCTCATGTTCCACACTAACAGGGGCCTATTAAGTTCAATGTCTGGGATATAGCTTGCCAGGAGAAGTTTGGCGGACTGAGAGATGGTTATTACACCCAACCCTAGTGTGCCATTATAATGTTTGATATAACTTTGAGAGTTACTTAATAAGAATATGTCTAGCTGGCATAGAGATCTGGTACAAGTGTGTGAAAACATCCCCATTGTGTTGTGTAGCAACAGAGTGGATATTAAGGACAGGAAGTTAAGGCAAATCAATTGTCTTCCATTGAAAGAATTGCCAGTACTATGACATTTCTGCCAAAAGTAACTACAACAACTTTGTAAAGCTCTTCCTCTAGCTTGCTAGAAAACTAATTGGACACCCTACATTGGAGTTTGTCACCATGTCTGCTCTTGCCCCACCAGAGATGATCCTGGACCCGGCTTTGGCAGCACAGTATGAGCACGATCTAGAGGTTGCTCTGACCACCGCCCTCCTGGGTGAGGATGACGACCTGTGAGAAAGGGAAGCTGAAGTCTAGAAGTCTAGTTTTACAGGCAACTGTCCTGTGATGTCAGTGGTGCAGTGTGTTTGGCACTTTATTATACAGCTAAGCAACCTGTGCTTAATCTTTGGGATGCTGAAAGAGATGAATGGGCTTCTGAGTGAATGTGGCAGCTAAAAAATACCTTCATTTTTTGAACCTACATATTTAGCTGTTCTGGAATGCAGTTGTTTCCTTATTGAGTTTCAACTATAAGAATGCTGCACTTGCATCACAATATTCAGTGGTGAAGCCTTGTTTGTTACTATCATTCTCATTCCTCTTCATTTAGAATCAGAATAAAATTGTATTTCAGATACCTAAAAAAAAAGAATGTGGTTCATAGGCAAAGGAAGAAGTGAACCCATAAAAACTGACTTCATTCCATCTTCCATCTCACAGTCCACTAGAAGAGTACTATTTCCTTATCCTTGGGCTCCTGAGGAATTTCAGTTTCATCATTTCACCACAAGGCAGTGAGGGGATTGATGCTTACAACATCTGTGGGTAAACCTATGGGCCTGGATGGGAATGAACCATCTGGTATGTATGCCCACGAGTCTTCTAAAGAAAACATAATTACATAATTTCTTTTAATGTTAAGATCATCCAGAAACATTGACCAGACCCTTAGAGACAAGTTGTTCTTCCTGAAATAATACCAGTTCTTTTGGATGTGCAATGAGTCCCTTGTACATTGTGTGCTTTTGGAGTACTTTGTTCTACTAAGGTGCTGTTGGGAAAACTTTTGGTTAGAAATTGGCTATTGGTGCCCAGCTGGCTTGGTTCAGTGGTTGAGCATCGACTCATTAACCAAGAGATTACTGGTCAGGGCATATGCCCGGGTTGGGGGCTCAATCCCCATTAGGGGCATGCAGGAGGCAGCCAACTGGTGTTTCTCTCTCATTGATGTTTCTATCTCTCTATCCCTCTCCCTTCCTCTATCTCTAAAATGAAGAGGTCAATGAGGGAAAAATGGGGACATATGTAATACTTTCAACAATAAAAATAAAAAAATAAAATCAAAAACACTTTTAAAACTATTTTAAAAAGAAAGTGGCTGTTAAAAAATCAGTTATGTTTTATATTCCTATGAAATCTCTTGTCCCCTAAATACTTGCTGTATATATTTCTCTTATAACCAATTGGCTTTTCTTCCAAGTGTATGATACTCTTTATTTTTTAGAAATGTTACTACTTTGGGGAATGTTTTTTACATTTGGGTTTCACCTATACTCCAGCGACATAGTAAGTTTCATTAGAAGAATGCTTGGAAGGACTGGTGCATACTTGGGTCACATTAGAATCTTTTAGGCCCCTTCAAAGTGTATGAAGCCCAGGCTACACCTTGCAATGATATCAGAATCTCTAGGGAAGGGACCTTGGCATCAGTATATATTTTTTAAAAGTCTTCAGATGATTGTGTGTGGCGAAGTTTAGAGATACTGTCTTAGTCAGAATGGTTAGTTTATAATACCATATTCAGGTATCTTCAGGGATATGGCATTAACCATATCTCAGGGGTTATAAGGTAAGTAGCCATGAGCTGAAACTGGCCTAATGACCTGCTTTGTTGGGCCAGCATAGAACAATGTTAACTTTTCTTGAATTTGGAAAATTCAAGAATTTGGAAAACCTTACTCAAGATTTGTGCTCTCTACTGCCCATCTCAACAATCACTATGATACAAGTCACTTCTCACACTTGTGAGACCTGCCTGGCAACTATACGTATTTGAGTTCATGACCCTTGAGATACCTGGAGGGGCTCTCTAGTTGGAAGCTATTATAAAAACAGTAAGATTAACTGAGAATTACTAGACATAAACTGAAGACTGAAAATACATACTGTTTTTGGAAGCATAGATTCCACTTGCCCCCTTATAGGAGAGCTCCCTTTGGGGAAAAGACATGTTCCCTGGGGTGCTAGGCAAACTGAAACCCCAGATGGTGTCCACCCCATATGGTCAGTGGCCACAGAACTGGAGTGAAACTGACACCTTCACTGAGAGGAAGGGAGTGAAGCCAGCATCTTCTCCGAGGCCATGGCAAAGAGGAGAATAATAGGATGAGCAATGAGATTAACAGATGAGAGGTTTGAAAGAAGAGAAATTCCAGATTGAGGAAGGTTCAGGAGAGGTGTTCTAAATCCAGGCAATGAACAGAAGGAAACTTCTGGCTTCCCTCACCTGTGGGGACCCAGTGAGTATGACATGATGTTATGTTTGAGTCGATCTGCTTCTGGGTGTGCCCTTCTCCTTCCCTCTATTTCAGGTTCAGGTTTTACACATCAGTACACACCACACAAGGGCCAGTGGCCACAGAAATTCAGAGGTTTATACTTAGGCACAGGCAAAGGGAGGAGAGTCCCTGGGAGAGGGGGCCAGACAGCAGGGTGGTTCTCTGATGTCTGGGCAGACAGAGTGTGTCTGATCCTGGAGACAAGTATAACACAGGAGCCTTCTGGTGAGAGTTTTGAATAATGCCAGGGACAGACTAATTTCCATTGGACTGTCCTCCTGTGGGGGCAGGTGAAAGGGGGAGGTAGATTGCCTTGCTTGTGATTTAGAGAGATAGCAGGAGTGAGTCATATACCAGGTACTGAGAAGAAAGAATTAGAGACCTTTCATTCTATTAATTCAACAAATTTTATTAAGCAGCTACTGTGCAGACTCCGTGATCCAAAGAGTTATGTGATCCAAACAGTTATAATCCTTGCAGAGAGCAGCAATAAAGACACAAATAAATAAATAACCATATCAAGTGGTAAAGATGTGATTGGGCTAGAATGACACTTAATAGAGAGTAAAAGGGAAGGCCTTTTGATAAGGTGACTTTTGAGCAGAGTCCAAATAAAATGAACAGAGTGAGCATAAAGCTATCTGGGAAGAGCATGCCAGGCAGGGAACCAATACGTGCAAAGGCCGAAGGACCATGCTTGGTGGAGGAAAGGCGAGGACTCCAGTGGGGTGGTTGGAGTGAAGGAAGCAATGGGTAGGCCAGGTCCTGTGGGACTTTGATGCTAAAATACGGATTTTAAAAAAGTTATTTTTTATTTTTGTATGTGAAGGGAAGCCACTAGAACAGTGGTTCTCAACCTTGGCTGCACATTAGAATCACCTGGGAATCTTTTAAAAATCCTATTTCTGGGCCTCATCCTCCAGAAATTGTTTCTTTGTTATGGGGTGGGGCAACAACATTAGTAACAAAGAAACAGAATTTCCGGATGATGAGGCCTAGAAATCGGGTGATTCTAATGTGCAGCCAAGGTTGAGAACCACTGCACTAGAAGATTTTGAGCAAGAGTCTAATTTGTGGTATACACACACATATTGCAAAATGAGTTGAAGTCACAAAGAATGTAGGTCAGACTGATGAGACCAAGGGTGCAAGGGAAGGGAGATACATTTATACTCTTCCTCCTGCATAAATCCCAGTAAGGGAGCACAGAGATTGAAAAATTGTCATGAGTTAATTTACCAAAGATGGAATTTGTTGCCTGAAAAAGTAGAGCAAAAAAACCTGAGCCTTTCACATAAAACATTTACTAGGGAGAAAGAAAGATGGACACATTGGAAGCATTTCCAGAATGGACACAGACATTTTGATAGAATGATTGCCCTTGGCAGTTGCAATCAATTGGGTAAATCTGGTTGGGATCAGTCTGAAGTACATATGCTTTAAGATCTCAGATCTACTTTCAAAAGATTGTACATGTGTCTTATTGTAACCCTTGATTGAAATATAGCTGCCTGCTCTATTTCATGGGCCTGGGAAAGCCCTTAGCATTTGGTGAGCACTTAGCTGGGAGCACTGGTCTTAGATCATCCAGTCTGGGTCCCCTTCCTTTTCATCTCCATGGTTCTGTGTCCATCACTCCCAGTGGTTAATGTCCCCGACTTGTCCATGATGAGATGTATGCATTCTGGGCACTTTTGTTTTGGAGGTGACTTAAACCAGTCATCACATGGTATTCCTTGGGCAAAACAGATTCATTTAGGACAGACTCATGATCTCTTTCAAACCACTGAGTCTTGTGAGGACCTAGATATGGAGCATTTAAGATGTCTATTTGGTGTTAATAGAGGAACCACAGGAAGAAATGACCTTCTTTTATTTGGGCATTGTCAAGATTGGAGGTCTGAAACTGCTGAGGATATCTTAATATCAGCATGATAATAAAGACTACACATAAAAGCTGGCAGAGTCACTTCTTAATTGCACAAAACAAACCATCTAACTTTGGGCTTTCCAGTTCTATGAACAAATGTACTATCTTGATGTTTATGCCATTTTGAGTTGGGATTTCTATAATTTAAAATCCAAAGACCTCATTAATAATATATAAGTTCGTATCACACACTAAAAGCTGGGGGCTCTTGAAGGTCTAGATACAGGGGTTCTCAAACTACGGCCCGCGGGCCACATGCAATTACAAATATTGTATTCCCGTTTTGTTTTTTTTACTTCAAAATAAGATATGTGCAGTGTGCATAGGAATTTTTTCATAGTTTTTTTTAAACTATAGTCCGGCCCTCCAACGGTCTGATGGACAGTGAACTAGCCCCCTGTTTAAAAAGTTTGAGGACCCCTGGAATATATATGTATGTGTATACATGTATATGTGTGTATATTCTAAGAATGGGAAGAGGACAAAGTATAATCACACAGCTTTGGGACTCCAAGGAGATAGAGAAATATCTGGAACTTAGAGGAGGGCATTTGGCATTCATTAAAACAAAATATATTGACAATGTACTATATGTTCACAACAGGTGAGGTAGGAGCCATTGCCTTTAATTCTAATATTAGAAAAACTGAAACTCTGACTCAAAAGATTTTAGCTGTATGTTTAGAAATAACCCAGTCATAAAAATTATGTTTCAACCTTTGATTTCTTTGTGTTAATCAATACTAGCATTTTGCTAAAGGACACAGAAAATCTTTATAAAGTACTACATGTATAGACTATTTTAAAAAACAATTTTTGCCTTTCTTTCTTCCCAAACCAAAACTATTTTACCCATTTTTCACAGGTCATGGTAAGGTTTTATTTTTTTTAAACAGTGCCACTTCCTCTGCTATTATCTATTTTCAGTGGCTACATGCATTAGTAGCCAAATTAATCAAACATCTCCCTGCAGAACACCTGATATGGGCCTCTCTTTTGGCCCCGGGGAAACTTCTGGAAATCCAATGTAAAGGGTATACTTGAGAAAGCCTAGGAGTATTCTACTTTTTTAGGCTTCTGACTTCACCAAGCATTGTGCTTCACTTTTTAGTGGATGAGTCATTTCATAGTTGCTGGTGGCAATGATATTGGATTGAATATGTCTTGTAGGACACTAAGGCTTGTGGAGCAGAAATCTAGGGACAGTGGAGCCTGTGAAAACAGATCACATCCCACTATAGGGGGGAACTTTGGGTCCAGTTCTGCCTTTTCTCACAGAATCAGACTCTGATCTAATTCCCTTTGCAATTAAGGTTATCTAAAGTATGTTCACACGGAAAGACAATGTATTTTTGGCTCTCAGCATTTGGTGTTGCCTTGGTGACAGTGTACAGACCTAATTATTAAAGAGTCTTTTTCAAGCAGCTTTGTCAGTTCTGACAGCTGAGTATATATGTAGGGTTATGTGTTCTACGCTGTTCGCTTTATTTTCTACAGCTGGAAATAACAAATTTGAAGTAATATGAGAGAATATATTTGAAGATTTCACTCCTACCTTGATAAGTCATTAAAGAAAGCTTTCAAGGGAGTAACACATTTCCCCCCTAGATAGCCTCAGAAAAAAATGTTTTTAAATGTATTCCAGTGAAAGAAAATATCAAGTTTATTTCAGGAATCATCAATCACAGTCCATGTGATAAACATGTAGAACTGGTTCTTGTCACTTAACACAGCTGAGAAAGCAATTTAATGTCAAGTTACTGACAATTGTTAAAGCATTATTATTATTATTATTTTTTTAATATTTTTATTGATTTTTTACAGAGAGGAAGGGAGAGGGATAGAGAGTCAGAAACATCGATGAGAGAGAAACATCGATCAGTTGCCTCCTGCACACTCCCCACTGGGGATGTGCCCGCAACCAAGGTACATGCCCTTGACCGGAATCGAACCTGGGACCCTTCAGTCCACAGGCCGACGCTCTATCCACTGAGCCAAACCAGTTAGGGCATGCATTATTATTTTTAAGAAACCATATTGGAAGCAAAATATTTCAAAGCTAAAATGTATGCAGTGCACTTTGTCAGTGTAGTTTTCTAATTGCTGAGTAACAGACAGTAAGTATATCATTTTACAACCAGGATGTGGTCAGTAGAGAGTGGTGAGATTCCAGACTGGGGATTATTATAATGGGATGGTAATTTGGCAGTTCCCTGCTTACCTAATAGAAAAACTGAATCACAGGGAGGGCAAGGCGCTTGCTTAAATTGTTCAGCTCCATACCCTTTTCCTTTATCTCCTCTAATTCCAGGCTCAAATTATAGGAAGTATGTATAGTCAAGAATCTAAGCTTATGTGGAGTGGTGTAGTGCCTTTTTGGTTATTCTTTCTATTCAGACATCTATTGAAAAAGATTGAGTTTGGATGTACATGGCACAGAATTTTCTTTTTTTAAAAAAATTTTTTGTTAATCCTCACCTGAGGATATTTTTTCCATTGATTTTTAGAGAGACTGGAAAGGAGGGGAAGAGACAGAGCAAAACATCAATGTGAGAGAGACACTAATTGGTTGCCTCCCGCATTTTTTAACTGATGACAACTAATTATTTTTTTTAAAAAAACACAGTGTGAATCAAAGAGAACAGTTTTCACCCTGCATCAGCTATTTTTAACCTTTTTCATCTATGGCACACATAAACTAACGACTAAAATTCTGTGGCACACCAAATTTATTTTTTGCTGATCGGACAAAAAATAGGTATAATTGTGATTCATTCTCACTGGATGGCTGTTGTTGTGTTGGCTGTTGTAATTTTTTAAAATTTGACAATCTAAGGGAAAAGAGTCAGTGCCCTGGCTACATGGTCAGGTACTGCATGTTTTAAAACTTGTTGCACCACACGGGTTGAAAATCACTGTACTACATTGGAATTAGATAGCACTCTTAAGTCTGCATTTGGTCCTAATAAAGAAACTATAACATAGGAAGATATTTTCTTAACTTTACAAATAAGGAAGATGAGGGCGGGAGTAGTTAAATGACTGGCCCAAGGCGACACATCTATGATGAAAAGAAAGCAAGACCAGAACCCAGTTTCACTCAGCTTAAGAGAAACTCTTCTGTGTCACAGACGCTGTGTAAAGTTTACACAGATGCAGAAAATTGTCATTCTTCATATTCTAAGACTTTCTATTGGAATTCATTCTTGCTCATTTTGATTTCTCTGCTTTTGCACGATATGTAATCTGTGTTTCTCAAACAAAAATACAAAGAGTAATCTCAACATTTTGGGTTTGGTCTATTCTATTTACCTAGCTTTGAGGAGTAACCAGAAATTTGCCTACAGGAATTAATTATCCTCTATCTAGTTTTTTACTTTTTTAAAAATAAAATAATAATTTTGGCACATCTGCTGCTGAGAGGCTCTTTGCTGAAGTCATTATGAGCAAAATTACTAATATAATGCCCAAAAGAAATTATTTTACTTTGGTCAGATACATCTCAGAACAACTATGATAAGCCTATCAGGACAAAGATTTTCTTTAAATTGCACCAGTGCATGTTATCTTCATTTTATAGGAATTCTTTTAGTGCTGTAGCTCTTGACAATCTAGATTTCTAACAGCTTCATAAATAACCACTTGAACAAGAATAGATGGCTTTCTCTTGGTAGTTAGATAAGAAAATTGTACTATTTCACAGAAACCACACTTGTTTTTTTGAGGGAGGAAAAGAGGCACTTGTATAAACCCAATGAGCAAATAGTGATTTTTATGTAACAAGAAATCTCCCAAATGAGTGACAAGGTGACTTGAGGGTATTTTGATAGAATCACATTACTCGCTGGTATCTGGAAAATTTCTGGAAATGTTTTATAAGCTTTTGCCTCTGAATTTCAAGAGAGTTGAGCATTATCAGTTTGATAGATTGTGGTTTGCTTCCCAAAAGGGCATTTGTCAGCTTTCCCTGTAGCTGATGTCATTCTGGACACCAGGCAGGACATCCTCAGCAGCATTGATATCTACCCTCCTACTGTTCCCTGAGTTTGTGTTTTTGGAGCCAGGCCAATCTCAGGTGCCAGGCAATGGAGCCACTGCAATGGTGTTCGGGTCAAAGCACAGGTGGTAGTACCTGGGTTCTGAACCTGGATCTGTTCCTGTCAGTTATGGGCTCTTAGGCTGTTCTAGTATCACTAAGTCTCTCACTCATCAAAGGTTTTTTGAAAAATTCAAACAAAATACAGTTGGTTATGCCCTCCACTATTTGACTTTTGAGTTCCCCAAAGCCCCTTCCCACATCATACTATTTGCACACCTGATCCAGAGACAGTCTCTAGAATCATTTAACGTTCACTAAACAACATATCTATTAGATGGTTTGTGTTACAGAGACTAATCATTAAATAATAATAATAATAAAGTATAGGGCAAACCCTGCGGGAGAGCAGGAATAATTTAGACTTCCCCACCTCCTATGAGGTTTTCTGTGAGTTTTGATAATTATCTTCAAGCCACATATTTTAATAGTACATCTTCCTGTAGATGTCTAAAAAATCTTTGCTTTAGCTCAGTGATTCTTCATGTTTCAAACACAGAGGCAGAATTATATGGAGCTGTGTGCTCAGTACCATGGTGATTCTGATGCTTGGCCAATCTGGATATGGTTGTTTTCATTTTCTTATTCCCCCTCACCAATTTCAACCTGAAGAAACTGAGAAACAGGGATGTTAAGAGACTGGGATTAGGCTCTGCAACTAATTTGTGCGTTAGGTAGCTTTCTGAATTGGACTGTGTGTGTGTGTGGTGTTTATCTGAAGTTCTACTTTTTTCCCATTTTATTTTTGCAATTAGGATAAATGACAAACCCTTCCAGATTATTTTCTTAAGGAGATATATATAATTTCCAAACTGCACTCTGCCATTTGCTATCTTTCAAAACTTCTGAATATTCTACAATATATTTGAACAAGAGCATAAAAAAAGAGGATTACAATGATGACATCACACAAACTAACAATGACTAGATTCATTCATTTACTTAAGATAGTAAATTCAGAAGGCTCAGAGAAGGTTCAACAGTTTTCTTGTAATTCTGGAAGAACAGGGTGTGTAATGTGCTCACATTATACAGCAAGTAGGACGAGGGGCTACAATCTGTGTTTCTTGACTCCTGATCCAATGCTCTCTGCATATCATTTTGCTATTTCTTACTTTACAATCTGTCATCCTTGGGGCTTCCAGCTTGAGTCTTCCCACAGAGTAATTTCACAACTTAACACCCTACCGAAAGCACGATGCTTTGTGCCATTTGTTTCTATACTGGGAAAGCCTGGGGCATAGAGGGGTTGGATTAGGCTGCCTCATGATTCCGTTATTGGACTTCAGGTTTAACTTTTCCACTTGACTCATTTGTCATTTTTCACAATGATCATTTTTTAAGCGATGAATCCCTATTTTGTCTCATTTTCCATGCCTAAAATGTGCCAATCCTTGCTCAGATCCATAACTGGAGGCAGCCTAGGAAAACTACATAATTTCCATGCTGCTCTCTATAGTCACGTATGGCTCTTACGCCTAAATAGGCATTTTCTTTAGAGGGCAGCAGCATGTTGGTAATGACTTTTATGCCACTTCTTTATTTTCAACTTTTGAAACTGCATTCTGTGATTGATTTTCAGTCCAGAGCCACTTATCTTTATGTACCTATTCCTTTAACACTTACAGACTTAATAGTTTTTCTTCAAGGAACTAGAGGGACTGATTATCTAATTTGGTTGACCTATAATGGCTTAGAAAATTTCAATTTCTCAGGTGGCATTTTTAACATACATGACCCCTTTTTAGAGTGAAATGACCTTTTGGTTAGACTTTTGTGGCCTTGTGACTGGGTTCTAAGTAATGGAGTGTGGCTTATGCCATGCCTGGGTATAAACCTATTACACACTATTTGTTCAACAAATATTTACTGAGTGCCTGCCATGGTCCAGGCCTCAGTTAATGAGGGCGGTGATGGTGTTGACAGAAGTATGCCAACAGATAGGGTTAGAAAATATTAAAGTTTCTTTAATGGCAAATATATATGTTGATTTGATCTGTTTATAAAGTTAGTTAGCACCTCTGTTGTGACACATAATTATAATTTTTTCTTTTGTGTGGTGAGAACATCTAGTCTCTTATCAACTCTGAAGTATATATAGCACAGTATTGTTGACCACATGTCACCCAGATTTATCAACAATATTGGACTTGACTCCAGAACTTAGTTCTCCCCATCCAGGGAAATGACCCCAATATTGTGTTTGTATACCCATCCTTCTGCTTTGTTGTCATAACAAACAACGTGGTAACATCCAATCCAGTTCATTATAGGCTCCAGGCTTTTAGTTGGTTCTTGAATAATACAGCATAACTATTTCAATATGGTGGCTCCATTTGGCTCATCATGAACCAAACATAGGAAGAAGCCACTGTAGATAGAGAAATCAGAGACATTTAAACTTGGGTCTGAAAACTTTCTCTACCCCTTACTTAAAATAAATAAAGAACTGCATGCAGGTAGTTGAAAGGCTGCTGTCTCAGGAAAGAGATCTCTTATCTAATCACTTCCAGGACTTGGTTGGATGTGACTACCGTTCTGGGATTCTGGAGAGTGAGTAAGTCCCCCGAGCCTGGAACATACTGGAGCTAGAGCCCTGGGGGAGGAAAGTTATTCATTCAAAGCTGTCAGCACATCTTTCCTTATGAATTACTCTCTCCAACCTATCAAACTTTGTTTTTCCTTTGGCATAATAGAAGACTTTCTGTAAGAATGGGACACATTCAGGACAGGTCACCACAAATATAGGTTTCCTTATTTATACACATTTGAGCCAAAGTATACTTCCCAGTAAATAAGACTGAAAAGAAATGAAATGGTTGAATCAGACTGCATTTGTTATGTGGACTTTTAAAATAGATTTATATTAACTCAGCCAAATAAAATCACTTTCTATCCTGGCACTGAACATGGGTGGCTTGTTTGATATGATGACCAGACATATGAGTTTATCATGAAAATGAAGTAACAGTGTGTGTTAAGTGGGGGAGTAGGGAAAGAGTGGATTGATAGTAGGCCTCTCCTCCCCACTCCCGCTCATTGAAGGGCCTCCCCAGAGCCCCTGAAAGAACAGGAACAGGACATGAGGTGCTGAGATTCAGCCAACTTCATCTTTTGACCTTGGCGGCCACATCAAGTGTGGATTTTGTAAAGAATCAGGCTGACTCCATCACTCATCCATCACTGGCCCTGAAGGAGATGTCTACACTACAGCAGAAACAACTGAGCGATTCAGGCTGCAGCTACGCAAGGGATTTCCCAGTTTGTTGTTGCTGCCAATGGTTTCCAGGCGTGTTTCAAAATTTCACCCACTGATTTTATTTTATGAATTAAGGTAAATTTTTTTTAAAGAAATGGAAAAATAAGGTACTGTTTAAACCTGAAACTTCAAAAGGAATAAGGATCACTCATCTATACAATGCCTAAATAAATAATGGGGATCTGAAGAATTCACTCATCAGCTAGTTACTTGGCCTTCAACGGACCAAACAGCCCTTTTGATAAGATTTTTATTATTGAACAATGTCCATTTTCATGTTTTCTTGAGAAACACTGTTTGTATTAAGCTAAAAATGAAGTTGGGTTATTATTATAAGGAAGGAATAAGTACAAATCTTTTAATCAAGCAAGTACAAGTCTTTCTTTTTCGTCCCTTCCATCCTTCCCTCTCTTCATTTTCCCATTGCTGAGAGTGAAGTTGTTTGCTTTTTAAACCAGGGTGATATGTAAACATTTAGGTTTATGAAGAAACCTTTCATTATACCACTAAGATACTTGGGTTGGCCTTTGAATTTTCTAGTAATAAACAGGCAGGATGAAACTTCACTTATTTAATCATAATCTATTGCCTTTCTCAGAAGTACTGCCAACCATACTCATTTTCTGATATCATCCAAGTCTCTACCCAATTGAGTATGAATAAACAATATCACTGTGGATCATCTCTTTAGCACTCATATTGTGCACTTGGCAAATAACATACTATTTGTGATCCTTAAAATTGTTAAGAATACATTCTATATTTCCTACTTTACCAGGAAGTTGTAAGGGTTATATGAAAACACTTTTAAAAATTAGAGTTAAATAGAAATTATTTAGCTCAGTGGTCAAGTAGGATTCTGAAATTATAATTCATATGTTGAATTTTAGTTGTTCTCATATTAGCTGGACAATCATAAGTAATATTTCTTGCTTTCTCTGTGCCAGTTTCTTTATCTGTACACTCAGGATAATGGCAATTACATTATTAGTAAAATTATTGTGAGAAAGAAGTAAACCAATCATGGAAAACAGCGTAGTATATGGCACAATGGTAAGTCCTCGATAAATGCTATATCATTTTAATGCCCAGAGGTAATTATAAAAGAGGCTTAAAATACTTAAATAGGATAACATCTTGTGTTGGAAATATATATATTTATATATACATATATACATGCAAACATAATATTTTTTATCAGAAATATCCTAGCTACCATGAATTCTGAATTAATAGAATTTAAATAAAAACATATTTATAAAATGAAATTTATATCCACAGGTAGGCTTAAATAAACAATTTATGAAAAAGGCAATGGAAGTCAATATATCTAAAAGAAGTGAAAAAATGATTAATGCTGCTATTGATCTAAGCTCAAAATCAGGCCTCCTCTTCTCTCTGTACACTCTCTCATGAGGTGATCCCATCCTTTGCAAGATTTTACATATTAACATAGATTTCAAAGTCATTTTCCAATTTTGCTCTTTCCTTGGAGTTGTAAACTTCATATATCCAGTTGTATATTTGTCATTTCTTCTTGGCTGAATAGCAGGCACCTTAAACTTAACACCACTAAATCTGACCTTTGATTTTTTTTTTTTTTTGGAAATCTTTTATTCCCTGATCTTCTCCAGTTCAGTTGATATCATTATAGACTCACCAACTTGAAGACAGAAATTGGGTGAAGAGATTAAGAAGTACAAATTGGTAGTTACAAAATAGTCCCGGGAATGTAAAGTACAGCATGGGGAATATAGTCAATAACGTTGTAATAGCTATGTAGGTGCCAGGTTGGTACTAGACTTCTCATAAGTCATATAAATGTCTAATCACTATGCGTACATCTTAAACTTATACAATGTTGAATACCAACTGTCACTGATAAAAGATAGAAATTGAGAAGTCATTCTTGACTTGTTCCTCTTTACTTCCATTATTTACTTGTTGTAGCAAGTAACTTCATAAATCTTGAGTCTGTCCAATTTCCTTCATCTCTATCACACCACTCTAGTTCAGGTTACCATCTCTTCTCGCCCAAACTTCTGCTATTGCCTCTTTTTTTAAAAAAATATATTTTATTGATTTTTTTTACAGAGAGGAAGGGAGAGGGATAGAGAGTTAGAAACATCGATGAGAGAGAAATATAGATCAGCTGCCTCCTGCACACCTCCTACTGGGGATGTGCCCACAACCAAGGTACATGCCCTTGACCGGAATCGAACCTGGGACCTTTCAGTCCATAGGCCGACGCTCTATCCACTGAGCCAAACCGGTTAGGGCTGCTATTGCCTCTTAATAAACTTTCATACTTCCGCTGTCTGTTCTCTTTAATCTGTATCTTGTACAGAATCAGAGTGCTCTTTTACAAAAGTAAGTGTGACCATGTAACTTCAAGCCTCAAATCACTTGATACCCAAATCATATAATAAATCCAGATCCTTATTTTGGCCCAGGAGGCTCTGCATGATCTGGCTTTAGCGCAGTAGATTTTAGACATATGCACCTTTTTCTAGTTTTCCAACAAATTGAGGCCAAGTTCCTTCTTGTCTTTTAACCATTTTCAAAGTGTTCCCCTCTTCTAGAGCATTCTTCCCCCACACCTTCAGATGCCTTCATTTTTTAGGTCAGAGGTTATATTATAGAGATTTCTACAGGCTTTTCTATCTAAATAGGTATCCATCCATTGTTCTGTTTCAGAATTGCTATATGCATAGCACACAGGCAGTTTGAATCATGCAGCTTTCTTAAGATCTTTCTCTTTTTTGTAATTTGGTGTTTTTCTTCTCACTGGACTGTAAATTCTGAGGGAAGAGTTTTGTCTGTTCACTGATGATACTCAATATCTGGCACAGTGCTGGGCTTGTCTTAGAAATTCAATAAGTATGTGAAAAATAAATGACAGTTTTAAAATCTAATCATTGGTTGTGGTAAAAGGACACAGTTTAATAGGAGACTTGGATTCTGAGTTTTAGGCTTTCCATGAATAACTTTTGTGACCTAGCGGTGGTAAAATTTCTAGATTCCCAGGTTATTTTTTCCCTATAAAATTAAGAATGAGGCCTAGCCAATTTGGCTCAGTGAATAGAGTGCTGACCTGTGGACTGGGTCCCAGGTTTGATTCTGGTCAGGGGCATATGCCCGGGTTGCGGGCTCATTCCCCAGTGGGGGGCGTGCAGGAGGCAGCCAATCAATAATTCTCTCTCATCATTGATATTTCTCTCTCTCTCTCCCTCTCCCTTCCTCTCTGAAATCAATAAAAATATATATTAAAAAAAGAATGTTAAAGTCCTTGAGGACAATGCTGTGTCTATATTAAAAAAATTAAGAATGAGATTAGATAATTTATGAGGTCATTATATATCTCATTTTCTTTAAGGGAATGAATAAGAAGCTGACAATAAGTGCACTAGGTTGAGTTTTAAATTTTTTAGTCTTGGAAAAAAGTATTTGTATTGAGGTGAGTTGATGGAAAATAGTGGCTACTGTTCTAATGAGTCTCAAAGACTTATAATTGCATGATATAATGGTCCAGTACACACACACACACACACACACACACACTCACACCTATCTCCTTAAATGTAATTTCATCTTTAATAGTTTTCAGGTGTTTGACCATAGTTTTTGCTTTCCATCCAGATGTTTTGGACTCAATCACTGTTGCTGGTTCTTTGTGCTATCTCATCATTCTTTCAAAGTCTTCTTCATAGGCATGTCTTTTCAGTCCTCTGTTCATTGTTGCACTTTGAAGTTTCTCAGTTCCCATTATCTTTCTGATTCTTTGCAAACTCCTGGCTCAATGGACAGTTAGGAGGAAGCTTTAGATTTTGTGAATCTTTTTTTCAGCTCTGCCAACGTGGTCTGTTTGATGCTAATTAGGTACATGCATTTCTGGTTTTTCTGCTAATTTCAAAAGAGTCTTTATTAAGAGATACTGCTATCCATTCTTTAGACAGGGCTAAGGTAGGAGCTCTACTATGAGATAAGACTGTGTATCTTTTAAGTGCAAATTAAAACCACAGTTAGATATCACCTCACCCCTGTCAGAATGGCTAACATCAATACATCAAAACAGGTGCTGGTGAGGATATCGAGAAAAGGAATCCTTGTGCACAGTTGATAGAAAAGCAGTTTAGTGTAGCCACTATGGAAAATAGCATGCAGGTTCTTAAAAAAATTAAAAATGGAACCGCCTCATAACCCAGCAATTCCACTTCTGAGTATATATCAGAAGAAACAAACAAAAACCCCCCACTAATTCAAAAGAATATATGCACCCCCTATGTTCATTGAGCATTATTTACAATAATGAACCAAAATATGGAAGCAGCCCATGTGCCCATCTACACTAATAAAAAAGAAAGATGCAAATGGATCGTACCTTCGCAACAGCCAATCAGGAGTGAGTATGCAAATTAACCCAACAAAGATGGTGGGTTAATTTGCATACACAGGCGCCATGGGATGACGCAGGCATTCCACACAGCTCCAGCTGCTCTTGGCCTCTGAGCAGCGTGGGAAGGTGGAAAGGTGGCTCCAGCCCGGAGCAAAGGTGGTGCCAGCAGCCAGAGGAAGGAAGGTCCATTCTTGCATGAATCTTCATGCATCGGGCTACTAGTCAATAGATAAGTGGATAAAAAAATGTGGTACATATTTACAATAGAATATAACTCACCCATAAAAACTAATGAAATCTTATCATTTGTGATGGCATGAATGGACCTAGACCAGGAGTGGGGAACCTTTTTTTTTTTTTTTTTTTTTGCCAAGGGCCATTTGGGTATTTATAACATCATTCACGGGCCATACAAAATTATCAACTTAAAAATTAGTCTACTATATTTGGTCAAATATTTAAATAACTGACCTCTAATACCTTGGCAGGGCCAGACCAACTGATTTTGCTGGTCCTGTAGGCCCCTGGGCTGGACGTTCCCTACTCCTGACTTAGGCTATGAAATAAGTCAGGCAGAGAAAGATAAATACCATATGATTTCACTTATATGTGGAATCTAAAGAACAAAATAAATGAACAAACAAAATAGAAACAGATTTGTAGGTACAGAGAACAGACTTATGGCTGCTAGAGGAGCTGGGGGTTGGAGGGCTGGGTGAAAAGGCTGAAGGGATTGAGAAGTACAGGTTGGTAGTTGATAGTCATAGGGATGTAAAGTACACCATAGGAATATAGTCAGTAACATTGTATTAACTATATATAGTGCCAGGTGGGCACTGGAAATATCAGGGGGAATGCTTTGTAAAGTATATGATTGCTGAACCACTACACCATACCCCTGAAATTAAAACAAAATAATATTGAATGTGAGCTGTAATGAAAAATATTAAGAAAAAAGACTGTGTATCTCTTTGATATTCTTGATTTGGTGTAGCAAGTGTGCCTCTTGGGCTTCCCAAGAATTCAAGCAGCTCTAAGAGCAGAACTCGTCATTGATGCAACTCATGGGAGCAGGGCTCACTTCTCCCTTACAAAGCTTTGACAGGTAAAAGCTTCCATTAATATCTAAATACAACGGAACCCTCTGGAATTGACAAAACATAGGAGCAACAGTAATATATAAATTCTTCCCCCCATACTGTGTTATAGACTAATACCTATTATGCATTGTGTGGTGTATACAGTTCTTTAAATTCACGTACACATCATTCAGGTGTACTGTTTCTGTTAAAATTCTTCTTAGAATTAAAAAGATTTTTTTGCTTTCTTATGCATTTTTGTACTGTCCAAATTTTTAATGAGTTTGCTATGTCTTAAAACACTTTTGAAATGCAATTTTTATTGAGGTATAATTGACATGTAACATTGTAGAAGTTCAAGGTATGCAATGTGTTGATTTGATCCATTTATATATTGCAATATAAGTTTACCACCATAGCATTAGCTAACACCTCCATCAAGTCACATATTCACTTTGCATAGTAAGTTCAGAAATCTGTGTTAATAGAAGTTTCCATAATTAAGTCAACAAATATTGAGTGGCCATTTTGTGCCAGGCCTGGGACTACCAGGTCTAGTGAAGAACTGAAGGTTTAGTGGGAGAAGCAGTGACTATGAAGTAGCATTCGTTTTGGTCTGTGTGAAGGCTTATAAGAAGTTCAAAGATTTGAGTTCAGTGCACAGTACTCAGAATATTCATTTCAAATGAAGAATTCATCAGAAAGGATTGGGAAGCTTAGCATGAAGAAGGGAAGAATGTTGGCAGGGAACTCTAATTAGATTAATGATAAAAGCTTACATGTGTCAGGTTCAATTCCAAGTATTTTATATGATATAGTAACTTATTTATTTTTTTCACAGTAACCACATGACGTGGGTACTTTTATTTTCCATGATTTTCAGATCAGAAAACTAAGGAACAGAGAAGTAAGTCACTTGCCCAGGGTCCCATGGCTTGTGGACCTGGTTTTTAACTCAGGCAGTCTGGCTCTGGACCCTCGAGCTTATGCACAGTGCAAGCCGGGCTCCCAAGCTATTCAAAGGATCACCCTGCTTGCTCATGCTGGTCCTGTGCTCCTGACTTCTCCCTCCCCATCTTGCCCTCCTATTTTTCCATGGTAGAATGGAAGAGGAAATAAAGTAGATGAAGGGATAGGACATTTCGTAGGTGAGGAGGAGACAAGAAGGCAAAGCCAGGCCTTTCCTTAATTAACTCTGACAGGCCAAGCTGCAGGCTGCACCAGTTCAGTGGAAGCTGAGAAAAGCCCTGAGGAGAGTTGGGGCGAAATTGTCATGCACAAGGTCTTACACTGTGCGTGTTTGTGGTGAGAGAGTAGAGAGTTGGGGATATCCATTGGCAGGGAATTCTCCCTCTCCTTCTAATGTGAGAACACTCAGAAAGGAGGTGTAATGAAAGACAATTTTTAAAAGTAGTGACTTATCTGGTGATGTAAGGTACAGCATGGGGAATATAGTCTATGACATTGTAATAAATACCTATGGTGATAGGTGGGTACTAGACTTGTCAAGGGATCACTTCTCAAGTTATATAAATGCCTAACCACTATGCTGAAACTAGTACAATATTGAATGTCAACTGTAATTAAAAAAAAAAAAGGTTGTAACTTCTCCTAAGGCTCTACTATTAATACTAATGCTTTTCAAAATATGAGCACTTTCTAGCCATAAAAAAGGCCTAAGCTTGGTTTTAAGAAATTTCAAATAGTAGTTAGTACTTATGAAGCATTTAGTATGTGCCAGGCATTGTTATGCTTTTCCTTTTTTAACTCATTTTGTTTTTATAACGACTCAGAAAATTGTGTAGACCAGCGGTTCTCAACCTATTGGGTCGCGACCCCTTTGGCAGTCGAATGACCCTTTCACAGAGGTCGCCTAAGACCATCGGAAAACACATATATAATTACATAATGTTTTTGTGATGAATCACTATGCTTTAATTATGTTCAATTTGTAACAATGAAAATACATCCTGCATATCAGATATTTACATTACGATTCATAACAGTAGCAAAATTACAGTTATGAAGTAGCAACGAAAATAATGTTCTGGTTGGGGGTCACCACAACATGAGGAACTGTATTAAAGGGTCGCGGCATTATGAAGGTTGAGAACCACTGGTGTAGACTGTTTAACAAAGAAGGAAACTAAGTCTTGAGAGGCCTGCACACTTGCCCAAGGTCCCACAGTCCCACAGGTGGAGCAGAGCCAGGCTCTTACTCCTCTTTATAACAAGGGCACCTGCATCTGTATATAGTAGGCATTTGATAAACATGAGTTTAATTACGGGATTACCTGGATTCCTGGCGGCACTGTCTCCCATTGCAGATCCAGTATTTATTGTCAGTTACGATAACTGTTAAATTAGAATGAAAACTTCAAGCCAGAATTGGGAAGTGGAGCAGAATTAAGAGCCACAAAAACTTCCACAATAGTAGCTTCAGGTTTCAATTTATTTCCCAAACATACTGCCACGCCTCTGTGTAGGTGCTGGGGAGACCTTCTGCTTGGAATATCTTTACTAGCCCGTTTGATTAGTGTAGTCACTGTTCATCTTTCAAAAGTTCCTGTTTTATAGCCTCTTATATGACGTTTGCATCCCTCTTCTCCAGTCACCAGCGACTTCATTGTTCCTCCTCTAAGCTGGTAGCTGTCAAAGAAAAATTATACTGGACAAAAGTTAAATAGGCAAGAAAGACTTTATTCAAGACTATTGCAACAGGGGAGTGGAATTGAGCTCCACTCCACTGAAACAAAAGCTGGGAATGTTTTTTTAAAAATTATATATTTATTGAATTTTTACAGAGAGGAAGGGAGAGGGATAGAGAGTTAGAAACATCAATGAGATAGAAACATCGATCAGCTACCTCCTGCGCACTCACTACTGGGGATGTGCCCGCAACCAAGGCACATGCCCCTGACTGGAATTGAACCTGGGACCCCTGAGTCCGCAGGCTGACGCTCTATCCACTGAGCCAAACTGGTTAGCGCTGGGAATGTTTTTAAGTACTGAAGTGAGCTTGTGTACAATCTGGAGGAGGAGGAGAGGGGTGTGTGTGTGTGTGTGTGTGTGTGTGTGTGTGTGTGTGTGTGTATGGAGGAAGAAATTGGTCAATATGATTAGGGTATCCGTGTTTGCTAATTGTTGCTTATTGAAGTTATATTCTCATTCTCCCACAGAAACTAGTATTGATTTCAGAGAGGAAGGGAGAGGGAGAGATAGAAACACCAATGATTAGAGAGAATCATTGATTGGCTGCCTCCTGCATGCTCCCTACTGGGGATTGAGCCCACAACCTGGGCATGTGCCCTTGACAGGAATTGAACCCAGGACCCTTCAGTCCTCAGGCTGATGCTATATCCTGAGCAAAACTGGCTCATGCCACTACCTTTCTTAATTTCATTTCAAAGGGATGGCTCTTAAATCCTTGAGAATAACATTCCTGGGTGTAGGTGATAAATATATGGCAAGAGGCTGGGTGTTGGAAGGAGATTTATATCTCAAAGGGGCCAAGAAAAAATTTACAATTAATTTACTTTATAATTTCTAAAGTAAATGCCCTAAGAAAAGGGAGCCTATAGTCTAAGGTTTAACCAAACTGAGGGGAATTTTAAGGCAGTCTTGGTCACAGCACAAACATTTTTCATAGCCATTTCCATTGTACTATAACCAATTTTGTTGTCTCATAAAGCATGAAAAAGTATAAGAAGTTGTGGTTTGCCCTATCCCGCCCAGTACCTGGCTCATAGATACACCCAATAACTGTCCATTAAATGGACAAATGAAGACACCAAATATCCATGATATAGGTCCCCAGGTACCTGGCTTTTCAGTTCTATTTCTGTCCCCAAATGCCTTTTGCTATAGATATTAAAAGGACAAGAAACTGAAAGGAAAATTAGTTTTATTTTGTGTGATTTTTCTTCAAAGTAAATCAAGTTGAAGGAATCTTGATGAGAGAAAATGTCAGGAGTTAACCTTATTGCTGATGACCATCATGTCAAAAATGTTTTCTTCAATAAGTACTTCTTTTGTTTTTTCCCTGCCTTTTGGTAGAGCTGTCGTATTTGGCTCCTCTACCATCTGGCTGCCCCATTCTCACCCTATGTGCATACACATATGGTGTAGTCTTTAGCGGTGAGAGTGGTGTAGAGAAGGCACACCACATACAGAGCCAGAAGGCTCAAATCCTAGGCCTGGGTCTGCCCTAACTCATTTATTGAAGGCAAGTGTTCTACATAGGTTGGCTGCATTGACTCATAGACAAAGAATACACGCTAAACTAATTACAATAAAATTGCAATTTCCGGAATCTCTTGGAAAGTTAGAAGCTTCATTCCTACTGAGATACTGCCAGCTGGTGCTGAGAAGTGGCCGTGGCCTTCAGGTGGGCCCTAGCCCAGGCACGGTGCACTTGTTCATCATAGAACCCCTACATCCCCATTCATACCTACCCTCCTCCACTCATATTCATCACTTGCCTGCACAAGGTCAAGCCAACACTTCCTTTTCTCAGGACTCAATTTTTTCAATTATTAGGAGGGGGATAATAATACTTTATAGAACACTTAAGAGAACAAAGGGGATTTTATTAATGGTCCATATATCCATATATTTAGATGTTCCATACTGTGTGTGTGTGTGTGTGTGTGTGTGTGTGTGTGTGTGTGATGTTGGGTGTTGGTTCTTTTTTGTTATTGCTGGTATATAACATCTCTCCTGTGTTTCTCTCTCCTTTCTCTTGTGCAACTGTATAGCATCTCCCTAATTGATCTTTTAACATGTGGAACACTCAAATTTCCTTTTGCTATTTTACCTCCTGTTGGTTCAGCAATCAACAAACATACTTGAGTCTGAGATGAGGAGAGAGGATGTGAGAACAAGATTTAAGGGAAGGGGAGGGAAGAAAAAGAGAAAAGGAGTAAAGTGATTCATGTTTTGCAGTCAAGAATAAAGGCCATCTGTTAAGATATAGCACAAACTATCATTTCTGGAAGTCCATTTTCTAAATAAGTGTATTTTATATACTTTCTCTTTACTTAAGCTGCCATCTCTAACCCTAGTCCTTGGGAAACAGAGTAGCATCCACTTGCTGGAAGCAACAATGGTGCCTCAGTCTTTGTCTTCATTGACAGAGTTCAGGGATGAATGGCAACAATTACATAGCTCTTTCAGGCATAAAGCCACTGCTCTGGTATATTTTGATAGTTGTCTCCATTTCACACAAGTCATCTTGCTAAGACACATGGACAATGGGTAGCTTCCTCACTGCCTTGAGATAGGGAGAAAGCAGCCAGTACAAATCTGGCCTCTGATAGGCACTTGGCTTTGGGGAGCAGATGAAAGAATGAAGAGATAGTAACTTCTAGAACAGTGTAAGCAAGAGAAGATAGAGGAGAGTTTCCATTTTTTGGGGAAGGGTAGAGGATTTCATCATCAACTTCGTTAACCAGTTATGAGTATGTTACAGGTTTCTGGAACTTTGGGCAATAAAAGTCCTATATAACTTATTGAAAACAGAGCTGAAGAAATTAATCACCTCTCTCAGATCTACTTGGAAAGTAAAGAAAAAAATCTAAAAGGAATCATGCGACAAATATCTTTGGAGTGCTGCAGCTCTGGGATGATGGTTATCTTATAGTAAGAACAAATACATTACAATATGAGAAATAAACTTTACATAAGTGGGGGGAAAAGTTCATTTTGATACAATACAAGCCAATAGAAAACTATTATGTTACATCTGATAGAAAATGAACCAGCCTATGATTGATGTGATTATGACTGACAGCGAGTAAGCCTATTATAAGATATTTCTCTTGGACCTCTTTTGTACGGGTGGTATCAAACCTTCCAGGAGGAAATTTGTGCTGGCCACATATCAAGTCATCATAAGAGCCATGGACATGAACTCTAGGCCTCTGCCTGTCAGGCATGTGCCTTCTATGTCTGGCTGCTCTTCTAATCTCAACCATGTTTGTCGAATATAAAGCTTGGTGAGATGCTCTAGCCAAAATGTAATAAAACTATAGTCATTCCAGAATATTTACAAAAATAAATGTTTTTCTCATTCCAATATTAAATTTCTTTCTGGGTTCCCACTTTCATAATTATCCATCAGATTAGTGTCTCAATAAAGTTTATTTGTTGTTAACTTGAGAAACTTAATTACAAAATCAAAATGGAACATTAGTTCTGATTGATTTCATGTTTCAAAGCAAGAGAGTTGTTGCATAGGTTCAAGGTTGTTTGGGAAGGAAGTATTTGCCAATAATAACTATCAGTGATAGACAGTAAAATTGCCTCTGGTGACAAGCTTTTCAAGGTGTACCTAAATTGGAAATAATTTACATTAATATTTTTCCTCTGTCCTATAATGGTCTATGGTGTAAGAATATTAATGTGAAATGTTCTTGCTTAGACTGATTATTGTTAATACATTATTAGTAAGTTGGATTTCCAATTTTGTCTTCAAAGAAACAAGACCAAGTTAGACTTACAGATTGTCAATCAGTATGAAACCTAATAACTTGGCAAATATGTTCATTATTATGAGTGATAAATTATTTAAATTTATTTTGTCCCCTGAGCTTTTCTTTTTAGAATATTGACTCTTATAGTTGATATCAAAGCCATTTATTTATTTTTAAATAAAATGTATATGGCTAGTCCCAGATAGCCACATCCCCGAGATACTTTGCTTTTTTTTCTTTTATTTTTTTTAAATCTTTCCCTCCTCAGTTTATATATATATATATTACTTTTTCTTCTATTTTCTTATTGTCTTTTCATCTTCCTTCCTGTAATCTATGTTAAAAATCAATTAAAAAACACACAACCTATTGAAGATCTTAAGGAGAAAAAAGATGAGGTTCCCCAAAGGAAGAAGGAATTTTGATTCAGACTGCCTTTGGACTTGAACTCCAACATCATCTCCAGTTGCTGGCATGTTCTGCAGAATTTGGACTTGCCAGCCCCCACAAACACATGATTCAATTCTTTAAAATAAACCTCTGCCTCTGTAAATAAAACCAAAACAACATATAAATCAAAGCTTCTTCTTAGACATCTCTTTTAACAATCTGAATTCTCAAGTTAATATATGGAATAAATCTAAACAATTAGGTAACTTTATACACCCAGAGGGGGTATTTTTAATAGCCATCAATTAAAAAAATTATGGAATGATTGTATTCAATACTTTCAACAGAGAGAAGGGTCATTGACCCTAAAGAGAAATATAATCTTGGTGTATTAGTCAAATTTTAAAAAGAGAAAAAAATTAGTCTGATGGAGTTCTGATATTTTTGAACTTCTATTGTAGTCTCTTTTTGTTATATTTCATGCTTTACATACTAAAAGAGATTTTGAAGACTTTTTGAGCATTAATTAAATTTTGGGGGTCTATCAGTGATTCCTAAACAATATTATTTTGGAATTTTGTAGGAAAAAAAGACACTAATTATTTTATGTTACTTCACCATTAGAATCAATTGCCAAAACATTTATAAAAATTTAGAGGTTGTTTTTCTGTTTTCTGTGGCCATAAGTGTAAATTTGGTTATGTTGACCTCTGTCAACTTCATTTCTTCTAATAAAATATGACAAATATGACTTGCCTACTAAAGAGAACTATTTCAAAAGTTGTAATGATATTTGAACAGTTATTTAAGTCTAGAAGTGAGAATGCAGGCGCTGAGTTTAATGTTCAAAACATTGTTTGGTGTCACTTAGGTAATGATCAGTATTATGTACATACTAGAGGCCTGGTGCATGAAAATTTATGCACTGGAGCGGGGCGGGGTGGTGGTGGTGGTGGTCCCTCAGCCTGGCCGGCCCCCTCTCACAGTCCAGAGATCAGAGGAAGGTGATGCCCCCATCACACCTCTGCTGCTGCCACTGCCAGCAGCGCAAGCCTTGGCCAGCTCTGGTTACCTGAGCCTCAGGTGGCCCTGGAAGGCTGGGCGGCCACCATCTGAGGCTTGTCTGCGCCTTGGGCCAGTCCTGGGCGGCTGGGGGCCTGAGAACAGGTCCGGCCGCACCATGTGCCTGCTGCCTCCCCAGCTGGGCTGAAAAAACTGGGGGACTCAGGCAGGGCTGAGGGGATTGGGTGCTGCCATCTTGTGGCTATGGGCACCGCCATCTTTTGTGATGGTGTGACAGTCAATTTGCATATCCCTGCTTTATTAGATAGGATAACCCCAAAAACCACCCCCGACAAAAATCCTTGACTTTTTAAGAACAAAGATAAGTACAAATTCAAAGGTGAAGATTCTCAATAATCTCATTAAAATTATGACCCAGAATACATCACAAAGTTTAAAGCAGTGCTCAAGACTTATTGGATAGAATATTTTAGTTTATGTTTGATTGTGGATTTGGACCCCTGGCCCTGCATGGTTGTAGGCATGTATAGCAGTTTCTTTAACTGTTCAACTCACTCAATTGTGAAACACAGTCGTTATGTTGTGCTGGAAAAACTGCAGGTCACAGAGACTAAAAATACCAATCCCAAGATATGCCTGTCTGAATCTTTGGTGATTATGATGAATAAGTCATTTAGTTGTTTCCAGTGTTACTACTCATTGTTCCACTGGAACATACACATAATGTCTGTTAATAATGGCACATGTGACGATTGTAAATCCCCACTTATTCTGATTCTGAAATTCAGAGGAAAGAATATAGCAACAGCCCACCCCCCTCCAATTCTCATGGGCCAGCTGAACGTGAAGAGGAAATGAAGTCTTTCTGCCGCATGGAAGGAGAAGGAATTCTAATTCCTGTATTTTTTAACAGTTTTTGAATATACATTGGTATAGACATGAACTGCCCTATGGGCTTATGTTTCTGTCAGTTCCTTTCCCATTTGAAACTCGGGCCTGACTTGAGACTTCTCTAGTAAATGATAGGAACACATGTTAAACCCAGTGTTCCTACTGACTTTTCAGTCAGATTTGCTGTCTGGTAACAGAATTATTTTCTTATTCCAACAGCTCATTTTCTGCACAGCAACTAGAGTGATTTTTAAAAACATAAATCTGGTTACAAAATGCTCTGGACTAAAGCCCCTAAATGTTTCCAATTAGAATTAAAAAATAAATTCTTACTCTTTTTATAAAGCCCTACATGATCTCTCCAGCATCATTTGATATTAATTTTCCCTGGATTACTCCATTCCAACCAGTTCCTTAAATACCGGAGGTTTCTTCCTGATGCAGAAACTTTGCATAAGCTGGTGTTCTGCTTGAACACTGCCCCATGTCTTCATCTCAGCCTTGATCTTTGCATAAAGGGCTTCTTTGCATCATTTAAGGTCTTAGCTTGCATCATTCTCTATAGTATGTCCTGTATTCATTGTAGTATATATTGTAATTCTATATTATATATTTCCTGTTTTATGTTTTTTTTTGCCTGTGTCCAAGAGTAGATTTTAAAAATATTTCTTTCCCTCATGGATTTTATACCTGGAACATATTCAACAAGAAATGAAAATAATTAAATGAATGAATGACCAAACCACTGTAGCACAGGGGTACAGTTAAATAGCATAGGCTTGCTGGGCTGGCATGGCTCAGTGGTTGAGCGTCAACCTATGAACCAGGAAGTTATAGTTTGATTCCCGGTCAGGTCACATGCCCAGGTTGTGGGCTTGATCCTCAGTGTGCAGTGTGCAGGAGGCTGCCAATTGATTCTCTCTCAACATTGATGTTTCTCTCTCTCCCTTTCCCTTCCTCTCTGACGTCAGCAAAAATATATTTTTAAAAAGCATAGGCTTCTACAGGGTGTCAAGAAGCTAGAGATTCTTCCCAAGAACTTTTTCAACCCAACCATGAGACATTTGAGAGGCAAATTATGAGTGAATGAATGCACTCATTGTTGTGCAATTTTAGATATACCTATTTAATTTTAAAGATTTTTTTGTGTTAATGATGTTTGTAAGTCTTAGAATTCTTCTTCTTCTTAGTTTCTCCTAAATAGCCTTTAATTTAATCTCCATGGGATGAGGTGTAGAGTTCACATGTCTCTCTAATGTAGGCAAGATTTGCTGCTTAAGTGTGTTCTACACTGTTTCATATTTACAGGGTATATGTTTAGATAGATGATCTTTGTTACAACACATCACCTTAAACCAGAGTCTAGCAACTGCTGACAACAAACTGAGCCCTGGTGTGAATTAGATGAATTGAAACACACACACACACACACACACACACACACACACACACACCACACCCCAACAGGCTGCTCTCTGTCCAGATGCAGATGCAGTCCAGGTCCAGAGCAGGGGGCGGGCTGCAGTTCAGCAGGTGGAGAGTGCACAGACTGCACAACCCGCAGGGCTGTCCTGTCAGGGGGTTTCTGTTTGAAATTGGTTCACCTGCTGAGTGTTACTCACATGCTTCCCAGGCTAAGTATGTAAGTTCCAGGTTCACTGGGCCAGTGTTTACCTCAGTGGATCCTTTGGCTGAGGACCCAGTTCTTTCTAATATGTCACGGTAAGCACATAGACATAAAGCAGGGAAACAGTACTGCCTAGGTTGTTTCATTTTGAGGTGTATTTGGTTTATCAGAAACTGTGGTACAGTCCCTAGGAGTCATTCAGAATGACAAGGTACTAAATTTGTACTAAGAAGTGAAAGCAGACCTAGCAAACTAAATTGTTCAGAGCCTTCTCTGGGGCAGAGAGGAGGCATTCTATGTCTTTCTATCCCCAGAGACTAGTCTGGTGCCTAGGACATAGCAGATGTTTGATGAATATTTACTAAGTGAATACAGTTGCATCCCCCAAACCCTATTTATCGCCATAACTCATCACAAATGAGTAGCGTGTAAATCCTAGTGAGCCCTTATTTGTCATTGGGTTCCACACTTGCCACTTCGGTGAGTACTTTCTGAAATCCTCTCCATGAGGCATCGGCTACATTGGTTCTACTACCATGGCTCATCCAAGTTGTAGCTTTCCTGAGGCTTCACACTTTGGAGTGAAAGGTGGGGACCCTGCCCCCAAGTCCAATTTATTTTGTTGGGTCATTTTTCTGCCTTCTGTAAGAGAGGTTCTATAAATGGTTCTGTAAATACTTAATGCAAAACCTTTTCTCATCAGCAGGTGGCGCTTCGTGACTTCCAGACAACCATTTTCTTCCCTTTACCCATTTACTTCTGAATCTTCATTTTTCAAACTCCTCCTCTTCCCTCCTTCATTCCCTTCTAACTTTTCACCCTTATTTCTTGCTTCATTGACTTCATTGACATGCTGCCCATTCCCTACAACTGTAAAGGTTTCACCAAACTTCAAAGACCCATGAATTGTCTGTCAGGTTTCCTGGCTGTTTAAGACAAGCTTCCTATGATGTACTTCCCCTGACCAATACCTTTAGGGTGAAGGAGATACCTACTTGTCCTTTTGCTACTGATTTCTCAAGCTTAGGTCTTTTATGCACATGGAAGATTGACATTCCCAGCGTGGAAATCATAATAGTCTTACTTTGTTCCTTCTTTAAAACCCAGGCATCATTCCATGTGTGAGTCAGGTTGAGAGATTGATTAAGCCTGTGTCCCAGATTAGTCTGTCAACCTCTTGCCTAAGAGCACTTTGTGATACACTTACTTATTTGTTGATGGTACCTCTCTGAATTATGTGAACTTCATGAAGACACAGATCTTGCCTTGTCTTGTTTCCCACTCTAGCATTAACTCCTAGAATAGAGTTTGGCATATAGTCCTTTCCCGGCAATATGTTAAATGAATTATTGTTCAGGTTCATTCAAGATTCAGTCAGAAAATAGAAATCACTTTGGGTATTGTAAGTAGGAAGGAATTTAATATAGGTAATCAAATGTTTATAAAATAATTGAAAGGGTCACAAAAACAGGTTATAGGCTTCCAGAACCACACAGAGCTGATCTTAGAGTTTTGATACTCAAAGTTGGTCGAACAAATAAGACAAATATACAAATAAAAACTCACAGACACAACAATGCGGTGGTTACCAGAAGGAAAGGGGGTTGGCAGGGGAGTTAGAAGAGGGTACAGGGGGTCTGGTATATAGTGACGGAAGGAGACTTGACTTTTGGTGGTGAACACACAATGTAATATACAAATGATTTATTATAGAATTGTACACTTGAAACCTATATAATTTCATTAATCAAAGTCTCCCCAAAGTTAAAAAAAGAATAATAATAAAAGTAAAATTGGTCTGAGGACCAGCAACATTGAATCACCTGGGAACTTGTTTGTCTCAGGTCCCAGCCCAGACTAACTAAACCAGTATCTGATGTTAATGAACTTTCCCAATGACTTGTGTGCTTCACATTAAAGTATGAGAACTGCTGCTCCAGAGGAGCATTTCAGAGACTGAAACTAATGCCCAGTAACCACACCTTCCCTTCACTGCGGGACCTGGAGAATGGGCACTCAAAAGTGCCATCCAGGAATAGGAATCAGCACCAATAGACTCTAACACTGCCGCTGATGGTGGTGGTTGTTTATTGTGATAGGAAACATATAACATAAAATTGATGATCTTGACCATTCGACTATTTTTTTCTTTTTTTGGAGGTTCAGAAAAGGACTGTTTATTCCAATACTGCCGGCAGTATGGGAAAGCAGCAGGTCATCCACAAAAATCTGTTCTCTCGACCATTTCTAAGTATACAATGCAGTAAGGTTAACTATACATACATTGTTGTTCAACAGAGCTTTAGAAATTTTTCATCTTGCAAAACTGAAATTTTATATCCATTGAACAACTAACTCCCTTTCATCCTGTCCCCTAGCGCCTGGAAACTACCATTCTACATTATGGTTCTAAGAATCTGACAACTTTACATACCTGATGTTAGTGAAATCATTCAGTATTTGTCTTTTTGTGATTGGTTTATGTCAATTAGCGTAATGTAATCAAGATTTATTAATGTTTTAGCATATGACAGGATTTCCTTTTGCTTTAAGGCTGCATAATATTCCATGGTATGTATGTACCACATTTACTTTATCCATTGATCCCCTGATAGACATTTAGGTTATTTCTTTTGAAGATACCATTTTAAATTATTTTAGTATATATCTAGAAGCATGACTGCTAGATCATATGGTAATTCTATTTTTAATATTTTGAAAAATCTCCATACTGTTTTCCATAGAAGCTACACCAGTTTACATTTCTACCAACACTATACAAGGGTTCTAATTTCCTCACATTCTCTCCAACAGTTGTTATTTTCTGTTCTTTTGATAATGAACATTGTATAAGATGATATCTCATTGTGATTTTCATGTATATTTCCTTGGTGATTAGTGATGTTAAGCTTCTTTTATATTCTTGTTTTTGTATATCTTCTTTGGTCTATTAAAGTCCTTTGATATTTTAAATCAGTTTATTATTTGTATTGTTGTTATTTCATTGTAGAGTCCTTTAATATTCTGGATATTAACCCCTTATCAGATATATGGTTTGCAAATATTTTCTCGCATTCCATAAGTTGTCTTTTCACTCTGTTGCTTGTTTTCTTTGTTGTGTAGAAGTTAAGTTTGATGTTAGTCCCATTTATCTATTTCCACTTTTGCTGCCTGTGCTTTTGCTGTTATATCCAAGAAATCGTTGCTAAATGAAGCTTTCCCTCTCCATTTTCTTCTAGGGATTTTACAGTTTTAGGTCTTATCTTTAGGTCTTTAATCCATCTTGAGTTAATTTTTGTATATAGTGTGAAGTAAGGGTCCAACTTCATTCTTTTGCATGTGGATATTCAGTTTTCCCCATACTGCCACAACCTTTGTGGCGGGGGTTCCGGATCTGAAGGAGGGGCCAATGCACAAATGAAAATACTATACGAGAAATATGAATTTAGAAGGCATGGGGGGCCAGGTGGAGACCTCTCTCGTGGAGAGGCACACTGAAACCTGGCCTTATCCACTTTTTATTCAGTTTTAGATACACATCTTGCCCTCAGTAAAGCACGCCAAACAGGTAGCAGACAGACCATCTCTAAGGTCAATAAAGATCAGTAAATATCAGTAAGGTACAGTAAACATTTACTTGGAGGCTATCAGGTCAGGGAATTGCTTCGAGTCACCACTATCTCAACGCAGCCCTGCTAACGCCCAAGGTCCATCGGCCTTCCATGTTCCTTGGTGCACTCTTATGACGGTATTGGGAAAGTGGTGGCTTCTCACACCATACCATTTGTATGACTATCCTTTCTACATTGTGTATTCTTGGCACCCTTGTCGATGATTTGATCATGTATGTGAAGGTTTACTTCTGGGCTCTCTCTTCTGCTCTGTGGATCTATATGTAGTTCAATCTTTTTGCCAGTGCCATAGTATCTTGATTAATGTAGCTTGGAATGTTTTGAAATCAGGAATTGTGAAGCCTCCAGCTTTGTTTTTCTTTCTCAAGATCATTTTGAATATTCAAGGTCCTTCAAGATGTCCTATGAATTTTAGGATTTTTTCCAATTTCTGCAAAAAATTTTTGACAGGGATTGCAATGAATTTACAGATTTCTTTTGGTAGTATGGATATTTCAATAATATTAAGTCTTCCAATCTATGAAATAAAAATGTTTTGTGTCTTCTTTAATTTTTTTTAATCAATGATTTATAGTTTTCAGTGTACAAGCCTTCTACCTCCTTGGTTAAGTTTATTCCTTTTTTTTTTGTATGTGTGTATGTGTTGTTTTTTAAATATATTTTATTGATTTTTTTTATAGAGAGGAAGGGAGAGGGATAGAGAGTTAGAAACATCGATGAGAGAGAAACATTGATCAGCTGCCTCCTGCACACTCCCCACTGGGGATGTGCCCGCAACCAAGGTACATGCCCTTGACCAGAATCGAACCTGGGACCCTTGAGTCCGCAGGCCGACGCTCTGTCCGCTGAGCCAAACCGGTTAGGGCTTTATTCCTGTTTTTAAAGTTTTGATTCTCTGCCACTGCTTTCTGACCTGTACAAAGCTGGACAATGTATTTCACAATGCTGCTCAGGGAATACTAATAGATCTATGACCCTGCTAGATAGCAATGACAGCCAAAAGCTGCAGGAAGAATTCCCACCTCATTTCCACTTTCTAAATCTCATAGAACCTATTTCTAATACAGAACTTTAGTTGCAAGGAAATCTAGAAAATACATTTTTTGGCTTTCCACCTTCTCTGGTAGAATGAGGGTAGAAGAACCAGTATAAAGTAGCTAGCTTAGAGTATAAGCAATATTGGTGTTCTTTCTACATCCCCCTTGATCCCTTATATTAGTTCACTGCATCCACCATCATCCCACTTCTGTGCGCCTTACTGCTAATGTAGAACCTTCAACATTCTTTAGAGGATTATGCTTGAGTTTTTGGAGCCAACCATCTCCCCAGTTCCAACTGGAAATTTACCTCCTGCCTGCCTGCCTATCATCCATGGTTTATACCAGCCGTGGGCAAACTACGGCCCGCGGGCCGGATCCGGCCTGTTTGAAATGAATAAAACTAAAAAAAAAAAGAAGACCGTACCCTTTTATGTAATGATGTTTACTTTGAATTTATATTAGTTCACACAAACACTCCATCCATGCTTTTGTTCCGGCCCTCCGGTCCAGTTTAAGAACCCATTGTGGCCCTCGAGTCAAAAAGTTTGCCCACCCGTGGTTTATACCAATGACTGACTGGTGTGGGGCTGAAAATGCTCAGCTGAGGCTCAGGCTTAGCCTGAAATCCCATCTTTTTTTTTTTTTTTTTTTTTTTTTTGGACATGATAGAGGTGTTTGCTAACTATGGTGGTAATCATTAGTATGCAAATATTATCAAATCAACACATTGTATATCTTAAATGTATACAGTGCTATATATCAATTATATATCAATAATACACAACTCAATCAGAGAAGCAGACCATTGTCTTTGCTTTTCTGATGCTGGAGCTTGGAGTCTGCAGGGCAGGAAGTCAGGAAGGGAAGGCATATGGAAAGCGGGAGAGCGGGGGAAGCCAGAATCCATGAGGACAGACTGGATCCCAAGTTAGTCTCACTCTGTCTCCAGTTTTGATGATATGAATGTCCTGCAAGAGGTGCTATGCTTTCATCCACCAGGCTCCATTATTCCACTGGAATGCAGGCCCCACTAGTGCTCGGTCCTTGCACAGAGTAGGCACTCAGTCAGGACAGCCCATCGTTCCAGGACCATTTATTATATTAGCCTTCCTTTTCCCAGTGAGTTAAATTACCATGTTCTCGAATACACAAACACCTAGGTTTGGATTCCTGTTTTATTCCACTGATCAATTTCCCCCCTTTACTTATTTATTTGATTAAATAGCCTTATAGTATGTTTTGATATTTGGTAAGCAAATTTCTCTCACTATATTTTTCTTACAATATTTTTCCTTGACTATTCTTTAAGATATTCATTAGAATTATTTTAACTTTTCCCTTCCCTATCCTGCTTTCTTTGCTCCTTTACCAATCTCCCAGGGAGCACTTCTTTAATAAATACTTGGCACATGTACCTTGTCCTCAGGTTCTGCTTCCAAGAAATGGATCTAAGATAGTGTAGGCAAGTAGCTTGGGGTGGCTAAGAAAGATTTATATTTAGATTTGTAACTGCTTCCTCACCTACTGCTTTATTAAAATTGCTAATATATAATCCACACATATAGCCTCTTCCTTCAGGCATAAATTCAGTATTTCAGTCAGAAGAATGGATTGTTTTATTTGTTCAGATACATTTTGTCAATTCATGCTAGCTGATTATAAGCTAGTTACTCTCTTGATGCTTAAAGAAAAAGGTGTTTCTTCAAATTTGTTCTATTATTTCAGAGTTTTCTTCCTTTAAAAGAATACCTGTTTGTTTTGTTTTCTTTCTTTCTTTCTTTCTTTCTTTCTTTCTTTCTTTCTTTCTTTCTTCCTTCCTTCCTTCCTTCCTTCCTTCCTTCCTTCCTTCCTTCCTTCCTTCCTTCCTTCTTTCCTTCCTTCCTTCCAACCTTTTTCTTCTGTTGAACTTTTAAATAAGTTTTAATCAATAACTATAATGTTATTAATTAACAGATTCTTTTTTATGCCCTTCTAGATCATTTTATCAGAAGATTTAAAGATTATTTGCTCAGTGATTTAAATATCTTGTATACGAGGCATAAATTATCTGAAATGATTTTTATTAACAGTGGCAAATTCCTGAGCAGATAAATTCCTTCTCAGGGTTAACATCCAATGAATCTTCTTCTCGGAGTCCACAACTTCCTCATCTCTGATTTACTCCTTTCTCCCCATTTTAATCTCTTTTCCCCTCCCTGACTATACTGAAAACACCCTAGCATAAGTCACCAATCCAGTGGCTATTTGCCCATCTTCATCTGTCTGTTTTCTGTAACTTTTAAAATTCTAAAAACTCTCCTCCCTTAGTTTTTATGGTATCACTAGTTTCCTTCACTCCAAATTATATTTTACAACTTCCTCTCTATTCCTGAAGTAATCTATTCAGACTTTGACTTAGTCTCTTTTTCATTTTACATCCCATGCTCTTTCTGAGTTGCCCATTTCGGTGACTTAAAACATAGTGGAATTCTAATAATACAACCTTTCATGGTCTAGAAATCCAGAGGACTTTGGCATTTAGAAAATAAAAAGTAATGTAAAATTTTTCATTGTTTAGCACCAGACTTGTTGGTAACAAACACTGGTAGTGAATTTTTGTTATCAAACCCCAATATACGTGCCCATTCACTTGCAAACACTGGTCAAAAGAAATGAACAAGCAGAACTTTGCAGTGCATAAAGGAAGTAATTTATTATAGGACTGACTCCCTGACAGTGTATGGGTTACAGATTATATAGGGGAAAATCCCCAAATACTGTGGATTAGGCATTTGGGGTTAGGAGCTGATTGGTCAAAGGTGTGTTGGCGATAAGCTACCAGGCTGCACGGGAGAATTAATCAGGTGGGCACTCAGAGGATATTCAGAAAAGTAGCCTTTATTTGCAGATGCACTAGTGCTGCGACTCCGGGGAGTCAGTCTCCAAATCCTGAGCAATGAATATGAACGAAGCTTTCCCTTTATACCCTTAGTTTCTTTGTCCCTCAAATAGGGATCAGGCTTCTGGACTTTTCACGGGGTCGGGGGTGGGGTGTGAGATTACACTCAGAGGCCTGTCTGGCACCAGCACTGCCAACTCCCTCAGGAGGTTGTCTATGGCTCATGGTGTATGGCCTCTGTAAAATGGGAGTATTATGGAAAATAGGTTCTGCAAGGCAGGACTGGCATCACAGATAAGAATGGAGTTTATAGGCAAGCAAGCATGTGCGTCAGAATGCAGGCTACTGGCGCAGATTCAGACAGCTAGCCCCCCAAAATGTCTTATTTTCCCCTTCATGTTGAAGTTTTTATATAAAAACTGCTGTTTGAAATTTTAACCCTGCTATTTTGGCTTCTGTAAATGCTTGCTGGCTTAAATAATAAGGAAAATAAGACTACTCCCATTTCAGAGGCCATTAAACCTTCCGCAGACGAAGTTATCAGTGCTGGCACCAGGCCAAGCCTTTGGTTGCAGTCTCAAAGCCCCAGCACATAGGGGCTCTTTAAGAATTTGCAAAGGGGACCGGAAAACCCCATATTTGGGAGACAAAGACGGTAAAAAGGTATAAATACAGGAAACTTCCTGTGTGATTTCGCCCAGAATTCTAGAGACATTTTTCTCTGGGGCCGCGCGTAATAATAATAATAATAATAATAATAATAATAATAATAAATGTAACTCCATCTCTCTAAGCCAGTGATGGCGAACCTATGACACGCGTGTCAGAGGTGACACACGAACTCATTTTTTTTGGTTGATTTTTCTTTGTTAAATGGCATTTAAATATATAAAATAAATATAAAAAATATGTCTTTGTTTTACTATGGTTGCAAATATCAAAAAATTTCTATATGTGACACGGCACCAGAGTTAAGTTAGGGTTTTTCAAAATGCTGACACGCCGAGCTCAAAAGGTTCGCCATCACTGCTCTAAGCGTTGCTTGGTTCTTCTCCAGTTTTCTGTGACAAGGTGAAGTAGTGTAATAATGTTTTCAGGTCTTAAGGACAGCTCTCAGGTCACCTCTGGTGTCCCTCTGTCTGGTTTCATGGAAAAGCAGTCAGAGAGTCCTTCCTTCTTAGGGCTCAGGAGCTGAAACATAACTTAGGTCAAGATGTTGTCTTTAGCCTACCAGAGGTCCATACTTTGTGACCATTAGTCAAGTCCCGGTCATTGTCTTCTGCTGCCTCAGGGGTTAATGATTAGTAAGGGAAGGGATAAGGCTTTGGGGGTATGAAGACCAAAAAACAAAAGATTTCTAGAGCTAGAACGCAAAGTTAAGTTTAATCAAAGTCATAAGGACCCTCGCTTTCATTTCCATATGATGTATTGGCAGAACGGTTGCTGTTTGTAAATTAGCCATTAAAGACTGAATAAAAGTTGAAGTAACTATGGCTTGTGAGAAAAAAAAATTACATAGAAGACATAATATTGTTTGGCTCACCTTAAACAGAAATAGTAATATTTATGAAATTTGATGCTAAGTGATAAGTTGTTTTGGGTGAGAATAATGGAATGTCTTGAAATCCTGATTTGGGAAAAGTAATGCTAGCACCTAATTTCCACATTGCTTTCATTTACATGGTTTAATTTAATCTTTGAAGCCACCCCTGTTATGAGCATGCCTTTGGTTGTGTGGGGGAGTAAAATTTGCCACCCCAAAATATATCTCTTTGGAATAAGGATTCTTTTAGGCTGGTTATTTTTAAGAAACAGCAGCTACAGGACACGCTCTGAAAACGAAGAAGTTAACCTTTGTAGGAGCATTTGAGATCTTGCTCTCAGCATATGCCATCAGTTTGGCTCAAATAAACTCTTGTTAACATTCTTCAAAAAAACGGTTACCTTTTGGAAAGGACATTTACAGATGTAAGGGAAATCTTCATTTGTCAAGGTGTCTCCCTCTCTGTGCTTGGAAGATGGGTGATCTTATCTCTAGAAACTCTTTATCAGTGGAGAAGGCAAGGATTTAAGTCTGTGTAACAACCTTGTTTACTGTTCTTTTCCTGGTAACCTCCCTTAATGGACACTCCCCACCCCAAACATCTTCTTTTGTCTTCAGTTAATGATGGTATTTAATTGTGGCTTCAGTCATTTTGGCCATTACTCAGTTTTCCTGGGTCCCTCCCAAGTGTTCAGGAGGTATACATGGTATTAAACTTTCCTTTGTTTTCTCCTGTTAATCCATCATTTATTCCAGGGATATCTCAGCCAAGTCCAGAAGGGTAGAGGAGAAATGCCATTACAGTTGCAAATGACAGAAAACTCATAATGGATTAGCTTGGAAGATTTGAGAATATGTTGGCTCATTTAAATTAACAGAGTCTGGGATAATCTGAGCATGCCTGGGTCCAGATACTCAAGCAGTAGAATCTGGGCAGTTTTGCTCTTCTTAGATCTCCGTTGCCATCATTCCCAGGCACCTTTCATCACAAAGTGGCAAAGATGCCTGCAAATAATTCCATTTCTTCTGCATTCTGTTAACTCAGCAACCCCCAGAAAAGACAGCACTTTACTTATAGCTTTTGGGTACAGTGTCCTAACTTCATCTTGTGACACCTTTGGAATCAGGGCATAGAATAAACTTTATCTGAATCTATTAGGCCAATAGTGTGGAAAGAATGGACTCAAAATAGACAACACCCACAGACACTCAATGTGTGTGTGTGTGTGTGTGTGTGTGTGTGTGTGTGTGTGTGTGTATGCATGCATTACAGTCAGGTTTTACTATTATCCTTATTTTATAAAAAGAAGATGCTCTGACATTGTTACCTGCCTAAAGTGACATAGGTAGTAAGAGGTATGGACAAAAAAAAGGGTTTTCTATGGAAAGTAAGCTCACTATCCTGTAATCCAGTCCCTGTTTGTTTTTTCCCACTTCCAGGTAATCTTTCTTTCTTCTCTCCTTAATTTCAAATGCTCATAAATTCCTAACTGGCAGGTCATAGTGGGTAGTTACATCCCAGGCATGTACCTTTTTAGGAAAAGGTTTATTTTTGCCTTATGCAAGTCCTGTCTATTATTGTTTCTGTGCATCTAGGCTAACCCACCTTAACCACCCTCAAGAGAGCACATAACTTTGTTAACTATCCTGTAATCCAATCCCTGTCTTGTTTTCTCCCACTTCCAGGTAACCTTCCTTACTTCTCTCCTTAATTTCAAAAGCACAAAAGAAGCTGAAAAACTGTTGTTCTTAGGAGCATTTGAGCTCTTGTTCTCTGGCATATGTCATCAGTTTGGCTCAAATAAACTCTTATAAAAATTCTCTAAAGGTTTGGACGTTTCTTACATTGACAGAAGACTTTAAGAAAAACAGATGTTATTCCAGTGTTAATGAATTATAGATTTAGAGCTGAAAGTGACCTAAAGTATAATGTAAATTTTTTCCCCCATGGTTCTCAAACTCTTATTTGTTGAGCTTAAGAGGTGTTCCAAAAGAGGTGGGAAATCCCTCATGTTCAAGCATAGCAGATTTGTGTTTATTTGTGTTACCTTTTGGACTACATGAGAATCTGTAAGAGAAAACATTCCCTGTTTTAGAAAAGTTTCCAAACAATTGTTCTGACTCACTCTTTTATTATAAAGAAGTTTCCCAGTATTATGATCAGCCCAAAGATGCCCGGCAATCATGGTAACTCATCTCTGCCAATGTAAACCAATAGCACAAACTAAAATTTATTCAATAGTCTTTGAGGTAAATATTCTGATCAAAGAACAGAATATTTCTCAGTCTACTTGGGTATCTAAAGATGTTTTCAGTCTTTTCCCACCAACCTGAAGGATATGACCCACTTTATGGAAGTAATTCCAACATAGGAGGGAGTTAATATGGAAGTAATTCCATCATAGGATGATGATGGGGAGAAAAATCTCTTATGTTGTAAAATTTCCTCAAATTATTCTAAAATTCCAATGATTTCTCTCCCCCCCCCACACACTGGGTATAATTTAATGAAAAATTTGTACATTTTTGGCATCAGAGGTATAAACTCAAATTCTTCAGGGGTGTGGCATATCATGCATATGTGTGTACCTGGCTGTGCATAATGCCGAACTGGCCAGTATACACTCTATCTGCTGGGGCAGCCTCTATTCAGCTCAGCTGACTGTTGCCATACAGCAATCATCATTTGAGAGATTTTTTTGGAGCCTGAATTTTTAAATATTAGAAACTCAGATTAAAATATTAGAAACTCAGATTAAAAATAAACATATAATGTGTCCTTTAAAAAACATGTCCATAGTTTTAAAAAGGCCATGGGCTACCCATTTATGATTTCTGTTTCACCTAATAATTGCATTATGTACATGGGGAATAATTGTACTATTATCAGCTTTCTTGAAGAAGACTGTTTTTCTTTCCTGAAACATTTTGTTCAAACCCATAGAACATACAAAAACAATCACATAGGTTCTATGAAACAGATACTTCAAAGAAAAAATATTCAGAGGACATAATAGCCTGAAATAGGGAGCAATATTTTTTAATTCAATTTTTATTAAAAATCTCTATTGAATGTTGTATTTGGCAAAAGCTATATACTCTTTGGTGCCTAATGTATCTTTATTTGGGTGTGTTGACCCCACCTGTTTATCAAATCATTCTCTATGGAAGAATGAGCTTATTTCTGGAAAAAAATGCGTTAGGAACAGAGGAGACATTTACTGCCTTTTATATACTCCACCCTCAACATAAAAAATAGTTCTTCCAAAATGTATTGCAGGTTTGAATAATCCACTAGTTTATATCTTTGATTTTAGTCTTGGCTAGGTCTTGTCTAAGTACTTAATGAGTCATTGTTCCTTTTTATTTTCTATCACTGTCCCTTTACTACCCAAAGAAAGACTTGAACTGTGTAGGGGGAGAAAAAATGATTTTCCTTCTTCTAAATTCTCTGGCTGGACTAATAATCAGATTAACATAAAACAGATTAATGGGGAAAATGACTAAATTTATTATGTATGTGCACATAGGAGTTCCATAAAAATATGAGACCCAAGCCAAGGATACATTGGTAAGTTAAGGCTTATATGCCATCTTGAGCTAAGGAGAAGGGGCTGGGAGGTTGTGGTTCAGGACATCAGAGGGCAAGAGGACAATTCACATGGAGATGGAAAGCAAATGTGTGGTAAATGTTTCCCGGGCCATCTTTAATAATGGATCAGAGAAGACTTTGATCCAATGGGCCTTGTGAGGTTCTTCCCTGTCTATCACACTTAGTTCAGATTAAACTATAGTTATCTATGATGCTAGTTCCCTTCTTGCAATAAATCCTCTATCTAAATTCTTTTAGGCAGTTAGGGGAAAACTCAAAGGTTTCTCCTGAGTTTTCCTTTCCTTCCCCCACCACCCTCTAGATTTCTGAACTCTCTTGGAAAATTGGAAGGACTCCTGTTTCCACATAGCAACAGAGTGTGGGCTCAGGCCACCATGTCCCATTCGACTTACTCATTTCCATCCCTCTATGATCCAAGTCGGCAAGCTATCAGGTCACGGTGAAGAGCAAAGCACTTTAGAGTCAGGCTGCTGGGCTTTGAGACCTGGGGTGGCCACCTGCTAATATGTGACTTTGAGGAAGTTGTTCCCCTTCTTTGAGCCTCAGGTTCCTCCATCCAGCCCTGTTGGCCACAGTTGACAGTTACTGAAGGCTTCGTGGTTCAGGCTCCCTGCTTCACCTGTGAGGCACTGTCATCATTCCCGTTGTACAGATAAGAAAGCAGACACTCAAGGAGGTGAGGGACGTAGCCGTGCCTCTCATAGCTACTTGGTGGCAGGGCCAGGACTTGAAACCAGGTCCAAACTCAGAGCCTGTTCTCTTCACCATTGGAAGTAGGCTTCTTCTGAGACAGAACCAACAGGAATACATACATATTTAAGGAATTGGCTCACAGTTTTTCTTTTCTCAAAAATAATGAGAATCCATATCCCCAAAGGAATGTTTTAAGGTAGAAAACTGCTTCTGCTCAACTCCAACAAGGCAGTAAAAGGCATGTTTGGAAAGAACTGTAAGGACAGGATGGGATTAGAAATTAGAAAATGGAGCCCATATATAGTAATATAGTAAGTGTGTGTGTGTGTGTGTGTGTGTGTGTGTGTGTATCTGATTAAGTAAATATAGCCATATATATTATGGAAGAGAAAAATAGAAGTGAAGGGAGGCATTATGGGGACTTGTTTACCTGGAAACTGGTTCAGTTACATTTATTCTCCTGGATTTAGATTTGAGTATATCTCTGAGAATCATCTGTTTTTCACAGAAATGGCCTGAAGGTGAATGGCAGTAAAAGGGCTTTGTGCAGGAATCCACGTACAGGTATAAGTGATCATTTTCTTGTCAGCTCTCCAATGGAGAAAATTAGCAAGCTTGTGGACTAAGAGTAGCCCCTAGAGTTTTGACTCAAACAGAAATGAATTTGGAGTCTTAATTTGGTCCCTTCTGTGTAATCTACGCCAATTTACTTAGCTTCTTTGCTTATCTTCTCAATGTTAATTGCCTGTCTATAACACCAGAATCAGATTAGCACTTCTCACACAGGGATAATGAGTTCCTGGCACAAAAGAGGTGCTCAATAGTTGCCGGCAATTTATGAGAATAAGAATTCCTATAAGAAGAGGAGCTTTGCCAGTATTAATGGTACCCCTTGCCAAACCCCAACTTTGGCAACAAAGTCCTTTTTGTTGGGAAGTCGCTAATTCACTCAAGTCATTCATTTAGACAATATGTTAAATACCTGCCGAATGCAAGAAAATGAATTATTTGTGTATTAGTGATAAAGTATATTGTCTGTTCATATGTTTGAACTAGTGCAACAGAACTTCAACAAATGTTGATTGAATGGATAGTAGGGATATTGAAGACCAATAATGGCCTGGTGCCTCTTTTCAGAGACATAAGCAGTAGGTAGCCTCCAGTCCGAGTCAGCAGGGTTGCTAATGTTAGTAGCTGTTGAACAAAAACTGATTCGGGCTCAGGACTCTGATTATAGAGGAAGCAGCAAATCTCAAACTGTTTTGAAGATGATTTTATTTGGCAGGTGGAGGCTTAAATAGGAGTTGGGGATTTATACAATAATTTCATGCCAGAACTTGTGTGATATGAACAAACTGGTAAACCTAAAATTATAATGACTCCTTTCCTGCTGTAAACCCCAGAGGGCTTGAATCGTTAGTCTTAAATTTTGTTTGAATTAGAACTGAACATCCGGAAAGCCACGGAGGACTTGGATTCTGTCGGTGACGTGCTTCTCCCTAATCCCCGAACTTTCTAAGAAAAACGGTCTATCTCCTTTTAAATTCCCAGAAGCTCAAGCAAGCTATGCTAAGACTTGTCCAACTTTCATTTTCATGAATTTCATATTGACTCAGGCACCATTTCTCTCTGACAACTGAGTTTCTCACGTATATTTACTTAGACATTTTGGTTTTTCAGAAGAATTTAGGATTAAAGACTAAGTTCATTCTTTCTAGCAGAGGCCATTTCAGACTGTTCAGTCATTGATTCCAAGAGAGTCTCATTGTAAAGCTAATGAACCAATGCCTAGTATGTTTATTCTTCAACTGCTACATTTAATTCAAGGAACATGGCTGACTGCACACAGTCTTGCCAGATACAGACAAAGGGAGACTATTCATGAAGATGGTTTACTTTCCAACAGGCTCCAGTCCAGATTCCTCTCAAGTATCTTACCAGAAGATTATTTTAATTTTCTACAAACTGGACAATAAAAATAGCAGAGGCCAATGTCTTCCTGTAGGTTTTTTTTCTAGAGTGGGGTTGGAAAACTGTGGCCCATGAGCCGAATGTGACCCACTGCCTTTTTTGTATGGCTAATGAACTAAAACCTTGTACATTTTTAAAAAAGATTTTTATTGGTTTTTAGAGAGAGAGGAAGGGGGAGGGAGAGAGAGAAAGAGAGAAACATATCGATATGAGAGCAAAACATTGATGGGCTGCCTCCTGCGCATCCCCCACAAGGGACCGAGCCCACAACCTGGGCATGCACCCTAACCAGGAATCAAACAGGCAACTTCTCGGTGCGTGGGACAGTGCCCAACCAACTGAACCACACAGGCCAGGGCTTGTTGTACAATTTTAGATAGTTGGGGGAAAAATCAAAACAAGAATATCATTTCAGGATGCCTGGGAATGATATGAAATCAAATTTCATTGTCTATACATAATGTTTTGAGACACAGCCATGCTCATTCATTTATGATTGTATGACTGTTTTCATGAAACAATAGCAGCATAGTTGTTAAGTTTAGAAATGTTTATGTTGTTCACCACTCTGTCTGTCACTTGGAGGTGAGAAATCAGTAAAATGAACCCAAACAGACCTGAAAGATTGGGTGTAAAAGGCAGAGGAACCAGCACCTGAGAAACAAAAGCTTGAATTTGGATTCTTCATTGTTCAGTAGTATTGATTTAGGCAAAGTGTTAAGTGCTAAATCTCTGGTTCTCGGTTTCCTCTATTGTAAAATGAAATAGATAATTCTTCATTTTCAAAGGGTTGTTTTGAAGCTTAAATTTATATATACAACTATATAGATAGTGATAGATAAAACTATATAGAGATAAAAATAGGTAGAGATAGAGATGTCCCTATCTTTATATCTATCTATCTATCTATCTATCTATCATCTATCTATCTATCTATCTATCTATCTATCTATCTATCTATCTATCTATCCATCTATCCATCTATCCATCCATCCATCCATCCATCCATCCATCCATCCATCTATCCATCTATCTATCTATCATCTATCATCTCTATCTATATCTCTATCTTCTATGGCAAAGTTTGCCACATAATAAATAGGTACTCAAGGAAAAGTGGTTCTCTTTTCTTTTTCTTAGAAATTTTCAGAGAAAGGAGTTTTATGTTCTTTTGTGTAATGACATTTTTGCTCACTTTTACGTGGAGGATTCTATGTCTAGTGCCTTATGAAAATCACTGCCATGCAAATTCTCAAATGAAAACTGCAAAGCTGTTTAATAACAACCAACAGTTTTCTGTGGGGTGGAGAATCTTTATTAAATTTCTCACATTCCATGCTGATTCTTCTTTTCCTAGGATAAGCAAACAAAGTTATTTTGTCTTTCTTATGGCAGCTATTTTTCCCAATGGCAATAATTTTAACTTTCTCTGGGCCTTATTCCAGTTGTCCATTCCAACCCAGTCTGCTTTGTTGAGTGATTATTAAAAACTTCTCTGAACTCAGTCTTGTTACCAGATCTAAAGTCATTTTGTGTACCTTAAGGTGAAAATTCCTAGTCATCACCAAAAGGGAACCAAAACTTTATTTACCCCAAATCTTGGATTTCTAAGAAAGAACAGATAGACGCTGTATATACATTTCCCCACTGAATATGCACACAACCTAGTGAGAAGTTTTAGTGGTGACTTTTAGAGTCAGGGTCCTATGTACTTGAAGAATTTAATATTATAATCATGGACAGCAACTTGGAGCATTAAGGGGTTCTGTTGGTAGACCCAAAGTTGATGAATGTACAATAATTACACTATTTAGGCAAACTCTGCATAGAACAGAGATCCTACTTTTTAGACAAGCATTCACACATTTTAATGTTGTAGAACAAATGTTGGATTCACTTATCATCAAGTCTGATCTGGGTCCAAGATCTATCTCAGGCATATGGAAGTGGAGAGATCCTTGTTCTAGTGCATATGCACGATGAACTTCTGATTCAAATTCAACTTAAATTTATTAAGCACTTGATAAAGATCTGAAATGCAATTGTTTCTTTTGTACAGATTACATTAGTCTTCATGCACTGTAAAGTAGATAGTTTTAGTTTCATTTTACTGCCTCTTTTTTTCTTTCTTTTTTTCTCTTTTTGGTTTATATTTATTCCCTCCTTTCTTGCTTTCTTTGGATTATTTCTAATTTTTCTTCACTTATTTTCTCTCCTCTTTTTTTTGGAATGTACATGATCTATATCTGTGCTTACCCCAGCTCTTTTAACAATATTTAAGAAAGCAATCAATATTTTTATTTTGTAAATAAACAGATATTAAGACAATTTACCTCTGATCACAACCCTTTTAAATTAAGGAAATGTTTTATCAAGTATTTTAATTCTGTCCTGTTCTTCCACATTATACATTTTAATAAAGTCATTTAAAAAAAGATATACACATAAATTTACCAAATATTTTTTCTCTTTCCATATGGCATCTCAGACCTTCCACTTGCAATCATTTTCTTTCTGCCAGAAGCACAATCCTTTAGAATTACTTTTCTAAAAGAAAAGTAATTGATGAGTGGTAAATACTGTCAGTTTTTGTTGGTCTGAAAATTGTTTTACTTATCACAAAAGTAATATTTATTGGAGAAGATATAGAAAATCACACAGGACAATATGTACTCTCATATACAGGCAATCCTCACTTTTCATGTTTCTGATATCCATAAATTTTAGTTATCACAGTTTAAATAATACCAGTCTCCCATCATCACAGTTCACATTTCAATTACTGTGTGAAATGGACTGAATAGTTGCATAAAATACAGACTTTGCTGCTAGCTCTTTACTTCACAAATAACTTTGTAAACAACACATGCTACTTGCAGTCAGTGACCAGTCACATCACCTCTTTCAAAATCTCTCAGTGACTGCTCACATCACCTCTTCTTGTTTAGTTCATTTGCAAAGAGCAAAGCCTATCCTATAGTTGTGTTCCTTCTTGTTTCTCAGTGATATTCTCATGCAGCATTTTACAAAAATAGAAAACCCAAAGAGGGAATTGGCCAAACAAGATGGAAGTGCAACACACACACACACACACACACACACACATACACACACACACACACATTACAAGGCTGCAAGTGAAATTTGAACCTAATATAAATGGAGAGATAGAAGAAATAGTTGCCTGTAATAATGTTGATTGTGCTGTTGTTTGAAACTATTGATAGAATGCTAGAGGAGCTTAAGTGAAGATGAACTTGCCAACATAAATGAGGACAGTTGTGTGACAAAAGATATCCCAGAGGAAGTGATGCTGACAAAAGAACACATTAAAATGCATCCTGGCCAGTGTGGCTTAGTTGGTTGAGCATCATCCCATATATCAAAATGGTAGTTCTCTTTGTGAAACGAGGGACAAGACATGATTTTACCCCATTTTGATATTTTTCAAAAGCAAAATAGTGGAGAAGAAAACTATTCTTTTCACATGCTTTTTATTTAGGATTCTTTGGCCACATTTATTTATTGTACAACATTTACTTTTTAAAACAATTATGTCATCTTCCAACGCTAAGATTAGATTTTTATGATCCCTAGATAATCTTTGAGGTCTCTTCCAATTTTCATTCCAGGAGTCTATGAATCAAACATGCCATTTTAATTTTAACTCTTGCTTATGTGTCACTTTAAGTATGCTACTGAATCACAAAATATTAGAGCTGTAAAAGGCCTTTCTGCCTTGCTTTAATTTCTCCTTTTTCCCATAAGTAACCCAGATAGCTAGAGGTATGTCCAAGTAGAGTACGATTGTAGTTGAAAGCAGAATTCACTTGTGTGAAGTTTAGATATCAGACCAGATCTGGATAACTAGAGGGCACTAGAAGAAAGAAGCCATAATTGGCATTTCATCTTGGTCAATCATGCCAGGAGGCCCAATGTTTAGAGTAAAATATACATTCTCTTGCCTATCTAGGAAATGAACAGAAGATAATCATTACTGTGCAGAGCATCAGAGAAGAAATAGAACTAGAATGGCAAAAAATATGCCTCACTTCTGTCAGGTAATAGGGAAATGCATATTAGACTTCTCTCAGGTGAGAAAAATAGGAAAAAAGAAAGAAGAAAAGAAAAGAAAGAGCCAGAGAATACTATACAAATATTATTATCCTTCCATAAACTAGGTAGTGTTTTTAGGTGATTTTGTTTTTTATTACATTTTTCAATTTGAAAAATATAAGAAATGCACTATAAAAATATTGAAATATAAAATATATTATATATTAGTCTGTTTATTAAATATATTATAATATAATATAATATAATATAAAAGAACTCCTTTCCCATAATCTCACCACCATCTAGAGATTGCATATTTACCCACCTAAAATTCCTGTTACTTTTTATCATTGGGAATTTTCCATCTACTTCATATTTTTGAATTTCATTGTGGTGGAAGTGGAAGACCTGGGGTGATGAAGTTCTGCTGTAGGTTGTTTGTAGGCAGAGGGCTATTGGAAGCCAGCTCCAGCCCTGCCTGCTGGTCCCAAATAGTCATGTGACACAGAACATTGTGCCAAGTATTGTTCTAAGTACTTTCCATTAGGTAACTTAAATCTTGTATCAGACCTGCTAGGTAGGCATTATTCTTATTTTAAAGTTGAAGATACTGATGCTGAGAGATTTAAAGTGCCTTATTTAAGTGCATATAGCTATGTGATGAGCATACCAGGTGTCACACTCAAGCCTGTATGAGCCTGAGGTGTGAAGTCTTCATTCTTAAAATACACAAAGACTTACTGCTGATTCCCTAAGGTGCCTGGTGCCTTGTATACAAGAGCTTCCTGTGGGTAGCTACCAAATTTGGAAATCCCCATGAATGCTTCGATGGCTGACATCAGGTTCTGGGATTTTGGAAAATGGCCATTACCCACAATCTCATTTGGAGTATCACATTCAGTATTGGGGCCGCTCATTTTTGAGCGAATGTATCAATCGGTTTGGATGCTGAGACTTCAGGACTACAGGCAGAAACTAACCTCTCATACAAAAGTAAAACCCATCAACCCAAAAGTTGAGCTGACAGTAGTGTCCTTGGTAAGACCATCCAATCAGTCCCACCAAAAGTGCTGATTATTATTAACATGTTCCTATTTTGCTAAAGAATGGAGCATCCTTACTCTCTTTGGATCTATAAATTTGCTTGTTAGTATTGTGTCCTGGGACAATTAATGTTTAATATCACTCTTTTAATTATTTCATCATATCAGATGTTGAAAACTGGGTGAATAGATTTTTTCAAATCTAGAAATCTGATCATGTCTCTTTTGAGTATTTTTGGGTCCATTATAAAACAGTCTTAGAATTTTGTCATTTTGGAGTTGCTATAAATTTGGCACATGCTAGATTATTAATTATCCATTAATTTTAGATTTCAAGTTACCAATTATCATAACTAGAAAACTGAGTGGTATCAATTTATTTATTTAAAACTTTATTATTTTTAAAAAAATTCTTTATTGCTGAAAGTATTACATTTCCTCCCATTGACCTCTCCCCATCTGCTTCCACCCACCAGCACAGGGCCTCACCCCTCTACTATCTGTGTCCATTGGTGATGCTTATATGCATGTGTACAAGTCCTTTGGTTGATCTCTTACCCGTCCCCCCATTCCTTGCCTCCCCTCTGAGGTTTGACGGACTGTTCCATGCTTCTATGTCTCTGGATTAATTAATAGTGAGCAGAAATTGTCACTTGAGGGAAGAAACATTACAGACTTTTCCTTCCTCCACCCCTCAACTCAGCTGTTAACGTTATTTGCTAACGGTTGCTCTGAAGCAGGAAACAGTGATTGACTGGCTAGTCAGATACAGAACTACTTGATGTTGACACCAGCATTTCATTTTGAAAGGTTTTTAGACTTTATAAATTCACTCTGTATTTACAAAACTCCAGCAATTCAGGTATAGGCTGTAAACCCATCTACCAAAAAGCACATTCTGAGAATGGTGAGATTCAGAGAAGTTTTGCCTTCATTTTTCTCTTGCTCATTCATATGATATATATGTTATATTCACATGATATATATGTGTTTATATATGAACAAACTAATTTACACATAAATTAGTTTCAAGGCACTGAACATAATTTTTAAAATAACTACATGTATTTTTTTTTAGTTGTTTCTACACAGTGATTCAATTCTTCAGAGAAACCATAGAAGCCTATTCAGTTGTTTTACGAGCAATTTAATAAATATTAACATGATTGATAATTGCTTTTTCCCCCTTGATATCTTGATGCTCTTGTTTAAAAGTGTGTATTTGGGCAATCTATGAGAATCCAATATATTTAATGCCCTTATTGTGATAGATTTTTATGTTAGCCGTGACCAGGGCATCTGGCCACCAGTAACTAATATATAATTGTTTAATACTATTGTTTCACATTTGTTACATTATTATTAAAATGATACCCAAATGAATCTTTTTACTTTATTAGTCACTTCTCCAGAAATTTACTCCTTTCAGAATTTTTAATTGAAGACAAATAGCACTTTCTTGGGAGGTATTAAGTGTTAAGCTAACAATCTTCAAATATGAGTCCTCTGTACTGCCAATTTAAAATACCAAAATATTCTCTTGCCTTGGCCAGTATTCCTCAGTAGTTAGAGCGTCAGCCCATGCACCAAAGGATTGTGGTTTCCATTCTCAGTCAAGGGCACATACCTGGGTTTCAGGTTCCATCCCTGGTGCAGGAGGCAACCAATCAATGTGTCTCTCTCACATTGATGGTGTTTTCCCCTCTCCCTCTCTCTCTCCCTCCCTCCCTCTACTCTCTCTCTGGATAGATAGATAGATAGATAGATAAATAAATAAATAAATGGAAAAAATATCCTTGGGTGAAGATTAACAATGTCAAGAGAAATATTCTCATAAATCTACATTGATGAGATTTTTTTACTTTAGTATTATACAAATATAAGCAACACAAATCTATTAGTGCCTTAGGCTTATAGCTTCTATATATCTATAACATCAAAATTATTAATTTAAAGTTATAAAATCAATAAATTTCAAATTATCAATTTAATGATAGATGATTTTGTCTTTTGGTGACAGTGCAGACTTCCATGAATGCTTGAAGGTAACAGTAGTAACACGGGTGTAGAGTAAAGGCGTTAGGTACCAGGATCAGCCAGCTTGGGTTTGGAGACCAGTTCTGTGCCAGTGAACTTGGATGACTTTTCTGGGCTTCTAATGTTTGGAACTTTTTAAAACATGCTTTTTTATATAATTGTTTTTCACATTAAATTTAATCACATGCTCCATGGTTAGCTTAATAGTTGTTTTAGGGAGATGAGAGCATAATCCTCTCTCTTTTTTTTTCTATGTAGGGACTCCTAGTATAGGAAACTTTTTAGTCTCTCTGTCCAGTATTCTCTCCTTACTAAGTAAGGGAAGAACAATGCTTATTTGATAGGTGAGATTGGAAAATGTCTCTGCCTCTTTAAGGTTCTATCTCATTTCTTATTTGCCTCCTCATAGAGGCAGCCCCTCCTCCTGCCTTTCCCAGATAAACCTACCAGGGAAAAGTCAGTGGTCTGCCTTCTAGAGCTACAGACCTAGAGGTTATTTCTCCCTGTCCCTCACCACTGAAGCAGAAGTGCTTGAGTCAAATGAGTAAAGGGAGGCATTGATTAACAAGAACTGATTCCACAAAGCCAAGCTCCCTTGTGAGTGGGTTATCTCAAGTCCAAACTTGATGTTGCTGGCATCTGAGGAGTCCAGTAACAGGCCCAGGTAAACTTCTTTTTCAGTGCAGATTTATCAGCGATGAAGCTGAAATTTTACAAGTTTACCTCTGTTGTCTGACACGTTCAGCTCTTTCTGACTTTGTGTGTGTGTTGGGGGAGGGGGGAGGAAGTTATGATAGTCACTTCCAAACTCTTAGATGGTTCCTTTTCTGGTTTTATACTGAAACATGTTTATGACTCCCATTTGTCTGTAAGAGTGATCTATATTCACTCTTTGTACTTTCAAACTTAGTATTTTGTCTTTAATCCACTGGGAGTGTCATTACTGGAATGCAAGTTTCATGAGAGCAGAAACTGAGTGGAACATGTTCACTGCTACATCCCCAGCATGATAGCACAGTGCTTGCCACATAGTAGATGCTCAATAAATCTTTTAATGAACGGAAGTAGTAAGTACACATTTCTTTATATGGTATTTAAAATTCTCCATTCTATGACTCTAGGTCCCTCTCCTTTCACTCACCATTTTTTCTACCAAGATGCAATCAAAGGTATGAAACTTATTGAGTTTTCAAATAATAATATTCAAACCATGCTTTAGGCTCTATTGTTTAAAGAGATAATCTTTTAGAAATAACTGTTTTCTTGGAGTTCTGGATACTGTAGAGCTGACAGATAACTGCATGTCTGTGATTATGTGAGGTGATATTTTCCCACGCTAAGCAATGTCCATTCCATTGCAACATTAAGTGCAAAACTGTTCCCTGTGGACTTCCATATTTCTTTGAAGAAGTAAAATGCATTTGAAAAGCCTTACTGATGATACATGTCTTTTCTTGCTTTTTGTACTCCCATGGGCTATAAAATGAGAGTTTCTAGTGAAATAATTTAAACCATATTTTTAGGATTTTTAACTGAAGCTAAACCAAATAAAATAGCACTGTTAAAAAGTCTCCAGTGTTAAAATTTCACTTAAGCCAATTATGAAAGTTACTTACCATTGTGAAGATATTTATACTTAGCGTGGCTCAGATTTTGTGATTCGAAAAGTACTACCTGTGAAACACTTATAATTAGAGGCATATACACTAAAGCTATATGTGCATTTCATTGTGAATGCATGTTTATGGATAATGGAGTGTTTTTAATGTTATGTTTCTCAATTTTTTGGTTATTTCTTTGACTTAGCTTTATTTTCATTTAAAGGTTTTTCTGTATTCCTTCGATCAATTACATCTTGCTGAAATAATGACATTTGTGTAATGGCTCGTTAAACATGACATAATATTTAAGGCTGGCTTTGTCCATGAAAACCAGCCTACATGATGATAATATTTACAATCATGTTAAAATAGAAGTTAGCTTTCAATGCAGAGGTTATCTAGACATGGACTTTATTTATACCTGGAAAAAATGAATGAATAAATGAATAAATAAATAAATGAATAAATAAATATTTTTGCACATGTTACCTCCTCCAACCTTAGATGTTAATGATAACTGATCTCCTTAACAGATCGGGACACTTTCATTGTCTTTCTAGAATAGTCTTTGTTGGCATCCTGATTTGTCATTCTTGTATTTTGCTGGAAGGGATTATTTCTTCTCTTCCTGTGCAGAGTGATCTCTTTTCTTGAAAGTGCCTTTCCAAGATTTAGGAAATTTTCTTTTTCAGACCTAACATTCTTAATCTTAATAGTTTGCGTTTTTGTTTTATCTTGCTATCTTAGCAGACATTTGAAGAATGGTAACATTTAGAGGGTTGGTTTGTATCTCTTTAAATCCATTAATGCTTCCATCTGATAATTTATTTCTCTGAAGAAAAAACTGCACAATAACCATATGGCCATAGACATACTCCCTGTCCACCCACAAGCATACACACGTAAACACAAACTTGCAGCTGCTACTGCTTCTAATGTCTCGGCTATCTTCCATTTTTGTTCAGGGAAATGGCATTATTTAGTATTTAGACAATGTTATAATAACAGTCTTTCTGCAAAATGCAATTGACCACAGTAATACAGACAATGCTAAATATAAATAGGTTAAATATTGCTCTTCTACTATCACTCCCTCTTTTCTCTTTTGCTATCTTATAACAATAAGCACTTTTAAATGACCCTTTTCTATCTTTCCGTTATATAGACACAAATCTTTCTATGAGGTTATTGCTTCTGTGCCCGGGGGGTAGGGGAATGGTGGGGGAAGTAGTGCTGAGGCAGATGATAGCAGTGAACAACAGGTGATGGTCCCAAAATCTTCCTAATTTCTTTGTGGATCCATTTTTTGGGGGAATGGTCAATACCAGTGACGTGGCTATAATAATCCAAGCTTTTTCACCTGTGAATTTCTGAGCTTATCTTTCTCTGACTTACAGGAAAATCAAATGCAGAGAGAGAAAGAATAAAAGGAAAGGGCTGTGGCCCTGGCTGGTGTGGCTCAATTGGTTGAACATCATCCCATGTACCAGAAGTCACCATTTTGATTCCTGGTCAGGGCACATGCTCTGGTTGCAGGCTCAATCCCCAGTAGGGGGTGTGCAGGAGGCAACAGATGGATGTTTCTCTCTTTTATTGGTGTTTCTTGCTCTCTCTCCCTTTCTCTTTCCCTACAATCAATAAAAACATACTTAAGAAAAGAAAAAGCAAAGGGCTGAAAAAATTTTTTTAAAAAATCACCCAGAAAATAGCTTCTCAAGTTCTGAATATGCCTTAAAGATAATTTATTCTGATCCTCCTTTCAGTGCTTGCATTCCCTTTACCAAAGCTCTACCCAGTGGCTCCTTGGCTTCTGATCACTTAGGACATATGGCCAATTGTTTTAGGTTTTCAACCAATTAATGCAGTTGAAGGGATAGGAACACCACTGGCCTTGAAGTTAGAAGACTTGAAATCCTATCTCACAAAGCAAAGAATGTTTAGATTGGTCAGCAGAAGATCTGTGTTCTAGTCCCAGAAATGCCACCTGGCAGTTGAATGAACCAGCCAAGGCAAGTGAAGTTAAGTGGTTTCATTACTCCAAACTTTGGTTTATTCACCTAGAGAATGAAATATGATAATAATCTACCATACAACTCCACAGACTTGTATGATTCAAGTAGGACTAAGGTCAAAACTGTTTGCAAACTAGAAAGCGTATGGCAGTATTATGATAGAACATTCATTATATGCTCATTCAGAAAACAAACATGATAGATAGGCAGGTGGAAATTCTCGATAAACATTAATTTACAACCTACAACCACTTTATGGGTCAGATAAATAATTGATTAAAAAGAAAGCAAACATTGCATGTTTGAGTGAATCCAATGATTTGGCAATTGATAAAGTCTAATATTTTTATTGAGTTTGTTCCTATATACACTTACTATTATGGGATGAGAGAAAAAACAGGAAGGCATGAGCCTCTCTAGAAGGAGAGGGGTGCTGAGCTGATGATTCACAGAATAATATAGGTGATTCACAGAATAATATAGGTGATTCACAGAATAATATAGGTGATTCACAGAATAATATAGGTGATTCACAGAATAATATAGGTGAAGTAGTGTTTAGAGGTCAACTATTATTTGATCCCTTCATTACTCCTGAGAGTAAAATCAGACCCACAGTGATGCTGTACTCCTCATGTCACAGAGCTAGTTAGTGTTAGGTGCAGCTCTAGAATTCAGGTCTTTGCACGGCCACGTCCTGTGTTCTTTTAGTAGTACCGGAAGTGGCAAATAGGTAGCTTGGTGCCCCGTCATTCTCTACACCATTTTCCCTGATGGAAATCACTGTGACTCAATCTCCTTTCCTGTAAGCCTGGGCATGCTTTGCAAATATGGTCAGGAAGCTGTGGTCAGTTGATCAGAGCTGGCAAGTAACCCCTATCCTATAATACGACATTTCTGTAGACATCATAGCCATATGTCACCAGTAGACAGGACCAGCTACACTTATTTACAGTAGCTTAGTCTAGATGTGTCCAATTCAGGGTCGCTAAGGGAATACTTTCTAATGGGAAATCATGCAGTTAGTTGGCTTAGTAGCCACAGAGGAATGTATTTCTGGCCACCCACATTATGTGGGAGTCCTAAAATTGACACAGGCATTTGGACAAAGATTTGCAGCAATCAGCACTGCTAACATGGGCTCCAGGCCATCCTGGATTCCCGTAGAGTTTTTATAGAGCATGAGAATCTGGCCCATTAGGGCAATAACACAGTTACGAGGTTGAGATCAGTATGAAGGATAGTATCAGGGATTGAGGACATCATGAATCATACCCTATAGGATTGAGTGTACAGGAGAAGCCTGTAAGGGGGAAACTTGCCTGAAGAGATTGTGGGTTATCACAGGAATCTTGTATGTAGCACCGAGAAGCCTCACCCAGGCTGTTTTCCCCTGAGAGTGTTCACAGGGCTTCCCTCCCATCTGTGTGTCAGTCTGATGCCAAATCAATCCTGTTATGCTTCTGGGGACACCAAGTGGGGAGCAGATGGGGATTCCAAAGCTAGTACTTCACTTCCCTGCACACCCTGCTCCTCATCAGTGTAGAAACTACACAATTACTTCAAAGGCAAGCCCCACCCACTAATATATTCAGTTTGGTATTAGACTCATTTTATCAAATGGGGGAACTTAAGAATTCCTCAGTAATGTATATGTTGCTCAGAAATAATCAAAACACTGCACCTCTTCAGTACCAATTTAATTTACATGACAACTTTATGTCCCTGTTACTCTCTTATTATAATTTTTGTAAGGTATAATTTGCACACAGTGAAATGCACAGATCTTGAGAGCACACTTAGATGAGTGCAGACTGAAGGTCCTGGGTTTGATTCAAGTCATGTACTTAGATTGCATGTACTTCGATTGCATGCTTGATCCCTGGCCCTGGGGGGTATGTGCAGGAGGCAGCCAATTGATGTCTCTCTCAAGTTGATGTTTCTCTCCCTTCATCTCTCCCCCTCCCTTCCACTCTCTAAAAAATCAATGGAACAATATCCTCAGGTGAGGATAACAACAACAACAACACATTTGCCATCTCTAATAGCCTCATTTCTTAAGAATGATGACTGGGTTACTTTGTTTCCACTCAAAAATAAACGTTAATACTTCACTCTAGCCTTGTAAAGGAAAGACAGATGGATAATCTCTCTTTACCATTGTCAAAAGGAAAAGTCCTAGGACTTTCCTCTTTCTTTCCAGTCCTAAATCTCACATGTATTTGGTATTAAATACACTGTGATAAAGAATCAAGCAGGTTATGAAGATGACAAGTAATGTACCAGTATACCATGGTACAAGCCCAAAGCCTGGTCTACTGTACTCATTAATGTAGTCATTTTGGTCTTCTGTACTTATTTTGAATAGAATATTATTTTCATTTTTATTTGCTACAATTATTTATGTGAATGATAATAATCTAACATTTGAATAATGATTGGCAACTCTTTGACAACCTTTGGGTCTTTACATCTTTGAGGTAAGCAGATGAAGGTCATTTACCAGAGCAAGGTAAACAGACAATAAGAATTCAGGGCTTGGATAGAGGAAAATATAAATAATGGATAGTTCTCCCAGACGGAAAAACTTTATATGGATCAGTAGAATACTGCAGAAGATCAAGGAGACTTCTTTTGCCTCTTTCCTTCTTTGAACAAGATGGTTAAAGCAGCAAATAAATCCCAGCAAAAATTCTTACTATTGAATCAGTTGTGAGTAAAATATGCTAGCTGGACAGTAGGAATGACCCAGAGATGTTTTGAGGTTTTGTTGTCCCTGGGGCTTGGGACAGAGCTACAGGGGTTACCATGGATCTGTGTGTTGAGACTCTGAATGTTGGGAAACTCTAAACACATTTTAAAATTACTTGGAACTAGTGTCCCCAAGATTCTTGATAGAGGAGATTTTTGGTGTTTTGGAGATGAGAGAACTCAAAGGCAATCACTGATCTTGCCATCTAACCATAATATGTGATGACAAGTCACCGTGCATGTGTGCACCTACATGAACACATGCACAAATGCAACATACATAATGTCAGAATTCCATTTCACATGTATTCCTCTATTTTGTAACTTCTTTTAATGTACTGTCTAATTCTAAAAATTATAACACTTAAATGTATTGTCTTTTGAGACAAGTAGAACAATTATGTATCTTGACTTTACCACATATTAGTGGTGAAATCTTGGGGATGCTCACTTGCAAAATGAGGGCATGTACAAATAGATTATTACAAAAATTAAATTGAACAGTGGGTTCAATTAATTATAAAATTATATAGAACAGTATATGGCATGTAGTAAATGCTCAGTAAGTGGTGGCTATTTTAAAATTGTCTTAACTCTTTTTGTTATTTGAATTCTCCCAACTATCATATCTGTGACCACTGCATATTTGTTCATCTCTCTCTAAACTACAGTGGGGCCTTGACTTATGAGTTTAATTTGTTCCGTGATGGAGCTCGTAACTCAAATTACTCATATGTCAAATCAGTTTTCACCATTACAATGAATTGAATGCTGAGCTGATGTTGTGGCGTTCACTGTGACGTTCGCTGCGCCAACTAGCAGTGGGGTATCCGAAGCTGGCTCGTAACCCGAATTTTAGCTTGCAACTCAAAGCAAAAAATCAGCCAAGAGACGGCTCGTATCTCGAAAGACTTGTTAGTCGGGACACTCGTAAGTCAAAGCTCCACTGTACATCTATTCCTTTATAATTTGATGAATGTAGGTCTGGCCTGTACAAATAGCTTATGTATTTCTTTGTACCCTAAGCCATTTTACACAGTGTTAGGCACTCAAATCTCTATTGGTTTGGTGATGGATATGCATACGCCCCTTTCATTTTTCCTCTGTCCATCATAGCTAACAGTATTGTCTATTTGGTGCCAATTCATTATTTTGACTCTATATTTTACAATGTAAAACCTAATTGGTTTTCCATTGTGCATCAAGGATGAGAATCTCAGGAGGCCAATATATTTGTATAGATCCTTTCATCTCTGGCCCTGTACTTTCTGATTGGGTTTGTCACTAAGAAGTGTGAGTCTTATGACTTTCAGCTAGCAGGGAGTTAACAGAGGCTTAGATGACCCATTCATAATCAAGAGGCAAGGTAGTTTGTTTTTTTTTTTTAAAAAAAGCAATTTTGATTTTGAGAAGAATCAATTAAATTGGTTGAAACTGTTTTGCATGTAGTATGAATGTGATCAGAAAACCTAAATTTTTAAAATTATGTCAAAAGTGATCATAATGATCATTATGATCCTAATGACCTTAGTGACCCATTGGGTCATACTATGACCCTGCTTAGGACATTAGTGAACAAGTCTAGTTTGATTTCTCAGCTCATTCCATTTTTCTTTCTGCTGAGGCGCTTATCCTATATAAAAAAGGGAAACATGTAAATTGACTGTCCCTCCACAACACTCACCAGCCAGTCAGGAATGAGTATGCAAATTAACCTCATCACCTCTGTGGAGACTGACAGCAGGTAGGAGGCAGCTCCCAGCACTGCCTGCTTGGCCATCGCTATGGCGACCTGGGAGCAGGGAAGCACAGCCTGCAGGCTGCTCCCAGCACAGCCTGCTTGGCCGTCACTGCAGTGACCCAGGATCAGGCAAACTCAGCCCTCAGGCAGCTCCCAGCACTGCCTGCTTGGCTGTCACCGCAGCTGGCCAGGAGTAGGCAAACTTCGCCCTCAGGCAGCTCCCAGCACTGCTTGCTTGGCCATCACTGCAGCTACGCAGGAGCAGGCAAGTGCAGCTCACAGGCAGCTCCCAGCACGGCCTGCTTGGCTGTCACCGAGGTGACCCGGGAGAAGACAAACACCACCTCAGGCAGCTCCTAGCAAGGCCTGCTTGACAGTCGCTGTGGTGTGGAGTAGGCAGGCCCTGAAAAGAGCAAAGAACCACGGGGAGCAGGCCTAAGCCATCAGCAGGACATCCCCTGAGGGCTCCCAGATTAGAGAGGGTGCAGGTCAGGCAGAGGGACACACCCCCACCATGCACGAATTTCGTGCACCCCTCTACTGTTATTATAATAATGTATGCTTAAGTCTCTGAATAGTGTACAATGATATAAAATAGTTGGACATCAAAGAACACAAATCAATTTTTTGAGATCTATTTTTATCTATCAATTTCATAAAATACAGACACATTACCTACAAGCTGTTTCTGTTTTGGAAATAAGAAAGGGTGACAATCATTTAGGGAACAGAGAAATTCACTATGAAGTTCATGTTAGTTCTTTGGGATACAATGCAAGCTACCACATTGCATTAAATAAATATTAGTACTTATTACATACATAATGCTGTGTACTATACAAACTATAGCTTATTTATTATGGCTTTCAATGTAAACTCCCTTTAGTGAGCAATTTTCAGGTAGAAAGAGCTTTCCATAGAGCACATAAATGCAGAATCCATCCATTTCTGGTTTCAGCTCATTAGGTCTGTGCAGAATAGAAATCTTTATAGTGGTCCATGTTGCCTCAGTTGGAATATCTTGAGTATAAATCTAAGCTTTTAATATATCCAATGGTAAATTTCCTTGGGGTTATATAAGCAATGCTTGAGCAATCAATTTACTTGTTAGGTAGGGATATTGCATTACAATTGAGTTCCTATATTAGCAGGTAACTACTCGGGTTCCTTTAGACTTGGATACTCCTTGGTTCAGGGCTCTTCGCAGACTCACTCAGAGATTTGGGGCCTATATGTCCTAGGTTTCAGATAACCAGATTGCATATTGGGCAACTTAACTTAAAACTAAGGGGTAGTCAATCCAGTTTCTCTTGAAAAACCAGAAGGTCTGACAAATCATGCATGTCATCATTGACTGGAGGTGAGCAGCATCTGGCTTTAGATGGAACATTAACTTTCCTGGTTGCCACTGTCATCACATTTCCCTAATATCTTATAACTGGTCTGTTTCAGATAGCTTAGTATATAGTATAGGTTTGTTTCTCAGTCCTCTGTGGTTCTCATAAAACCTGGTAAAGAACATCTTCAGTTCATTAGACATAAGAAGAAAACATGATTGACCTTTTAAATACAGAATCTAGTTCTCAGAGTCGAGAGATAATAAAATATAATCCTTTACTGAAGGTTACTTGAATGTGGTCTATTGCCATCTGGGAAGACTGAACTTGGACTTGTAGGTGCTCAATGTATGGTTTCATTGATTTGAGCTCTGCATTTGTATTGTCCACACAACCTTCCATAGTTTTTATGCCTTTACTTCCCACTCTATCATAATAATACTCTCCATTGAACTTTGTGGTGTTTAACTAATAATTAGCATGTTTTCTATGGATGAGTAATAATAAAGACATGATTCTCCTAAGTCCTTTAAAAAAAAGCTATAGCTTGGAAAACTTCAGAGAGGTTGTATTGATTTCTTGGACAAATTATGTAAAGAAGGGATTCCAAGAACACTTGCTCCTGGAGAAGTTTTATTTCTTCCAGATCATCTGGAACTCAAACAAAGTGAAACTAGCAATTTTATCCAGGTTTCAGCAGAGCTTGATTGCTGTGTTTAGCCATAAACCAGAACAATGAAGTATACAAAACTCTTTTATGACCTATTTATTCACTGGTTCAAGCCATCTGTTTGATATTATGTGTCCGAATTTTGAGAAGGCAATAAAAGCCAAACAAAATGTAGGAAATTAGTCCACCTTAAGAAAATGACCTTGCCAAATTATTGCAGAATAAAATTACATTTCTTGTCCATAGTGGGCATATATCCTCTGCTATTCCCTGTCTTTGGTCAAAAATAGATAAGCTGCTATTGCCTAAAGTGGCCCTGAGCTATGAGCATTTAATTGGCTTCTCAGCCTTTCAGAATTGATATTGAGATCATTGACCTGTCTCAGCATAAGTAAGAAAATCATTTATTGGAGCCAAGATGTAGAAATCAAAACTATTATGTTCTGATTTAATGAAGGCACTTATTATTCTCCATGGATTTATCTGCTCTTATTGGAATCAGGACATTACCTACTATCATGACTCATTATTATATCCATCACAAGCCAGATCTCTACCCCAAGACCGACCACTTGGCAATCCAGGGGTGAATCCTGTCTCTCTGGCTTTCTACCTAACAGAAGAATAAACTCTGTCTCTTTGGGTTTCTAAATAAAATAAGCACAGAGAGAAGCTGACTTTGATTCTGAGCTCACAGATGAAGCATTGCTGTGTTGCTGGTGTTGCATTGTTCATTACTATGATTTCCTTTCCAGACTGCCTTCCCCCACTTTTTTTTGTGGTTGGATTTTGGGTACTAATTCCAGGTTCCTTATTGGATTTTGCATCCTATCCTTTCATCATATCACAAAATGACTCTTGAAATTAAGCTTGGCTCTGTCTCTTGAATCACCTTCTCTTTTCGTCTTCCACTGTTGTTTTATGTTTCTTTAGTTCTGCTTGTTTAGACATAAATACTTAAGCCCAGTCTCTGATCTTCTCTGTTGTTCATTGGAACATTCTTCTTCTTGTATTTGATTCCTGATCATAGATTTCAACTCTTTCTGTTTAAAGTCCTGGATGCTATTCATGTCTGAGGGCTCAATTTAGGGATTCTGTCACTATTGCCATGCACCACTCAGTAGCTACCCTACATGGAAAAATCTGGAGCTGTGTTGATGGAGCTGTTGGTGTTGAATAATAAGAAGATCCCACACCAGGGAGTGAGAGTAAAACTTTGCCACTAATTATAATTAGGTATGTGACATTGGAAAAGGTACGGTGGGGCCTTGACTTACGAGTTTAATTCGTTCTGAGACCGAGCTCATTAAGTAGCTCATTAACTCAAATTACTCTATCAACTCAATGCAAAAAATCGGCCGAGAGACAGCTGGTATCTCAAAAAACTCGTTAGTTGTTTAGTCAAGGCCCCACTGTATTACATTTCTTCCTGTTATCTCATTTATAAATTGAAAGAGAATGACAAGCACTGATTTTTCCAACTTTGTTAAGGCTGTGCTATGCTTTCTTAAAGTGAAATCTTAAGGGAACTTCAATAAAAATTATTCAAGTGGAACTGCTTTGTTCAACATAGTGGCTGCTTGTCATTGCTGTCACCTTAGGAGCAATCCCTGGAATATCTCAGTGGATCTCCTTGGGGCTCATGTAATTAAAATTCTAGGCTACCTAAAGGCTTCATCTCAATTCTATGAAATCTGTGGTTCCCAATTCTATGAAGTGTCTTAGTTTTTAGGAGCTTAAACATTACTGGGAAAATCAGTCAGCCAACTGCTGTTATATAATGGTTTGGATTTTTTAAAACTGTGTTTATTGATTATTTGACTCTTTTGTCAACAAACTCTGCAGCTTGGCATGCGTTCTCTATATAAACACAAGAAAAGATCACTGGCACTAAGAACAGGTAAATAGGTTGAGTAGACAAGTGAACAAGTGAATGTTAATACTAAGTACCAGGGGAACTTTTCTTGAGAGATGGAGGTATTTTGCTATATGGCATATAACAATGGGATTCTGGGGAAAAGTATTTTTCTTTATAATAAATAACAGCAACCATTTCTTAAATGTATATTTTTTAACATATTAAATCCTAACTACAGCCCACCAGAGTCCTTAGTGCTGCTCATAGCCATAGATAAAAGTCATGTGACAGATTGTTCTTTCATTCAGTAAAATAATGCCTTCATAATTTTACCAAATATCAGTCTTCTTTAAGAGCACCTAAGCAATTAGGACATCTTTCAAACAATGTTTGAGCACAAACTCCTTTACTGCAAATAAGTAAATGAGGTTAAAAATAAAGAGATGTGTGTGAATCAGAGTTTAAAGGGATATGGGGGGGGTGGTCAGTAATTTAAGAAAATCTTTCTAAATGAAATAACTTGAAATAAAGGATGACAGAACAGAAGCCGAGAGGGAAGAAGGAAGGAAGAAGGGGGAAAAGCAGGAGATAGCTTCAAACACTTAGGGGCCTGAAGGAAGATGTCTATCATTGTGTATACTTGTGTGACCTGAAAAAAGTTGCATTTTCCTCTTTGTGCATCAGTTTCATTAATTGTAAAGTAGACATAAGAATGATCTCCCTGCCCTGACCGGTTTGGCTCAGTGGATGGAGCGTTGACCTGCGGACTCGGGGGTCCCAGGTTTGGTTCCAGTCAGGGGCATGTGCCTTGGTTGCGGGCACATGCCCAGTGGGGAGTGTGCGGGAGGCAGCTGATCGATGTTTCTCTCTCATTGATGTTTCTAACTCTATCCCTCTCCATTCCTCTCTGTAAAAAAAAAATCAATAAAATATATATATTTTTAAAAAGAATGATCTGCCTTAGAGGATTATTGAAATGTTAAATGAGATTGTGCTTGGAAATGACTTAGACTGCCTGGCACATAAAAGGTGGTGAAGAAACATTATTTGTTTGTTGCTCTTCTTTCATATTTGCAAAATATGATCAGGTGGGAATGATCAAATTAGGCATCAAGCAAGTTTACCAGATAAGTTCAGAATGCAGAATATGGAAAGCACATGGAGTGAAGGGTATTGATGAAATGATGAGAAAAATGTCATGGCTGAGACTCCAGCTCTTGGATCCCTACCCTTGTAAACATAACATTCATACCTTTTCTGCTTTCCCTCAATGGCTAGTGGCTATTTTTTAAAAATATATTTTATTGATTTTTTTTTACAGAGAGGAAGGGAGAGTGATAGAGTTAGAAACATCGACCAGCCACCTCCTGCACCCCCTCCCCCACTGGGGATGTGCCCGCAGCCAAGGTACATGCCCTTGACTGGAATCGAACCTGGGACCCTTCAGTCTGCAGGCCGACACTCTATCCACAGAGTCAAACCAGTCAGGGCAATTTTTGAACCAACAGCTCATTATAGAACTGTGGGACAAAGTTGAGAAATGATCCATATTGCTTCTTCAGAATCCTTCTGCTTTTCTCACAGAAGAACTCATATTCCTAAAGGTGCCTTCTATTTACAAAAGGCCATTTCCTCCTCCTACTGTACACATAGGTTCATATCATCCTGCATTCTAATCCACTTACCTATGTACCCTGGAATACTGTGTTTTATTGCTAATGATCTAAGTACAAAAGATCAGAAGCTGAGAGTGCCAGCCCAGGCTAAACAGAACTGTCGATGAGTGACACTGGAGATGGAGGAGGAGGAGGAATTGTATTGTCAAACAAGAAAGTGTAGAGTAATGAGTGTCTAAGAGAGTAGCTTGATGAAAGAAGTGGTGAATTTGAGCAGAAAGGTGAAGGTATAGGTCAGAACAATGGAAATAGACACATCAAGGAAATAAAGGTGGATAAAAAACTGGGGAACACAAATAGTTTCACAAACTATTTGTTAAAACTTAGCTTGTGAAAATTAAGTAAGAGCCAAAATTCACAGCAGAGAGTCAGGCAGCCATGGAGTTGTGCTATTACTAATGCTGTAGATCAATTTTTTAAAATTTTGTTTTATTGCTTAAAGTATTACAAAGAGTATTACATATGTCTCCTTTTTTTCCCCCCTTGACATTCCCCTGGCCTCCCTTACCCCCCAGTGTTTTGTGTCCATTGGTTATGCTTATATGCATGCATACAAGTCCTTCGGTTGATCTCTTACCCTCCCCGGCCCCAACCCTCCCCGGCCTTCCCACTGTAGTTTGACAAATTTTACAGATGCAAATTTCGATTATCTTAATACCAGCTTAGTGGACTCCCACTTTACTGGTGGTAGAATCTTTTAAAACCAGGCTTCCTCAGACACAAAGATAGTAATTTGATGTGCCTACTTATACTGTGTTAATGAATGAGGCAGATTTACTTTAAGAACATTGTTTTTCTAGTTTTGTTAAAGTAAATTGACAAATGAAATTGTAAGATATTTAAAGTGTACCCTGTGATGATTTATCGACAAATACATGGTGAAAAATTCCCCCCATCAAATCAACTAACACATGCATGAGGTACATTTTGAGTTTAGGGAAAAATTTCTTTGCAGCCCTAGCTAACTAATACAGGGCAGAAGGTTTCAATTTGCCTTCCCCTCTATGATATGCTTTTTGCACTGTGTTCATAAGGGGTGCACATGTATATTTTTTCTATTTTAAACAAGATCAACATACAAAGATCAGTTGTATTTCTATATTTTAACAATGAATATTCCAAAAATGAAATTAAGAAAACAATTCCAGCCCAGCCGGTGTGGCTCAGTGGTTGAGCATCAACTTATGAACCAGGAGGTCATGGTTCGATTCCCAGTCAGGGCACATGCCCGGGTTTCACCTTTTTCCCCACGAGGAGGCATTCAGGAGGCAGCTTATCAGTTATTCTCTCTCATCATTGATGTTTCTATCCCACTCTCCCTTCCTCTCTCTGAAATCAATAAAAACATATTAACAAAACAAAAAAAAGGAAGAAAACCATTCCATTCACAATAGGATTTGTTCAGGTCCCAGATATGTTCAGTTCGGTGGATATTAATGTGTTCTTGAAAAATATGTTTATTGTTCAGTTGTTGAGTGGAGTCTTCTATAAAAGTTAATTGGCTTAAGTTGGTGATAATGCTTACCAAGTTTTAATTGTACTAATATTCTTTCTCTCTGTTCTACCATTTAAACAGTAAAATGTGATATATACAATTATAATGTAACTTTGTATATTTATCTTTTCTATCAGATTTTATTTTTGAAATTTAGTTTTCTCCTTATACTTAGGGTTATTATGTTTTTCTTGATGAATTGATTATCATGGAATTATCTTCTTATATCTGTTATAATTATTTATTTGAAGCATACTTACATTAATAATGATATTGCCTTTTTAACATTATTAGTGTTTACATCATAATTTTACATACCATATATACATATATTTGGATCTTTTAAATTCTGTTGTATAATATGAGTCTTTATACCATTTATATTTAATAATCAGTATGATTTGGTTTAAATCTATCTTCCTGTTTATTTTCTATTTGTCTCCTTTGTTTTTTGTTACTTTTTCTATTCATTTTTCTTTCTTTTTTATTGTTTGGGTATTTATTTTATAATTTCTTTTTTATCTCCACCATAGTTGATATCTTTAATATTTTTATATTATTTTAGTGTTTTCTTAGTGGTTTACAATATTCATTTAAACTTTTCATGGTTTTTATGGCTAACTTTCAAATAATATTACATCACCTATATTACACATAGGAATTTTATATCACTATATTTTTCTCATTGTGTGTCCACTTTATTATTGTTGCAAATAACTTACTTCTGTATATATTTATTATAAATATCAAAACAAATTATTACTCTTGTGGCTCCAAACAATTATATTTAAATGAGCTTTTTAAAATTAAGAATATATACTTTTATATTTATTAAAAATTTTTAGCCTTTCTTATGCTCTTCCACCCTTTACCCACTTTTTCTTTAACGTTTCCTCCACAGACTGGTCCTACCTTATTTATATATAAATAAGCTGTAATATGTAATAGTAAATAGTCATATAGCAAATTTAAAAGGACTGCATTTTATTCCTTTGGTTGCTCATCAAGAACCAAATAGTCTTCAATGCATAGTCTAATAATGCAAACTCAAGTATTTTTTGATAAATTATTCAGAACTTATTTTATATAAGAAATATTGAATGTAAATTGAGGACAGAGATGTTGTGTTTGGCATTTTTTTCTTTGTGTCAGATACATTATTTACACATAAATGGTGCTCCTTTAGTGCTTTCAGAAATAAATTTTGATCTGCAGACAGGGAAATGTAGCCAATATATGAAATTTGGTCTGCATGACAAGAAATCGTAGATGGTTCTATAAAAAAAAACAACCCTCAACCAAAATGTCAAAAACAAACAGCTTGAGGTGACTGAAACATTTTATTCTTTACAGTAACATTTTCTAATTTTTATATTTCAAAATTATTTTATATGCATTATTCACACTGTCATCACAATAACCCTCTAAGGTAACAAGGGCAGATCTCAATATCCCACTCCAAGGGAAGCAACAAGCCTTGAGGAGACACACACTTGCTCAGTGTTTAATGATTAGTAAGGTACTGACCATGAATTGGAACCAGTGTTCCCTGGTTTTAAATCCAGAGGTTTTCCTCATGTGCACCTGAGGAAATCCTAAATGCTCTTCCAAGCCACAAAGAGCGGGTCAGGAATTGACATAATGACATATCTCAGTGTTTGCTCTAAAGAGGATGAATGTGAACAAGCTCTTTATCTCATGGACGCAGAGTAAGGACAGTGTTAACACTCTGTGGTGCCTTGGAGGTCATTGCTCTCTTCTCCGTTGGTACTTGTTTTCTTATAGTTTTTGTGTCTGAAATGAAAGAAACAGGGATGGCAGAATTCATTGTAAGTTTTGGATATAGTGGCAAATAAGTAACAATACAACTTATTTGTATTTCATTGGGCAGTTATAAATCACCCTCATCTTCTCACAGCAATCTGTTGAAGTGGCTTGCTAAATTATTCTCATCACTGATAAGTGCCGAGAAGCTGAAAAAATATAAGTAAATTTCACAGATGTACGCCCAAGAATAGTGTCATGATTCCTTGCATTGGGGTCCTATTTCTAAAGAAAAAAATAATGCAATTGCCAGAAGAGACTCTGGAACCAAAACCCATGTGTTAAATTTTCAGGGATTCTTTTTTTAATTCTCACCCAAAAATATTTTTCCACTGATTTTTAGAGTGGAAGAGAGAGGGAAAAACAGAGAGAAATATCAATGTGAGAGAAGCACATTGATTGGTTGCCTCCTGCATGAGAACCAACCAGGGCCCGGGACAGAGAGGAGCCTGCAACTGAGGCATGGACCCTTGACCGGAATCAAACCCAGGATCCTTCGCTTTATCCACTGAGCCAAACCGGCTAGGGCAAATTTCCAGGAATTATGACTGAAAATCCAGCTCTCAACTTTTTTAAGGCTCAGACCTAGAGCCAGTACAACTTTACTTCTAGTACATTCAAATGGTTACGATGAGTCACAGGACCAACCAGGTTCAACGTCAAATATTTGACTACTAAAATCAGTATTCACCATATCATCACTTACATTGGGATTTTTCAACCATGTTGAAAAATAAGTTATTCTTTTCAAGTTCATCACATGATTAAAAAAATTGATTTATCAAAGAAAAGCTAACAACAACAACAACAAAAAACAATGCCCTATTTCTTACCTTCTTTCTAAATCCTGTATAGTGTCTGGAAGTGGAAGGTTTAAAGTCTCTGGTAGGAAGTAGACACAGATGGCAGCCACGATGGGGAAAGTTCCATGCAGGATTGTTGGCAAGTGTTCAAAATACTGCCTTGTAATGAATGCTAGACTGCTCAGAGATGAGGCCAGACCAGTCATGAATATAATTCCACCCTCTGCTCTGGACCTTGAAAATAAGAAAAAATTGTTTAAATAATTCTTTGTCTTCTCTTGGAGACTTGTTTGTGAAGCCTTTCATGACAACCTTAATACAAGCTCATCTTTCTCTCATTGAGTTCTGTTGGTTTAAAATATGTGTATGGTATCTTGTAAATAAAGACAGGATATAATAGTTAAAATTTGCAATTGTTCTTGTTTTCTACTTTATATTGCTTCAGGGATTCTCCTTGGGCTGAAAATGAAATCTAAATGCCTTACTGTGGTCATTACTATGTTGCCAACTTTGGTGCTCGTGATAGTGTTTCTCCCCTTAAATGTTAAATTTCAATTACACTGGCCTTTTGAGTTTCTAGACAACATGTGGTAGAAGTTTGTTTGTTTGAGTGATTAGGATGTTACAATGACCAGATAGAGTTTTCTAGTAATGATTCAGTTTAAATCATGTTGTAGTTTAAATTCTGAGCCAAAATTCAAAAATATTTAATTGTCTATGGGATTGAGCACTAAGGGAAAAATTTAGCTGTGTAAGACAAAGGCAGGATGGAATTGTAGCAGTGGTCGGCAAACTCATTAGTCAACAGAGCCAAATATCAACAGTACAACGATTGAAATTTCTTTTGAGAGACAAATGTTTTAAACTTAAACTATATAGGTAGGTACATTGTTATTAATTTAATTAGGGTACTCCTAAGGCTTAGGAAGAGCCACACTCAAGGGGCCAAAGAGCCGCATGTGGCTCGCGAGCCGCAGTTTGCCAACCACAGATCTAGTGAATAAAATCATAGCGTGATTTTAGAAAGAAAGCTTAGTAGGTTTTTGATGAATGTGTTTGTGGAGGTGAGAGGGATTCAATGGAAAATCTCTGGGGACAAGTAGTTATGATTACTTTAAAAAATATCAGAATTTTGAGAAAATATTCTAGACTAACTGTGGGTAATCATAATTTTTGCCAAGGATGGTGTTTACTTTTTTTTTTTATCCCTCACCCAAGGAAGTTTTCTTTTTCCCCATTGCTTTTTAGAGAGAATGGAAGAAAGGGGGGAGAGAGAGAGAGAGAGAGAGAGAGAGAGAGAAAAGACACATCAACTTGTTGCCTCCTGCAGGAGCCCCAACTGGCTGGGGATCAAACCTGCAACTCAAGTACGTGCCCTTGACCAGGAATCAAACCCAAGATCCTTCAGTGCTCAGACTAATGCTCTAACCACTGAACACACTGGCCAGGGCCCAAGGGTGGTTTTTAAATTGCCATGGTAATTAGTTGAAGTTTCTTTGAGTACAGACTTCACTTAGACTTATTTAAGTATCTAGCTAATTCCAGGAAACTCTCAGTTTCAGAGAGTTCAGTGGCTTACCTGAGCCCTGTGGGTATGAGTTCATGACTATAGATCATATTCATGCTGAAGTATATTGCCATCGATCCTTTTCCCAACATAGTAAGTCCAAGGCGTATGTAAGGCATGTCTGTGAGGTTAAGGGAATATCATTAGTGTGCCTAAGTCAATATGATGAAAGACATAAATTACCTGGCATTTATAACCTCATTTACCGTCGATTATTTGTAATGGCCCCTTTTTAATGAGTATATATAACATTAAGAATATTTTTATTGATTTTTAGTAAGGGTGTAATATTTTACATCATTGTTAAACCAGTATATATAATTATTTTGTTCGGTCCAGAATGATGATGACAAAGTTAATGACGATGATTAGAAAAACAGCTTTATGTAAGGGTAGGAAATGTGTGATATTTTTCATTCTCTACAGTTATGAGATTATAATTTTCCCCTGTTCTGACATTGTTTAGATTACTTCATTTTCCAATATTATGTTCTTGGAGTCAGAATTTGAAGCCACTTTAAAATTCTCTCTAGACCTCCAGATAAACTGCTGCTAATGCATTTGCATGTAATTTGAATGTAATTGAAGGGCTTCTAAGGAATGACAATTCTGTTTGACTTTGGATAGACATAAGAGACACAAGAATTTCTCCCAGTTAAGTGTCATGTTTCTGAAAGTACCATATATCCTTTACTGCCATTGGTATTTGCAAAGAGAAGGGATGAAGAGGTGAATGGTTTCTATACTTATTGATAATATATTTGGGTTCTCAAACCATTGAGAAAATTAGGTTATATTTCAGAAAAGTCCATTGACTGTAGGTTTTCCTGAATATGACAAAAATGTAATAGGGACTTCTATAAAGTCAAAGATATTAACGTTAAGTAAATCCTTGCATTACATGCAAAGTGTTTAAATAGTTCCTCTTAATAGCCTGAAACCTGAGTTCCCATTTATCTCAGTTAAAATTCAAATACTTACCAGACTCTAAACCCCAAAAGACACACAAATTTCCCTTGCACCAGGTATATAATTCACCATGTTGTTATCAGAAAAAAATTGAGGAAATACTTCCTTCCATTATTAACCTTGATCTTCAATACCAGCTCTTCCATGTGTTCTTGATTGTACCCCTTCTTGAATTATTAAAGATTTTGATATTGTTTATAATGTCTCTATCCCAACTGCTAAATTTCTCATCACTTAGAACATTTGTAGGAAATTATATATATAATTATTTTATGTATTATATATCATATGCCATATATCATATATTGTGTATATTATATATGGTATATATATATATATTATATATATACTATCTAATAATAGACAAACATTGTAATTAACTGTACCTTCGCTACTATTGCCATTGGCTGATCAGCACGATATGCAAATTAACCGCCAACAAAGATGGTGGCTAATTTGCATACTGCAGGCAGGGCGGGACACCGAGAGCCACCATCCAGGCCCCTGTGTGCGACCCCAGGACCTCCGGAAAGCCAAGCTGCAGGCAAGGCAGCCCCCGGAACCCAGAAGCCACCTTGCCTGTGGCCCGTGATCGTGATCGGAAAGCCGAGCAGCAGGCAAGACGGCCCCCTGGGACCCAGGAGCCCATCAGCGAGGTCTGCAGGCTAATCAGCGATCAAGCTATGAGGAGGAGGGTTGGGGGTGGAAGGAGCTATAGGAGCAGCTCTGGCCGAAGACTGAAGACTCCCCCTGGAGAGAGGAGCAAAGACTGAAGGCTCCAGCCGCAGCAAAGACTGTGTCCAGAGCAAAGATGGAAGGTTGTGGCCAGAGTGAAGGTCTGGGTCCTGGGTGCCAGAGGAAAACTGGTGCTGGCAGCCAGGGGAAAGAAGGCCTATTGCACGAATCTTCATGCAACGGGCCTCTAGTATATATATAATTTTCTAGTCTTAAAGACAAAGCTTCTATACATACACATGCACATGCATCTTGAACATGGATTCTGATCTTAATTTTAAAATAATTTTCATTGATATTTTCTAGGAAACTCAAATATATACTCCAAACTCTTTATTAACTTAAATTACCTATTTCACTGCTGCTTATTTTACTAGAATCCTTTCTCATCCTTTACACATTTCAATTTGACCAGGACCATTTCAATTTACTCCTTTTGAACTTGCATAATTAATAATAATGGCATTTCCTTTTCACACTCAAGTGTGCTTCAGTTGAAATGATAAATTATATAGCCACCCTAAGCCAAAGGCATCCATTCCCCAAGCCTACTTCTCTTGTCTTTCTATTTCAGTGAATGGAGACAAAATTCTACCAACTACCAAGTGGGAAAACTAGGGCTCCTGCTTGACTGATCCTCACATTCTCTCATATGCTGACTATTCCACATGCTGTGCTGATGTTGTCTTCTCTTTTCCACATGGGATCTCTACTATGTCACTGGTGGGACATAGTAGAGATCCCAGTGTATATATTTCCAAATAACCCAGAAAAAGAACTTCTTTTATCATTGACCAATATATTTAATGATGCTTTTAAACAGTTCCACAAAGTAAGTTTCTCCATAGTAGAAAACATATTTTATTGATTATTTTTATCAGTAGTCCAGTCCTATGAAAAAATCTATCTGCGATGTTGAGAATAATGTTTCTTGAAGAAAAATAAATGTAAGATTTATGTTTGAATATATAATAGACATATTAATTAAATGTTAATTATGTAATGTATAAATTCAGATATATAATTCAATTACAGTTTATAATACATCAACTTATATAAAGAAATCAATTTACTCAAGATGATTTGGCTCAGTGAATAGAGCATTGGCCTATGGACTGAAGGGTCCCAGGTTTGATTCCAGTCAAGGGCATGTATCTAGGGCTGGCTCCTCCCCAGCCTGGGCCCTGATCAGGGTTCATGCAGGAGGCAAACTACCCATGTGTTTATCTCTCTTCTACTCTAAAACTCAATGAAAAAATACCTCATTCTCAGGTGAGGATTAAAAAAAATCAATTGTACTTTATATCAACTGTATTTATAATCTACATCTATATTTATGATCTAATTCTGTATTGTAGTCTATAATACATAATATAGTTTATATAGTGTCAAATAATATTTATATATAGGTATTGCTAAATACAAATATATGTTAAACTCTGATGTTTTATTATTATTAACTTGATGTTAACATACCTTGATCATGCCACCATGCTACAATGAAGTTATGTCCACACATGAATTGGATCAGTACATTAAACACTAACAATTTTTTTAGATAACACTATCAACATCCTCAAACATTTTTCTGAAAACTGCCATTCTCACCTTTGGGCACGAATATATTGATTAAGATACAAAATCCACCTAAGAAAAGGGCAGAAGCGATTGAAGGCCGCCGTTTAAGGAACTTCATTATAAGGAAAGAAAGACATTTTGATGGGAAGTCCACAGCTCCAAGGAGAGCCTGAGACAAGAACATATTGCTCCCTAAATTTTTTAAATCAGTCAACACTCCATAAACAAAGAAAATTGCAGAAAATCTGTAAAAGAGAATAGAAAGTGAATGGACACTTTAAAAACACCTACATTTTGAATATTTATTAAATTTTTTTCATTGTAGATACACCATGCTTATGAAAATTATAGATACTATAAAAGTCAAAGATGCAGTGCTGTTATACCCCAATTCCACAAAAAGCACAAAGATCAAATGAAGTGAGAAAGACAGAGGTATTTGTGCTAAACCAACTATTTATTATTGAGGGTAAAAGTTATCACTGGGATTTTCACTTCCAAGAGGTGGACTGTTACTAAGGCTGGATAAATGAGGCATAGGACTTATTTTACTTGGTGACTACTGACTTGCTCAACATGATTATCTATCTTTAATTTATACATGTTGTAAATCTTCTCTAAAGATATACAATTTACTTATTAGAAGACTAGAGGCCCAGGGCACAGATTTGTGCACCAGTGGGGTCCCTTGGCCTGGCCTGCGGGGATCAGCCCGAACCAGCTCTCTGACATCCTCTGAGGGAGTCCCGGATTGCGAGAGGATGCAGGCCAGGCCAGGCCGAGGGCCCACTGGGGCTGGGGAGGGACCATGGGAGGTTGGCCAGCTGGGGAGGGATGGAGAGAGGGCTCCAGTGCACATCCAGCCCATCTCGCCCAGTCCCGATTGGAAGACCCCATCAACAAGCTAACCTACCAGTCAGAGTATCTACCCCCTGGTGGTCAGTGCGTGTCATAGCGATTGGTCGAATGGTCACATGAACAGTCGGGCACTTAGCATATTAGACTTTTATTATATAGGATTAGTAGCTTGTACTGCATCTCTGTTCATCAGTTTCTGCATTTTTCAAATAACTGTCTTAGTATTTTTTTAGGGCTAAGTGATTTATGTCACAAAACCTGTAAGTAATGTAAGTGCTAAATAAAAATTAGCAAGTTTATAATTAAAATTATTAAACTAAGAAAAAATAGTATCTCTTTATATAGATTGTTTTAAAAATGTTTTTACAGTTGGCAAAGTATTATGTGATGGAAAAATTTTAACAGTATAGATGTACAGATGTTGCTATATTATAAAATATGGAAAACAATAATTATAGGACACATTATTTTAAGGTATCATAGGGGCATCTAAAAATAAGGCCATACAAATGTCTTGTTCATGTTTTCTGATGGCAAAGCAATTAAGACAGGTCAATTTTAAAAGTATAACAAAAAATGTCTATTTTTAAAAATTCAAAGCATAGTTTTCAATAATCCAGTCAGTGAAGAAATCTTAATATAATTTAGTAATTATTTTGAACTAAGAAATACAACACCATATAACATATTTGACATAGATAATGAAGTATTTAGATCAGTGGTTCCCAGCATGGGGCACATGCCCCACTGGGAGGCAATTTGATTTTTAAGGGGGGCAATTTGAGAATGAATTTTTTATATTTCTTATGGTTCTAGGGGCCTCATATACAGTACATAAATATATATTTTGACAAATAATGCATTTGTTCTCTATTATATTTGAAACTTTATTTGCTATTTTTTCATATCCCTTCATATTATTGTCATTATTTTAACAATTTCTTCCTCACTACTTCAACTGTCATTTCATTATGTTTCTTTTACATGGATACCATGTTCTTTGGAAGCTTGGTTAGGGCAAGTTAATCGCCTCTTAGGCTTCCTCCACATGAATAGGAGTTCACTTTTTGAATAATAAGGATTATATGTCACAGGAGGATCATCAGGATTTTAGCAATGCTTAGGTGGGGCATGGCCAAAAAAAGGTTGGAAACCACTGATTTAGACACAAGTTTCCAATTAGAATAAAAGGCACCAAACTAATTGATTTCAGTATCTTTTTATGGGAAGTAATAAGGAACACAAAGGAAGAAGGAAAAAATGCAATGAAGAGTAGTAATAATTAAATCAGAAATATATCAAAATAGAAGAGTGATATTTGTGTATTTTGGTCTTTGCTCAGATACTAAAAGTTCTCTCTCGGAATTAAGGGACTTACTTGAAATAAAATAAATTTTATATTGGAGAACTTGTATCAATTTTAAATTAACATATTAAAATACCTGGTAATATCAATTAAAGTATATTCATTTTGATTGCATAATATAAAAGCCATAATGATAATTAACTGTTCAACTTGATATCATGTTAAGACCACAGAGGTCTTTAGACATAATTTATTTGGAAGGACTTTAGACATAATTTGTTTATATTTTTTGTACAGGATATTTTTATTTTTTTCCACGTATACATTTATCCAGTCATTTATTTATATCAATATGGACACAGATATTTATTTATGGGGGGGTTAATATAATACTCCTTTTTTTATTTTGTTGCTCAAATTATTTTACCTTTGGCCATTAGGCACAGTAAATTGGCTCCTGCTCCATTTGATATGATATATGATAGTCATTGTGTGTCTGCATTTTTTCCCCAGTACTTCCTTTTTCTGATAGTACAAGTTTGTCTAGGCTCATGTATTTTCTGTGCTCCAGCCCTAGTATTAGCCATTTTTCCAAGTGACCCTGTTGTGTGTGTGTGTGTGGTGTGTGTGTGTTTATAAGAGAATGATGTTACAAATTAAGAACTGGGCAGTAGATACTCATGGTTATCGGAATGTCATTGTGGGTAGGTCCTCTTCTGATGGAGCAAGGAAATACATGCGTGTATACAAACCCAAGTCTATACACCTACTTCTAACTATTTATATATCTGTTTGTATCTATATTAGTCTAAACATGAGTTCATTTGGGTATCTCCAACTCTAATCTAATACGAGGTGGTTCATTCTCGGCATCCTCTCTTGCTTATCTGTAACGTCCTTCTCTAACAATGAGAAACCTGGCTCTCATTCTCCACAAGCCATTGACTTACTTGTTCAATCCTAGTAAGTTCAGAAGTTTCAGACTTGTTAACCTGTCCGCCTATGAGAAACAACTTTACTAACTGGAGTACATATAGTGCTTGTATGCAGTTCCTTTTGTCCTTAGGCTTTCAGTTTCCACTCATTTCTGAAATTACCTAGGTCTACATCTTTTTTCCCACCCCCTTCTGGAGATTGTCATAGAGCTGTGATAACACTTAAATTCTTTAGGCGTCTGCATCTATTCTAAGTTCCCCAACCTCCTAATAGACTTCTTGAAAATTTTCATTTTAATGAAAATTCTGCATGTACTGTAAAGTTACATAGGTTTTTAAAAATGCATGGGGTGGGGGGCATGTATCTAACACCATAGCAAAACACAGTTCAGAACATTTTCACGGTTCTAAAAACCCAGTGCTTTGCCTAGTTAACCTCCCTCCCCTCCTCTTCACACTCCTGACAACCACTGCTCTGTTTTCCTTCTCTATAGCTCTGCCAAGCTTTTTTTTTTTTTTAATATATTTTATTGATTTTTTACAGAGAGGAAGGGAGAGAGATAGATAGTTAGAAACATCGATGGGAGAGAAACATCGATCAGCTGCCTCCTGCACATCTCCCACTGGGGATGTGCCCGCAACCCAGGTACATAGCCTTGACCAGAATCGAACCTGGGACCTTCAGTCCGCAGGCCAATGCTCCATCCACTGAGCCAAACCGGTTTCGGCGCTTTTTTTTTTTAAAGTATGATCTTTGCTATGCCTTGTCATCTATAATAATAAAAGGGTAATATACTAATTAGACTGGGAGACCTTCCAGGAGACTGGCCAGGGAGGACAGTTGGGGGCCATGAGGCCAGCAGGGGAGGGCAGTTGGGGGCGATCAGGCCAGCGAGGGGGGGCAGTTGGGGGCAAGCAGGCCTGCAGGCAAAGTGGTTAGGGGCGATCGGGCAGGCAGGCAGGCAGTTGAGCGGTTAGGAGCCAGCAGTCCCAGATTGCGAGAGGGATGTCCAACTGCCGGCTTAGGCCTGATCCCATTGGGATCTGACCAATACACTAGGTAGAAGGTGTAGTTCCAGAGGTTGTTATCTGAAAGTCATAGAATGAATAGAAAAGACAAACCTCATGAAAAACAGCAGGAAGAGTGTCTTGCACATGATGGGACTTGCCATGACCTTTATTTTCTTGGAACCTTGTTTGAGGAAAGTTAGTTCTTCTCTCATTGCAGATTGTAAAACCTTCAATGTGAAAGGAATTTGAAACATATTGAAAAGCATTAATGGAAAAAGAAAAAAAAGGGGGGAATTGCAGCAAGCCTTCATGATATAGTTTATATTCTCCTCCACATTATTTTATAATCCTACTCGAGAACAAAATAAATATAATTTCTTTGCTAAAGAAATGTGTTCTTAACTCTTGAAATTGTGCATTGCTCTCTTATACATTATAAATTATTTTGAACTTTTTATGTCACTTGAAAATGTACAAATCCTATGTGAAAGTTAAGTAATTATGAATATTACTCCAGCTCTAAGGGGGGAGGAGTAAGACTGAATGAGGTAAAGTAACAAAGCATGTTGAACCTTATACAACCTTAAATGGCTTCTGTTAATATCTTCATTTTATCACTGTGTATTACAGTATTCATGTATTTGTGAGTCTTTGAGCAGAACTAGTCAAGTGTATATTCCAGGGCTATTTCTTTATGAATTAGGAATACTTCCAAGTCTTAGTTCATTGATGCAGTTATAATATATTTTTCCATAAATATCCAGAAAGTGTCATACATCAATACTACTATGAGGAAAGGGAAGAAAACAGTGGATTTCTTCAATTTTTTACTTTTTGTGATACAATAACTTTATGTGTTGGAATCAAGTCCAATTATGAAAACAACAACGCATAATCCTTCTCATGAAGATTGCCTATGGCTTACCCATTTGCATTACACTCTGCATTTAATGTATTCACTATGATATTGAAATATAGGCTATTGCTATTTAGAATCATATTATTCAATCATCATAGACTGCTAGCCTTGTAATCAGTTATTCAGTTATCAGTCCATGATGAAAAATTATTAATGGAGCTTTTCCTTTAGTAAAGAATCTTCTTTTAGTATCTTTGCCATTGGGCTGGGTTTTTCTAATTTGTCTCTTTAAATCAAAACCATGGTGCATAAAGACATTTGAGAGGAAAGGTACTCTAAAATCTAACAAGGAATAATGAAAGGTATTGGGGTTAATACCACTTCCATCATCTAATTTCTAAGGGAGCTTTTCTGAACTCAGGAATAACTTCCATACGTTCATTTTTCATAAGTCTATATAGCGTTATCTTCTTGTCAAATACAATATCCTATCAGACAGGCTATCTCCAGCAGTGATTTTTTCGTTGTTCTTTTCTGATAGGATTAAGAGCTCAATATCTTTGTCTATATTTATGTTCATTTTCGGTTACCGTGGTTTGTTTGTTTTTGCTTTCATTGTGGTGGTACAGTTTATTTATATTGAGTTTGCCTCGACAAAGAAGAAACTTCAAGACATTCCTAATATATTTTTCCTTACCTCAATATTCAGAGTCTCTTCAACATCTTTTTTCCCATTTGTATGGGCTACTTTCTTCATTACTTTGAGTGCTTTTTCCAGCTTGCCAGATACAATCAACCAACGAACAGACTCTGATGTCCACCTTTGTGAAGTAAGGCAGATATTGAAATGGGAGAGGCCAATCCAAAATAATATAAGACTTCAGAAAGACCTAGATTCCATTCAGTGGTGGGATTTATGAGAATATGATGCCTCTCCAATTTGGAAGGAACTCAGGTTATTTTCCTTTCTCAACATTTAACTTATTGTTAATTTATTTTTAAAAAATTTTCTTTGATATTTTATATTTATATTACTTTTAGATTTAAAAACAGCATTTCTGATTTTTGGACTTTTTAAGTTTTAAAAGAGAGATAGTGTCACTGATGCCCCATAAGCTATCGTCCCCATTTTCTTTTTCTTCAAATCACAGGAACTACTTCCAGCTTCAGACAGTAAAGATCCCCCTCCCTCAACCTTAATGGGGTTCCATCATGTTTCTTGCAAGCTTTAGTTTCTCCATATTATTGTCATTAATTACTTTGAGTTTTGTTTTTCTCTAACAAACGTACTCCCTATGAATTATTTCCTTGACAGTGATAGTAATGTGGGTGTGTGAACTCAAGAAAAATTACATTTTTAAATTGCTTATATTAATTAATTTAATGTATTCCTTGAACTTTTAAGATTTCTCTATTGAGTCCTTTTCTGCATTTTTTCTTATTCCCATAGAGAGATGCAGAGTGACCAGCAGTCCATATTTATTTAAAAGCTTTCATGCCTGATATTCACAAAGGAAACAAACAAAGTCTACATACCATAGGGACAGGAAAAAGACAAAGTAAGGCACAGAAATGGACAATTGTAGCATGCGCCAGTCTCGGAAGACATAAGCCAGTCCAGGCAGTACGATCTGTCCAGTGCTTAGAACCAGAGACCTTATTGTTATGATCATGGGTGTGACATTAGATGGCAGCCATTCTATAACTTAAAGAAAATGCATTGACATAAATCTTATAAACAGTGTGCTAAAAATTAGGTGAGAGAAGACAAAAAAAGTCAAACTTACGGAGTACAAGAGTATTGGTGAATATGGTTCCAGTTGACATTGCCAAATGAAATCGAATTATACAGTAAATTGGGAAGGTTGGGGCAAAAATTGAACCAGTGCCCAGTAGTGCAGCCAACAGGGAAGAAGCCAACAACACAGTTTTCCGGCCAAATCTAAGAGGAAACCAATAGAATGAGCAAACAATCTAAAAAAAAATAAGTCTATATACCACTGTACAATTGTATGAATTATTCTGAGAATTTCCAACTTGGGACGTAATGGCTCTTCTGTGTTCTTTTTTTTTCTCATGACAGGTATCCCATTGTATGGCAAAATTCTAATAAATAGACCCCTTTCCTGAAAGAATAAGTTCTGTGTGACCAGAATAGTTTTTACACATCATAGAACTATCAGTATTTAGTTATGTATGGAAAATAATAGCTTTTAGTGATGGTTCATTGGACTGACTCTTCTCAAACAAATCTGATTCATAAAGTTTCCCCTATCTTCTGAATAACTTTATCAGGTCATCATAATATTTCCTTCACCATCCTCCATAAATCCTCTATTTATTCATTTGTAAGGGTTTCTATATATATTCATCATGTTCTGACTAACCAGTTAATATATTTGCACAGTGTTTTTCTAAATATTTTTATTATGTCTAAAAATATCAATAATTCAAGTATGTTTTTCTGTATAAAAGATACTATCTAAATTCCTTAACATGGAGTTAAAATCATTTAAAAATCTTGATTTTTGTATGAAATTTTGCTCTATGCACTCTATCCAATTATTTTTCTATTTTATTTGAAGTGAATCTTCCTCTAAAACTTCTTTGTTATTTTTAGCATTACACCATTAATTTTACTTCTTGATTTATTAGCAAATATATAAGCCTAAACGTAACTGTCATAGTCTTTGTGATATTGTAGCAGATGATACTGTGCCTTGCCAATCCTTATTTCTCAATGTTCTCATACCTTTAAATGTCTTCTGAGGCCAAGCAGCCATTTCCAACGCCAAAGAGCTTTCTCTGACCACAGTAATGAAGTTGTTTGGCACAGGGAAGATTCTAAGCACCACGATATGCTGTCTACCATCTTCTTTACTTTATAGGTGGCACTACTCTGAGGTATGCTAACCGTTACCCAGAAGACCACAAAGGGATTGATCCTCAGGTTCCCATATGGTAACCTGCTTAGTAATATTATGTCACTTTCCTTCCCCTCCCCACTTACCTCTTCATGCCTCCTTGGATCCCATCCCAAATAAAACCTTGCACACAAATCATCCTAGAATTTGATTCAAAGGCAACCCAAACTAAATCTGAAGCCTTCCCTTTCAAATGATGAAGGTCTCTCCTTAAACACTGTTTGGCATTTAGCATGAATCCAGGCTTCAACTATGTAGAATATCTACTTTCTTAATAAGGCTGCTTTCGTCACTTTCTAGGTTTTCAGCCTTAAATGTTGTAATCTTAGAGAATATATGCATTATGTATTTTGGGGTCACTTATGAATCAAAATATGAGACTTACTTGTCAGAAATATAGCCACCTAGAAGAGATCCCAACATGTATCCTGCCATAAAAATGGACTGTGACCATAATTTGAGTGACTTTGATTTACATACTAAATTCCACTGAAAAAAAGAGAATGAGATAGATCAAATGTCACAAACAATATGAAACTGAACATGCAAGTTATAAAATTAGTTAGTATAAGATAACATCATTTTGATGATCTGTACTTGAAAAATGGGAGATGTATGCTTAAAATTAAAAGTTTCAAAGTACTTTATAATATAGTATAAGTACATTTCATAAATGCTCATTTTGTTCAAAGTACTATGAGAAGCTAATACATGCTTTGTTAAAGATTTGAGAAACTATGGAGGGCAAAGAGATATGGAACACATACTTCTGGGATTAATGGAGATGAGAATAAAAGTGAAATGTTAAGGTAATATGTTAATGGAGGAACTAAAATAATCTGAAAGGACAAAAATTTTTTCTTTGAAAAAGTGTAATAAATCTATAACTTGATGCCAGTATGAAAGGGATGGAAAGACTGTGAGGAAAGGGTGAGCATCGTAAGTGTTCTTTAGGCTAAAAGGAGTCAACTCTATTTTATGCCATTGAATTTCATTCCATTCACGAGAGTTGCCAGTAATTACAGGGAGAATTTCTGGAGAGCAAATAACTGTAAGATGATATTAAAATGGAGAGCTCTTATATTTCAGATCATTCAAATTATTTACTGGAATACAGACAACAAACTAAGACAATAATTTGATATATTTAAGTACTGTAACATGATTGGATTTTTGTTTAGGAAAAGAAATTTTGTGATAGTGTTTAAAACATATCAGTGGAGAATAAATATGTAGGGGAGTAAAAATAAAAGGCTATTCAAATAATGGGGATACAGTTGTTTGTGATTTGACTGGTTTGATAGCATTTAGAAGTGGAAATATCAATTTAGACACTCATATAAGTTTTATAATAAGACAATTAAAATTTTGATTAAAAAGATGAAGAAAAGAAAAATTAATTATGGCCCCAGATATTTGATCTGAATAAGTAATCTTTAAAATTTACATTTCTGAGATGTGCAACATTGAGTAGCAAATATTAGTGGGAAAATACATTAGATCAAGGTGTTTTTGAAGCATTCAAATGGATATTTACAATAGGTTATTTTATATTTCAAGTAGTTTCACTGATTTCTTATACTAGAAATCTGAAATTTTGGATTAAAATACGAAAGAAATAATGAGTAGATCCAAGGTGGCAGTGGAGTAGGTGGAAACCACACTCACCTCCTCCTAGTACCAAATCAGAATTACAACTAAATTTTAGAACAATTATCTGAAAAGTCAACTGAATGCTAGCTTAATAGAAGGCTTAAAACCAAGGATTTACAGAAGACACATCAAGACTAGTAGGAAAGGTGGAGACACAAAATGGTTGCCAAAATTGTGAGACAAAGAAACACATCCCAAATGAACGAACAGGAGAAATCCTCAGAAAAAGAACTAAATGAAAGGGAGGCAAACCATCTACTAGCTACAGAATTCAAAACAATGGTTATAAGAATGCTCAAGGAACTTAGGATAAGAATGGATAAACTCAGTAAGGACATAAACAAAGAGATAGTAAAGATAAAACAGGACATAGAAATCATAAAAAAGAACCAGTCAAAACTGAAGAATACTATAGCTGAAATGAAGACTTCACTAGAAGAAATCAATAGCATATGACATGAAGCAGACAATCGAATCAGTGATTTCGAAGATAAGAGAGCAGAAAATGCCCAGTTAGAGCAGCAAAATAAATAAATAAGGAAGGAAGGAAGGAAGGAAGGAAGGAAGGAAGGAAGGAAGGAAGGAAGGAAGGAAGGAAAAAAGAAAGGTAGGAAAAAAGAAAGGTAGGAAGAAAGGTAGGAAGAAAGGAAGTTAGTTCAAAGGACCTCTGGACAGCATCAAGTGTAACAACTTCTGCATCACAGGGGTTCCAGAAAGAGAAGAGAGAGAGAGAGCATGGGATTGAGAACCTGTGAGGAGAATAATAATTGAATACCTTCCTAATATGGTGAAGGAAAAAGACACACAAGTACAGGAAGCACAGAGAGTCCAAAACAAGATGAACTCAGAGGTCCACCCCAAGACATACCATAATTAAAATGGAAAAGGTTAAAGACAAAGAGAATATGATAATATTTAAAACAGCAAGAGAAAGATAGTTACCTACGAGGAGCTCATAGAAGACTGCCAACTGATTTCTCAATAGAAACATTCAAAGGAATAGGCATAAAATACTCAAAGTAATGAAAAGCAAGGACCTACAACCAAGACTACTCTGCACAGAAAGGCTATCATTTAAAATTGAAGGAGAATTATAGAGCTTCCCAGACAAGAAAAAGCTAAAGGAGTTTATTATGACTAAACCAGTATTACAAAACAAAACAAAAGCATAAAGGGACTTCTTTAAGAAGAAAGAAGAAGAGGGTATAGGAGGATAAATGGTGATGAAAGGAGCCTTGAATTTGGGTGGTGAGCACACAATACAATATATAGATGATTTATTATAGAATTGTACACTTGAAACCTATTTAATTTTATTAACCAGTGTCAGCCAAATAAATAGAAAAAAAACAAATTCAACTAAAGGCAAAAACAAACATGCAATATTCAACTTTTTATCAGGGGCATTGGCCTCTTTTCCTTTAGATTGTCAAATTAAAAAATGACAACAGCCAACACAACAATAGCTGCCCAATGGGAATGAGTCAGAATTATACCTAATTTTTTTGTCAGATCCGCAAAAATATATTTCTTGGTGTGATGCAAATTTTGGTAATTAGTTTATGTGTGCTATTAGATGCAAAAAATTGAAAAATGCTGTTACGTTATCTGACATCTCACAAATGCAGCCACTATGGAGGTTAATAAAAAAATTAAAGCCCTAGCCAGCTTGGCTCAGTGGATAGAGCGTCGGCCTGTGGACTCAAGGGTCGTGGGTTTGATTCCGGTCAAGGGCATATGCCTGGGTTGCGGGCTTGATTCCCAGTAGTGGGTGTGCAGGAGGCAGCCAATCAATGATTCTCTCTCATCATTGATGTTTCTATCTCTCTCTCCCTCTCTCTTCCTCTCTGAAATCAATAAAAATATTTAAAAAAAAATTAAAAATGGACCTGCTTTATAACCCAGCAACTCCAATTCTGGAAATATATCCAAAGAAACCGAAAACATTAATCCAAAAGAACATATGCACCCATGTGTTCCTTTCAGTGTTATTTCCAATAGCCAAGATATGGAATTACCCCACGTTCCCATCGATGGACAGGTGGATAAAAAAGTGGAATTATTACTTTATGACTATTAAAAATAATGAAATCTTACCATTTGTGACAGTATGGATGGAATTGGAAGGTATTATACTAAGTGAAATAAGTCAGTCAGAGAAAGACAAATACCATGTTATTTATATGTAGAATCTGAATAACAAAATAAACAAACTAGCAAAATTAAAACAGACCCATATATACTGAGAGCAGACTGATGGTTGGCAGAGGGAAGGCAGTTAGTGAGCTGGGAAAAAAGTGAAGGGATTAAGAAGTATAAATTTGGAGTTACAAAATATTCCTGGCAGTGTAAGGTACAGCACAGGGAAAATAATAATATTGTAATAACTATGTATGGTGCCAGGTGGCTACTAGAAATACTTGGCGGAAAACAGTGTGAAGCCTATGATCATCTAACCACTATTCTGTACACCCGAATCTAATACAGAATAATATGAATGTAAATTGTCATTGGAAAATAAAATTAAAAATCAAACAAAAAGGAAATAATAAAAAGAAACAGTATTCTAATGAAAAATACTTTGTCAAGTGCAGATGCACTAAATCAACAGAATTTTCAAGGAATGGAGGTAAATTGTAGGCTCAGTAACATTAAAGTTTAAATTTGGCAACATATTTTAACAATGGCATTGACAAACTAGAACTGTGGGAAAAAATTCATGATGAACAAATTCATGATGAACAAATAATCTTTTATATTCTCTGAAAATCTGTTTAGGAAAGTAAAATTTCTTTATGAACTCTTCTTAATTTCCATAAAAATTACTTGTCAGTATTCAGTTATCTTAACAAAAATGATGTGTTTATTTATTTTGAATCTGCATGTCATAACAAGTTAGATATAATTGATGAAAACCACAAGTCTGCCACTTACCAATTGTTTTCAAAGGGACATTTTATATTGCCTACCTGAGATTCAGTTGCCTATTCATAAAATGAGAAGCATAGCTAACCCAAAGGATTAATGTAAAATTTACTAAATATTTCCTTCTGTTGAGCTCTTTAATAACATAATGAGCTCTCAAATCTTTTGTGTGGTTTTAAATTTAATAATTTTGACATCCCTAATAGGTGATGTTTTATTTTTTGCTTTGGAAATGTTAATTTATCTGCTTAAGATCACATGCAAGTAATTGCCAAAGTGGGGACTCAAACATTGGTCTACCTGCCTCTCAAAATGACTCTTCTCTACTATAATAGACTAAAAAACTAATACAGTCCCCGAGCGATAACATTTCAGCACATGTTTCCCTTTTCTTGTCCTTCACATATTTAAGTATTTTTGTTATCTGGGTGACATATCCTAAGCCTAAAAGCATCATAAAAACATTTAATTTAGTCTTATAAATGGAAAATTACTGATTGGTGATTTTTTTTCATTATTTCATACCTGGGTTACAATAGTGGAGGTAAATATACTTTGGTCATAGATCCAACCATCCAAGCATGCTTCTGTCTCCAGCTCAGTAGTATTTGTGGCCAAATCACTGGAGTTTAAAAGTTGCCACTGGGTTTGACGGAACCGACGACATTGCTCTAGCTCATTGTTTACTCCCATCGGGATGGAAATTCTCAGGAGGGCCTCCGTGGTTAGGTTCTCAGGATGCTTGCTTTCAGATGTGATGTTGTCAAGGAGATGAACATAGCAACGGTGAGCAGGAATGGCCCCAGAAAAGTTTTCCACTAAGTTGTGAGTGACCAAAAGTACAGTTAATGATGAAGTCGAAAAGACAAGCATAATTTGGTACCTTCCAAAATTTCCCATATGTTGAAGAAGTTCTGAGAAGGCCATGGTGCTGGGATGGAAGCAGCAATGTGAGAAATAAAATTTTTTCTGAAATGTGTTGACATTGCCAAATATTTCTAGTATGACAGAAAAATCCCTCCAAATATTTATTTATAAAAGTATGACTAGAAACATTTAGTTATAATGGACAAAGTGACATTAGCTTTTCTTACTTTCCTATAAAATAATATGTGTTGGCTTTCTATTTTCAGTGATGCTGAGCCAGATTATACATAATATAATACTGTCATTTGGAAAAACTAAAATACTTATACATAAAGAAAGTGATATACAAATAGATTCGGGTACAGATCTAAAAGCTTTGTAGAAAAACAAACTTTTGAGGAATTACTAGGGCAAAAGTTAAAGAAAAATTTAATGTAAGTAAGGTTCAAAGTTACATTTATTTTGTGGGCATGCTGATATAAGAAAATGATTAAAATTGTTTGAACACATATACAGAAATAAGACTCAGAACTGGAACAGTGCTAAGGGTCTAACATAAGGCCCTCCCCACAATAACTATGACTGTAAAAATAACACCTTCTGGATAAGAGGTAACTTGAAGTGTTTTTCCCCCCCTATATTGTAATTATCACTTGTTTCAATCACCTAGGTCATAGTATGTTAAGTATGAATCTTAAGTTATGGTTTTAGAATAAGGACTTTTTTACAGAAAATAATTAGAAACAAAAATAACTTTTTTGAAGAAGCTGTTTATCATAACTATCACATTATTGTAGGTAGCATTGTATACCAGTAGGGAAATGACCATCATTCTTAAAGAGTAAAAAATCAGAAGAAAAATGATATCTACATGGGAAAAATTTATATTATTGCCTTTCATCTTACATAAATCTAAAATTCTAGTAGATTAAATAAGATGTATAGAAAGGGAAAGCCATACAGCTACATATGGTAATACAAAAGAATTAATTTCTTTAGATAAGAAAATGTGTCCTGAAGAATATTGAAGCATCATCTATGAATTTAAAAACTGATAAAATGTACTATATTATATTTAGAGCATTTGTCTAGACATCCTAAAGAGGTAGAAAATACAAGCCACAAAGCAGAGAAAATTATTTGTTACACATATCACTGATAAAAGCTAGTATCCAGAAAATGTAAACTACACAGCTCAATCATGAGAACACAATCTAGTAGAAAATTAGTAAAAGATTCAATCAGATGCTTCACAGGTTATAAAATTTAACCATATGAAATTATACTCCACTATGTTTCTAATAATCAGAGAAATATTCACCTAGAACAATGTGGATGAACCTTGGAAAAATCTTGAGTAAAACAATTAGGATAATTAATGACATTGCTATGATTTCTTATAACATATAACTCAAAAAAGAGGTAGAAATTGACTATATTATTTTTGATAAAAACAAGAAAAAGAAAGAACTCTTCTATTAAAAGTACATTATATTTACCTTAATGAAGAGTCACCTGATCAGCAGTGTGACTAAAAGTTTGCTTCAGGTGTGACATTTTCTATTTTTTGAACTGAGTAGTATTTACGTGTATGTTTGCTATATAATTTTTTGTCAAACTGTCCAAGTACATTCTATGCTGTTTTCAATAAATTTACAAAAGTGAATGCTTTAAAAAATGTACACATCAAGAGTTTTTAAAAATTGTGCAATTTTAATGAAAAAATATTACAGTTTTATATATAGATAACTTTTAACAACTCAAAAATACTAAGTTGTCTATAATTATAAATATATATGTATTATTCTTTAATTACAATCTAACATCATGATTAATCACATCAGTGTTGAAAAATACTAAAGTTACTTTCAATTTCAAAAAGAATTATCATATTTATGGTGAAGGCAAGTCTGCAAGTATTAGATCTATTTTGAAAATCAGTAATAAAAAGTAGCACATTAACCATATTAAACCACATGCAAAATACAGTTATATTCATTTTTATAGGTAAATAAAAATTGGATCAATAAACAAGAAAATAAGGGTTAAAAATAATTTTTTCCATATGTTTTTAAAGGACTATCTGATTTACAATTAAGGTAGAGCCAAATATGTGTTGATAGAGCTGAGAAAATTGCTCATTATATGGTGAAAATAAAGGTAAATAGACTTTTATGATATGTATATTATCAATAAAGATGAATCTAAAATGTTATTATGCAAAAATAAACTCTAAAACTAACCTAAATTCAGAAAACATATAAAATTCTCTTATGTGCCTGAGTTGAGGGAGGGGGTGGGCCCTAAAAATAATAAAACAAATTGTGGATTTCAATACCACAATTAATGTTTACTAAGAACAAAACAGAATATAATAAAAAATGGGTACATTTAGAAAACTTACATTATTAGACAATGATACCTATATTGAGCAACATTCACTTAGAAATAGACTAATACAGTGAATACTTAAAGTAGTAGATTAGTAATGCGACTTTCACGACTTAAAAATAGTACTATAATAACTTTATTCTTCTTATTACTATCCATTCACTCTTCACAAATGATAAAACAGCAGTTTAAAAAGTTGAAATTTTATAAGGTCACACCATTAGTCAGGAACAAGAGCTATTTGAACCCAGGCAGCCTTATTCTATCATCAAAGTTTTGAAACATATTAGCTATGAGAGATCAATCAGAAGAACCTGCACATCATGTTAGATAAGTTAATTCAGGCCCAGATATTCTTAGCATATGGTTCCACCTGACACCAAGAAGAACAGATTTTCATACCTTTATTGGATTGTCAGTACAACTCACATGCAGAGGCTGTTGCTCAAACAGAACTAAATGCAGCATAAAGTTGCAATATCCTCATATTCCAGGGTGTGATGCCATGCTCTGTAGCTTCCAATTCCTCTGTCAGCTTTGGATGATTTATCTATTATTATGTGTATTTAACTTCTCTCATACTATAAACATTAATTCAGCGTTGTGCAAATACTTAAATTCAAAGGCCAAGTAACACAGTGCAGTAAATACACATGACATTGCATTTTCTACAACTCCAAAGCTTATATATTTTAATGGTGGAGCTGTGAGAATCTAGGTTGCAACATCCTAATATATAAAAAGCCAGGGCCATCACAACGGAAACAACTGGATGGATGACCAAACAGCAGGCTGTGTGGGTCGACAAGGCAGGCAGGGGGTTTAGTGAGGGACAACCAAACGACTGAACAGCAGGCTGTGTGGGGTGACTAAGCCAGCATTGGGGGCAGTTGGGGGTGATCAGGCTGGCAGGGGGGTAGTTGGGGGTGACCAGGCTGGCATGGGGGTTAGTGTGGTGCGATCAGGCTGGTAGGCAGGTGAGCGGTTAGGTGCCAGCAGTCCAGGATTGTGAGAGGGATGTCCTACTGCCACTTTAGGCCTGATCCCTAAATTGGCAGTTGGACATCCCGCGAGGGGTCCCGGATTGAAGAGGGTGCACGAATTTTGTGCACCAGGCCTCTAGTTTAATTATAAAAAATAAACATGACTAGGAAAACACACACCGTGTTTACCTCAAATCTATGTTCGTTTGGCATAGCTTTAAGAATGTGTGGGTAATGCAAATGATGCTGCCACTGAGTACACAGAGAAAGAGATAATATCAAATGGACTAAGGAGAAAAAGGAAAGTATGAGGATGATATCTCATCAAGCAAAGAAAATAATAAAGAGAAATTATTATAAAGAAATAAAATTGAAGCTAGAGATGAAAGGTACAAGCTAAAATGAAATAGCCACTAGGTTGGTCAAAAAGTAAATTTAAACTGCAGAACAAGGAATTAACAGATTTGAAGATAGATATTGAATATAGACTTTATATTAGACGCTAGAGGCCCGATGCACGAAAATTCGTGCAAAGTTGGCCTTCCTTCCCGTTGGTTGCTGACACTGGCTTCTCTCCAGCACCAGGGACCCAGGCTGCTTCCCTCCTCTGCCTGCCAGCAGGCACCTGGGACCTGGGCTGGCTTCCCTTCTGCTCCAGCTTCATCAGGAAGGACGTCCAAAATGACATCCAGAAGATGTCTGGTCTAATTAGCATATTACCCTTTTATTATTATAGACTAGAGGCCTGTTGCATGAAGAGATTTGTGCAATAGGCCTTCCTTTCTCCTTGCTGCCGGCACAGGTTTCCTCCGGCACAGGTTTCCCCAGGTCTTCCCTCCGGCCAGAGCCGTCTTCCATCTTCCATCTTTGCTGCTCTGGCCGGAGCCGTCTTCCGTCTTCGCTGCTCCAGCCGGAGCCACCTTCTGTCTTCCGTCTTCGCTGCTCCGGCTCACCTTCAGTCTTCCCTCTGTCGCTTGGAGCCTACATATGCAAATTAACCTACATATGCAAATTAACAAAGATGGCGGTTAATTTGCATATCATGCCGATTAGCCAATGGGAGGTGTAGCGAAGGTATGGTCAATTACCATGTTTGTCTATTATTAGATAGGATTACCTAATACACATAACAGAAAAAGGACTGAAGAAAAATGCACACGACCTAAAAAATGGGAGACATTATTAAATATACCAATGTAACAGAGGTGCTGAAAGGAGAGAAGAAAGAGAAAGAAACAGAATATTCAGAACCTTAGACTCCTGGCTCTGGAAGTGCAAGGGGGTTGTGCTTCTGGGCCACATGGAACATCTTCCACATAAGACTACTTCTTCATCAGTTTATGTTGTTCATTATATTCCACAGATGAGTGAGATCATGTGATATTTATCTCCAACTGGCTTATTTCACTTAGCATAATGCTCTCCATGTCCATCCATGCTGTTGCAAATGGTAAGAGTTCTTTCTTTTTTTACAGCAGCAGAGTATTCCATTGTGTAGATGTACCACAGTTTTTTAATCCACTCATCTGCTGATGGGCACTTAGGCTGTTCCCAAATCTTAGCTATTGTAAATTGTGCTGCTATGAACATAAGGGTGCATATATTCTTTCTAATTTCTTGGGATATATTCCTAGAAGTGGGGTTACTGGGTCAAATGGAAGTTCCATTTTTAATCTTCTGAGGAATCTCCATACTGTTTTCCACAGTGGCTGCACCAGTCTGCATTTCCACATCCTCACCAGAACTTGTTGTTTGTTGATTTGTTGATGATAGCCATTCTGACAGGTGTGAGATGGTATCTCATTGTTTTGATTTGCATCTTTCGGATGATTAGTGACTTTGAGCATGTTTTCATATGTCTCTTGGCCTTCCTTTTGTCTTCTTTCAAAAAGTGTCTATTTAATTTCTTTGCCCATTTTTTGATTGGATTGTTTATCTTCCTTTTGTTAAGTTGTATGAGTTCCCTATAAATGTTGGAGATTAAACCCTTATTAGTGATAACATTGGCAAATATGTTCTCCCATGTGGTGGGCTCTTGTTGTTTTGTTGATGGTTTCTTTTGCTGTGCGGAAGCTTTTTATTTTGATGTAATCCCATTTGCTTATTTTCTCCTTAGTTTCCATTGCCCTAGGACAGTGATGGCGAACCTATGACATGCGTGTCAGAGGTGACATGCAAACTAATTTTTTTGGTTGATTTTTCTTTATTAAATGGCATTTAAATATATGATATAAATATCAAAAATATAAATCTTTGTTTTACTATGGTTGCAAATATCAAAAAATTTCTATATGTAACATGGCACCAGAGTTAAGTTAGGGTTTTTCAAAATGCTGACACGCCGAGCTCAAAAGGTTCGCCATCACTGCCCTAGGAGCTGTATCGATAAAGATATTGCTATACATATGTCTGCTATTTTGCTGCCTATGGAGTCTTGTAGGATTTTTATGGTTTCCTGTCTTACATTTAAGTCCTTTAGCCATTTTGAGTTTGTTTTTGTGTATGTTGTAAGTTGGTGATCTAGTTTCATTTTTTTTGCATGTATCTGACCAAATTTCCCAGCACCATTTATTGAAGAGACTGTCTTGACTCCATTGTATGCTCTTGCCTCCGTTGTCAAATATAAATTGAGCATAATGGCTTGGGTTGCTTTCTGTGTTCTCTGTTCTATAAGCATGGAACAGACTGTCAAACTTCAGTGGGAATGCAGGGGAGGGAAGTGGGGGTAGGAGATCAACGGAAGGACTTGTATGCATGCATATAAGCATAACCAATGGACACAGACACTAGGGGGGTAAGGGCATGTGCTGGGGGTTGAGGGTGGCCAGGGAGAAGTTAATGGGGGGAAAAGGAGACATATGTAGTACTATATGTAATACTTTAAACAGTAAAGCATTTATTTTTTAAAAAAGCGAACTCTCAAGATCCCAAGGTGGGAGTAAAATGACCAAAGAGGAAATGAGATGTACAGAATAAAAGTCTTCATTTTCTAACTAAAACAAAACAAAAAACAAAACCACTCCTTCACGACTGGTGGAGGTCCCAGTTTTGCCAAATACATATAGAAAAACAGAGACAGGCAACATGAGGAGACAAAGGAATGTGTTCCAAAACAAACAGCAAGGCTTGTGGAGAAAAGCAAAGCCTGTGCACCGTGTTTGAGAATGTAAATTGGTGCAGCTACTGTGGAAAACAGTTTGGATGTTTCTCAAAATGATTAAAAATAGAATGACCATACAATCCAGCAACTTCACTAGATTTAGATTTGATAACAATAATTCCAAGACATATTCACCCCTATGTTTATTGCAGTATTATTACAATAGCCATGGTATGAAAGCAACTTGCATGTCAATTAATAGATAAATAAATATATATGTACACACACACACAATATTACTCATCAGTAAAACAGAATGAAATCTATTTGCAACAACATGGATTGACTAAGAGCATTTCATGCTGAGTAAAATATATCAAAGAAAAACTAACACCATATCATTTCACTTATATATGGAATCTAAAACACAAAACAAATTTCCCTAGCTGGTTTGGCTCAGTGGATAGAGTGTCAGCCTGTGTACTGAAGGGTCCTGGGTTTGATTTTGGTCAAGGGCATATGCCCAGGTTGCAGGCTGGATCCCCAATAGGGGGCGTGCAAGAGGCAGCCGATCAATGATTCTCTCATCATGTTTCTATCTCTCTCTCCCTCTCCCTTCCTCTCTGAAATCAATAAATTAACAAACAAAACAGTAATAGACTCAGAGATATAGAGAACAAACTGGTGGTTCCCAAGAGTGGAGGGTGTTTAGGGGATGGGCAAAATAAGTGAAGGGATTACGAGTTATATACTTCCAATTACAAAATATATAAGTCAAGGGAATGCAATGTACAGCATAGGGAATATAGTCAATATTTTAATAACTTTGGTGACAGAAGGTAAGAAGACTTATTGTGATCATTTTGTAATGAACATTAAGTATTGAATCACTATGTTGTACATTGGAAACAAATATAATACAATGTCAATTATACTTCAACTAAAAAAAATAACAAAAGGAAATATGCACAAGAAAGTACTCATGTACTTCCTTAAGGACACAGTATTAATTCAGCCCTGCACAGGTCTCTATGAGTCAAGACATTACATTCCCAATGTGTCCCTGCTTCCTTTTTTGGTAAATTTGCCAAGTTAATTTTTGGTGATTAAGTGCTAGCACTTGGCTTCTGCTAGGCTGCAGTACTATCACCCTATTGAAAATCAGAAACTCCCACTCAATGGTGTCATCTCCTATAGTCATAAATGCCCTGCAAAGCAGAGCAGACAGAAGTTTTTAAGGAAGTGTGTTGTGCATTCCCAAACATTTTAAATTTTATTTTTCAATTTTAATTGACATACAATGTTATAGTAGTTGCAGGTGTACAGCATTGTGATTAGACATTTACATACCTAAGACATTTACATCTCTAAGTTTCGGTTAATCAACAATTAAAATTTAGAGACACCTCCAGCTGATGAGCCAATTCATAAAATCTGAAATCTCTATTAATGTGAGGGATTAAATGGAATTTGATCCAATTGTGTGTTATATTTTGCCTTCACTGGTCTTCCAGCCTTAGAATCCACCCCACACATATTCTTGTGGTTTCTGCAGCTATTTATTAGCAAAGTGCTGCAATTCCTCTGCTGGGGAGGTGATTTTCTACTGGGTTATACTGGAAGCATACTGAATTTTGATTCTGGTTATGGGTCTAGTGGGAAAAAGAAATGGCTCTAGTTGTTGTTTGAGGAGAATGTTCATTCCTATTTTATGGCATGTACTTTAGTAATGATTTTACAGTATTTTCAAACAACGTAAGACTAGTTCCCTCGGATGCCCACTGCAAGCTTCCACTGGCAGAAGTGGCTAAGAGTGACTTGAATGTTTTATAATAATTTATTTGCCAGAGGACATCAGGATTTTTCTTCTAACTCTCTGTAACCATGGAAAAGACAGCTAAGCTCTCTGGACCTCAGTGTATTCATCAGAGAAATGAGTAGTTTCCAATTCTAATTAGTACCTAAGCCCCTTTTTAAATTAAATATATATGATTTTTATGACAAAAAGTGATCTGAAGGTTAAGAAATTATCAGTTTCGTATGTGTCCACCAGATGTCCCCATTCCAAATTTCAGGATCCCATTCTGACCCAACCAGTGAATTTGGGTGAGACCATCAGTTTGAGATGTATTCAACTACCTACATGATTAAATTTTATGTCTATCCCCCCGCCCCACAATATCAATTCTGTGGCTATATGCAACCAAATATTATTTTAGGGTTGTCATGGTCAATTCCTGATTTAAAGGCTGTGACTCATATTGAGAGTTAATGGGCTTGAGATTACATTTTCTATGAAAGTACTACAGTGTATTCATCAGAATCCAACTTACACTGGAGTCTTTGTACTCAGCCTTATTGCCCTAACAATGGCATTAAGCAGCCACTAAGATAGTTAGGACACCTGTTTTGGTTGACACTTTATTACAATCAACAATAAGGTTTAGCCTAATTAATTGATACTGCTGCATGCCATATTTGACCAGCTTTTTATTTCCCGTTGGCAAAAAACCCAGCCAAAGAGGTGACTGAACCATCTCCAACACAATTATTTTCAGGAATTTATTGTAGGACCATTGATTCTACCTATTGTCTATAGTCAGAGTCCAGTCAAGATATACAAAGGACACAATAATTTGAACAGGGGAGCTAAGATATAAATATTCATTAACTATCTACAGAGATTTATAAACTAAGAGTGAATAAATGAAACTCTAAGGCATATCATAGGGCTCAGGAGAGTTGTAAAAGGAGGAGGAACAAGTTAAAATAGGGATATTCCGCTAAGTTGGGATTCAGACCTTATTGGAGAGGATGTGTTTTCAGCTCAATGGATGGCAGAGAAGTTCGCTGGAAGTTTCCTAGGCTACTGCTCATCCAAAGTTGGTGGATCAAAGCTGGTGGATAGAGAATCTTGAGCCAGATTGGCAGGCTAAAGGTTTTCTCAAAGCCTGGCAGGAGACCACTTGCTGGTGTACTGACAAAATTTGACAGAAAACCACCCGTGCCTTGTCTGGTTACAGTTTATAGGAAGGCACATGAGCCACCTCCAGATTCACCAGGAAGCCAACTGTAGTTTGTGCTGCTCAACTTTCCAGGAAGATAACTGAACATGCAGAACTCAAAATATTGCCTGGGACAGGGTGCCAGTGAATTCCCCCGGAAACTGGCAGTGTTTACCAGGGAACTTACTGAAAACCCACTCATGGAGTGTCACTGAATTCATTTTCAAGAATCCCTCTGGGTTGGCAGTGACTTCCTGGAAAAACACCCACAGGGGATGCAGAGGATCCTCTTGGATAAACATTGGAACCTCCTGCCAAGCGACCTGAGTGAATGCTGCTGAAACTTATCGAGGGTGAACTCCACTGGATGTCACACAAGCCAGAGGTAGATGAAGAAAGGAAAGTACGCCAGACACAGAGGAAGACATGCCTTCTTCCTCTTGTGTCCCTCTAGCACTCTTTACTAACAGAACTTACCCTGTAGGCTAGAAAGGAAGAGAGGTGCCAAGCGTCAGGGTACAATGCTGGGTACATTGGTAGCTCAGGAGCAATCACGGGATCACTGGCACAGACTAGCTTCATCATTCCAGGTTGTCTTTTTTTCTCTCTCTCAACTTTAAAAACTGCTTGGTCACTCTGTTTTGTTTTCCCTTATGTCCTATGGCAAGCCAATTGCTATTTACCATGTGCTTTGATTTTTGAGGTATTGCTCCCCACCCCCCCACCCCGCCACCTAACAAATTGAAGGTTTGTGGCAACTCTATGAAGCAGGTTCACCAGTATCATTGTCCCAAGAGCATTTGCTCACTTCATGTCTCTATGTCATATTTTGGTAATTCTCACAATATTTCAGACATTTTAATTATCATTATCTTTGTTATGCTAATCTGTGATCAGTGACCTTTGATGTCACTATTGTAATTGTTTTGGGATATGATGAACCATGCCCATATAAATGTTAGTATAAAATATTTTTCATCTAGACTTGGGCAAAAGCATTTTAAACAAAATAACAAAGGCATAGCCAAAAAAAGAAAAAAACATACACAATAACAAAATTTCATTACAATAAAAAACTCTTGCTCTGTAAATGTTTCTATGAAGAGGATTAAAATGCAAGCCCAGCTAGAAGAAACTATTTTCCAATTGTATATCTCTCAAAAGATTTGCATCCAGAGTATCTGATGAAAACTCTAAACCCATGAGCAAAACAGCTGATTATTCAAACAAAGATGACACTTTACCAAAGAAGATAAATTAATGGCACAAAGCCCATATAACAATGATTAACATCATTAGTCATTATGAAAATGTAGATAAAGCCATCAGGAGATACCTCCGCAAACCTAATGGAAAACATGAAAAACATATAGACAATACTAAGTTGTGAAAAGGATGCAGGGCAGCTGGGTCTCTCATACATTACTGGTGGGAATGCAAAACAGTTACAACCAATCTGGAAACAGTTTGGCACTTTTTATAAAGTTAAACACTTGCTAAACTATTGGCTCAGAAATTCTCCTGGATATTTATTTTAGAGAAATGAAAACTCCTTCACACCAATACTCATATAAGAGTACTTAATAGCACCTTTGTTTTTTATAGTCAAAACCTGGAAACAATATAAATGTCCTTCAAATGGTGAATGGATAAAAAGACTCTGTACAGTAATCAACAGGAAAATGCAAGTCAAAACCTCAGTGAGATATCACCTTATACTTATTACTCTACTAGAGGCCTGGTGCATGAAATCCGTGCATGAGTAGGGTCCCTAGGCCTGGCTGCCACCTGCTCACCAGCCCTGCCCCCTGCTGCTGGTTGCCATCTGTGGAGGACTGGTGGGGTGATTGGGACCCCAGCTTGCACCCACCTTGGCCTGGTGCCGCCCACTCACCTGCTCCACCATCCCACCGTGGTCCTGCTCTCATCGGGGCCCACTGGGGCAGGCAGTGCCTCCACTGCTACCGACTGCCAGCGCCGCATTGCCAATGCCCACCATGTTCCACACCACCCCCTGGTGGTCAGTGCACATCTAACTCCCAGTTGGCCGAACTCCCACCCATGGGGACAATTTGCATATTAGCCTTTTATTATATAGGAGGATTATCAAAAAGATAAATTTGGTGAAGATGTGAGGAAAGGCAACCCTTGTGTACTGTTGGTGCAGCTACTATGGAAAACAGTATGGCAGTTACTCAAAAACAAACAAACCAACAAAAAAACCGAACAACTTCTATATGATCCAGGAATCCTGTTTCTGGATATATATCCAGAGGAAATGAAGTCAGTGGTTCACAGAGGTATCTGTACTCCAGTGTTCATTGCAACATTATTCACAATAGTCAAAATATCAAGATAATCCAAGTGTCTGTTGACAGATGAATGGATAAAGAAGATATTTTATATATAATATGTATATATTAGACACACACACAAAATGGAATGTATTCTGCCTTTAAAAGAAAGGAAATTCTGTCATTTGTGACAACATGGATAAATCTGGAGGACATTATGCTAAGTGAAATAAGCCAGATACTAAAAGACACATACGGCATGATCTCATTTATATGTGGAATCTAAAAATGTCATACTCACAGAACTAGAGAGTCTACTGGTGGTTACCGGCGGCTGGAGGCTGAAGAAAATGGTAAATGTTGGTGAAAATGTTCAAAGATTCAGTTATGAGGGATGAGTCAATTCTGGAAATCTCATGTAGAGCATGGTACCTAGAGCTGATCATACAGGTGTTTTTTTTTTTACTTGAAACTTGCTGAGAGAATATCTCCAATGTTTACACACAGAAACTATCTGAGGTAATGGATACATGAATTAGTTTGATTATGGTAATCATTTCACAATTTTTATAAAGATCATGTCATATACCTTAAATGTGTACAATATTTATTTGTCAAGTATACCTCAAAAAAGCTAGAAAAAAATTGTGTACATACATACAATGAAATACTACCCTGCCTTGAAAGGGACAAAGTACTGATATATTTGACAACTTTAATTGGTCTCACGAACACTATGCTGAATAGAAAAGAGGCAACTACAAAAGGTTACATATGGTATGATTTCATTTATGTAACATCCTTTGTGAGCTTTTACTCTATGATAGATCTTTTCTGAGTGATCTTCTCATAATCAAACATTTAATCCTCAGAACAAGATAAGAAGAGAGATAAAATTATTATCTATATTTCTTAGACAGGAAATGAAAACACGAAGAAGTTAGAATATCCCTCAGTCTGCATAGCCATTAAGTGGTAGAACCAATGTTCACCTGCAGGGAATGTCTTTCCAGGGCATGAAATTCAAGGCACTAATACCAGTTGTCACTCATATCATAATGGCCTGTCCTCAATCTTTCTGTCTTTACAGAGAGGCATTTCCTGACCATCTTGTCTATTGTCACTCCAGACTCCTTTCTCTTTCTTTACTTCCTTAGCAGTCTTTATTTTTTATCAGGACATTTCCCCCTGAAATGTTATGGAAATATTATCTTTCTTCTCTTTCTAGAAGGTATGCTCCTGGGAAGAGGGACTTTATCTATGTTGTTCACTTCTGGATTTATATTGCCTAGAAGAGTAGTGGACAGAAGTGTTAAAAATTTATTGGAGGCTGAAAGCAACATTTTTGAGGTATATATTATTTTCATATTTTCTATAATTGAAGAGGCTAAGCAACTCACCCAATGTCACAGCATTAGGGAATAACTTAGCTGAAATTCTAATATAGTCTTGCGCTTTGAAACATGGTACTCTTAGCCACAATAAAATATTACTTCTTAATGTAATTGGAGTTAAACTTCCTGTCTGAAATGTGCTACCATCAGCTCTCACTTTATTAAAACATTGCTCCCAAATCTTCCATTAAACTCCGTGGTCTCTGCTAATAATTTTTGAGCTCTACCTTCCTCAAATGTCTACAAAACAGATATCCTCTCAAATACTAACTCTTGATTTTATTATTATTTTTAATTGCACATCTGCTTCATCTTAGAACAAAAGTCTAGGTTCCTAGTGTTGGTAGAGTTCTCTGAAAGTTAAAGAATTAAGAGAGATAACAAACCTCAGAAAACAAAGGCAGTGGATTATCTTGCACATGTTAGCGTTGGCAATGCTCTCCATTTCCTTGGAACCGTAAGATAAGTAAATTCTTCTTCATTATGGATTGCATCATCTTCAAAGAGAAAAGAAATAGAAGCACACTTATGATACTACATTTAGGTTTGGGCCAAGAATGATTTTAAAAAAGGGGAAAAAAGACTATGCTGAGTTAATTAACTATGATCATTTTTTAATCTCTCTACATCATTTCGCATCTCTATTTAAGGACCAACTCTACTATGATTTTCTCTCTAAATGCATATTGACATTACTCTTGGGCCTTCTGTGACTCTTTACACGTTAGAGCTGTAGAGACCATTATTGTAGCCACTAATAACATATGCCCATGGAGAGCTTGAACTATGCAGTGATGGCGAACCTTTTGAGCTCGGCGTGTCAGCATTTTGAAAAACCCTAACTTAACTCTGGTGCCGTGTCACATATAGAAATTTTTTGATATCTGGAACCATAGTAAAACAAAGACTTATATTTTTGATATTTATTTTATATATTTAAATGCCATTTAACAAAGAAAAATCAACCAAAAAAATGAGTTCGCATGTCACCTCTGACACGCGTGTCATAGTTTTGCCATCACTGAACTATAGCTTAATCTCTTTACCGTTTTCATTCACCGGCCCTTTTTTATTTCAATCAGTTCGATTGCAGTCAGGAGAACAGAGCACACAGAGTAGTTCAGAAAGAGTTTTATATAGGAAAGTCAAATGGGTTGAAAAGGCTAAAAAATGAATGGGTTGTTGAGACAACCCAGAGATTCACAATGAGAAAAGCTACTACTGGCCATACTCGCAGTCGGAAAACACATATATAAACAGTGGTTCTCAACCTTCCTAATGCCGCAACCCTTTAATACAGTTCCTCATGTTGTGGTGACCCCCAACTATAAAATTATTTTCGTTGCTACTTCATAACTGTAATTTTGCTACTGTTATGAATCATAATGTAAATATCTGATATGCAGGATGTATTTTCATTGTTACAAATTGAACATAAAGCATAGTGATTAATCACAAAAACAATATGTAATTATATATGTGTTTTCCAATGGTCTTAGGTGACCCCTGTGAAAGGGTCTTTCGACCCCCAAAAGGGTCACGACCCGCAGGTTGAGAACCGCTGAGCCATAAGGTTAGAAGGACAGAGGGAAGGGTTGATGTTATCAGAAAACAACAGCTCAGCCTATTTTATTTTCTCCACAAAGGGGAAGAGAGTCCTACTGGAAAATCGCAAAACAAACAGAAAGATTGAAAAAAAAGAATCTTCTCTTTACTTTGATACTAGAACCTCCCATGGGTACTTTATTCACACTGGGGGAATCTATTCAGAAGCCAGCTGTGAAGGCATCTGGGGAACTATCCTTTGAACAAGAAAGAGTGGAGAATGGGTCTGAGAGCAAATGAGCAAGTGATTGGTGCCAGACCTCCTGCACACCACGGCAGCTTTTAAGGATTTCATCATGCTTTATGACATCTTGGAGGTCTATGTCTTGGCTAGTTCTTTACCCAGGACTCTTAAAATAAATTGTTTTATTTGAGTTTTAAAGATGGACATACAAAACATACGTTTGTCCTTGGCAGCTGCTCAAGTTCTACATATGAGTTTCATGAATAATTTCTTTTATTTTCATTATGAGGACACTGAATTAATGTCTCTAGACCAGCACTGAGGTAAAATTTGATCTTACCCATCAAATATTAACTTTATATCTGGCTACTTAAAAAGACTTTTTGTGTGTGTGTCACTGACTTTTAAGGCCCATGCAAATCAACATGTTCAAGAAGATAACAAAACATTATGAACAGCTCTATGTCAATAAATTTTAAAACTTAGATGGAATAGTCTTCTAAAGACAAAACTATTAAAACTGATGAGGAAAAATAATATTCGAATATGTATTTATATATTTAAAAATTTAATTTCCAAATTTCAAACAAAACTACCACCTAAAGTAGCATCAAAAATTATACACATATATGTGCATGTGTGTGCCTGTGTATATGTATGTACACACGAAACTATGCTGAGAGAAATTAAAGAGGTCTAGGTATAAGGATATGCTCATATTCTATTCATTTATTAAAGGACAATATTCTTCAGATGTTAATTCACAAATTTCTGTGTAGATGCAACATAACTCAATCAGTATGACAGAAGGATTTTTATAGAAATTTACAAGCTCATTCTAACTTTTTATGGAAATATATAGTTTTCAGAATACAAAAAATTTGTAAAAGAAAATATTTAGAAGATGTATAGGGCTATACTGATAGAGTATGATAGTATTAATTATAGACATGAATCAATGTAGCAGGATAGAATTCAAAACATATTTGTACATACATGAAAACTGATTTTAGAAAAAATTAGAAAATAAAAAAAAGAGGTATAATAGCCTTTTTACATAAAACATCAAACGTAAAAATATTCATTTTAACCACTGGTTCTCTAAGAAATGAATATCCTGGAGGGGAAAAAAAAGGAACTTCTTATCTCAAGCCATACACAGTATTAGTAAGAAAGGAATAAAAGACCATTTCAATAATGGGGGAAAATTGAAGAGCTTATAGGAGAAAATGTTTCCAAACTTATGGTAGATTAATTTTATTTGATTGGTCACAACATGAGTTATGAGTTACAAAGACAAAAAAGATGATAAATTAGCTTTGTGATTTCTAAGGTATACAGTAAACTCATTTGTCAATGTGATACTAATGTCTTCCTTTCTGATCTTTATACCTTTTTCTTTCTTTTGATTTAAAAAAAATTTTTTTCATGTTGGTCATAATATTTTAGCATCTTTTCCCTATTCAACAGTTAGTTTACTGTTGGGTAAGATATTTACTGTAGGTTTATTTTAAAATATATTTAGAGCTCTGGCTGGCTTGCCTCAAAGGATAGAGCATCAGCCTGTGGACTGAAGGGTTGTGGGTTTAATTCCGGTCAAGGGCATATGCCTGGGTTGCGGGCTTGATCCCCAGGAGGAGGCATGCAGGAGGCAGCTGATCAATGATTCTCTCTCATCATTGATGTTTCTATCTCTCTCTCTCCCTCTCCCTTCCTCTCTGAAATCAATAAAAAATATATTTTATAAAACAAATTTAAAAAGATATTTACATATTTTAGCAAATGAAGGGATTCCCTTCTATTAAGATTTTTTTATTGTGAAAGGATTTTATTTTATCATTTTTTATACCTATCATTATCATCAAATGATTTTTCTCTTTTACCCTTTAATGTGATTTGTATTGACTGATTTTCTAAATAAGACACTTTCGTATTTTTGAAATCCCCTACATTGTTCAAAATATATATCACTTTTAACACCATCGCCAGTTTACTCAACGGTTAGAGCATCAGCCCATGGACTGAAGGGTCACCAGTTTGCTTCCTGGTCAAGGGCAAGTACCTTGGTTGCAGGCTGCAGGCTTGATCCCTGACCCAGGTCAGGGCAGGTGCAGGAGGCAATTGATGTGTCTCTCTCACATTGATGTTTCTCTCTGTGTGTCTCTCCCCCTCCCTTCTACTCTCTCTAAAAAATAATAAAAATAATAATGATAAAAAATAAAATATAAATAAAAAAGTAAAATAACACTTTGTTTCTTAATGTTTGATTATTTTTATATATTCTTATTATTTAGTGAATTCTCCAACCTTTCATTTATTTATCCCCCCCTTTTTTCTGTTTATTATGTATCCTATTATCATAGTGATTTTCTAGTCCCAATGAGCTAACTCCTAAACCTGATTTAGTGTTTAGTGTTTAGATTTATCCTTATTTTCAGTCATGTTTGCCTATTTTTTCTACATGCCCAATACATTTTAAAAATCAAAATTTGGACATTGTGCATAAAAAATTGAACAGGCTCTGTATAACTTCATCAACCTCTTAAAGGGTCTACTCCCCCCTCTGCAGGGCAGGTAGAGTGGTGACTGTCTGTTCAGTCTAATCCAAATCGGATGCGGTGAGTTCAGTCTGCATTGCAACCATGGTGTCTCAGCCGCCCTATGCCATTTTCCTGAGGTTTATGCCTGGTGCTTTATTGTTATTAACTAGGACCTTATGTAATCTGCATCACATCTCTCCCTGTTGTGTCCTTAACTTCTAATTTGGTTTCTGGAGATAACGATGCTTTTCTCTTCAAATGTTTTATGCTTTCTTTTTAACTTCTCCTGTCATGTGCCAAATATACTGAGGGTGAAAAACTGTTGGATGCTTACATATTCCCTAGCCTGGTAAATGCTCTGGTACTTTTACTCAATTGGAAACTAAAGAGCTTATAAGTGAAATAATTTTCTAGGGTCTCTAGTTTCTCGACGATGTAGAAGTTAACTCTCCTATCTGATGGTCTTTGGTCTCTTTAGTCCCTTTCTCTTCTTTTCAGCAATTCTGTGCTTTCTCTAAGCATATTGCTGTAGTATTTTTATGCAACTTTTCTATTTCTTTATATGGGCTTATTCATCTATTATCAACTACCCCACACCTCAAGTAACAAGTCTCCACTTTTCTTTAAAAGATAAACATACAGTTTAACATTTTGAACCAGACTAGTTAACACAGTCCTTCAGTTTTAGTAGGGGATTCATTGGAAGTACGGAGATACTTTCCTCAACCCTTGATTTATTATGGGAAGAAGATAAGCAGGTGCCAGTATGGTGGGCTGAGGTCCCTCTTTTGGGTCACAGACTTCTCCTGTAGCTTCTTCACAAGGCTGCGATCTCTCAGGAGCTTTTAATTTTATTTATTTATTTTTTAATAATGGCACTCATCCCATTCATAAGGACTTCATCCTTATGACCTAATAAGCTCCCAAAAGCCTTAACTCCTAATACCTTGAGGGCTTGGGGCCACAAACATCCAGACCAGAGTAGTTGTCCACACAGGAAGGTAATGAAATGTATCGCCTTATATAAAAAGAAAATATCCTAATAAGTGTCCATTTGCTTCACTAAAGTGATCTACTTATAGTCAGGAAACTTTATCTTTGTATTTTTAGTACCTAGCCTACTGTCGTGTATATCAAAGATATCGAAAAATATTTGTTGTACCATTTTATTGAAGAAAAAATCTTTAGTCATGTTGTTGATCACATTATTTTTGGTTTAACTGTGTTTTAATTCATCAATGAGCAACTGTTCAATGCCTTCTCATTTTCAAAATGTTACCAATATCACCCTGCATCACACCCAGATTGCAAATATAATCTACTTCCTCCTCAGACTCAAACTTTTCCTACCTCTGCTCTATTTTCTCTACCCTCACCATAGTCATCCTGAAGCTCAGTATAGTCCACAAAGATTTCTAACTCTCTCCTTTATATGTTACATGGTCTATTTGAGCTCTATTATTTCATGCACCTCCCATTTTCCTTGGTGGCCTGAACCTAGCATTATTATTCAACCTCAATTTGTTTTATGCCACACAGAAAGAGTCCTTTTCTATTGTGCATTTTTGCTATAGAATTAAAATCAAACACCTTACCTTAAAATTCAAAACTTGTTAATATCTTGCCTATTAAAATTAAGCTTCGGTCATAAACTCATAAACACCTCTGGTTCTGATCTTACATTACTTTTTCTTTTTTTCTATCTGGAGCACACTGGTTTATACACCTTTATGGAGACTTTTCCTGCTCCCTGAGATTAAGTAGACTCTAGACTTCTCTTCCCCTCATGTTCTTTGGAAAACCTTCTCCACAGGAGTCTACACCCTTCTTCCGGGGTGGGGGGGGCGGGGGCGGGGAATGTTTCTTTTTCTACACCTCCACTATTAATTTAATACTTTCTCACTTATTGGCAGATATGGAAACATTCTGTTTTCTCAATAAATCTCTTTTGTGCTTTCTATGTTCCAACATAGTTATTTTTACTTAAATATATACTTGTGTATGTTTAATTTCCAAATGTGACACTCACCTGTCAGAAAAATAGCCCATTGTAGTCCATAATGGACCTTACATAATTGTTGCCTGAGGCAATAATTTGAACAACTGAGAATTACATGCTAAGTCACACTATAAAGAAATAATAGGGAACAACAGGATTACAAAAGACCTAAAATACTAAAAATAGATTTTAAAACTCAGCCAATTAGAAAAGGAAGGGTAAAAACATATTTGGATAACAGTTGTTTTTTTTTATTTTAAACATTATAACATATTTTAAAATTTCGATCACCCTCCTCATACCAGATTGGAGTAATTTAAGATTTGGCAGTACTGGAGCTAGACACCTAGACACCATCTCTGCACTCACTTTGCTTAGAATCTAGTAAGGATGACAGTAATGCACAAATACTCACTAGTATGAAGAGCCCTAAGAATGATTGTGTAGTACTCTGGGAGTAATTTTAGAGAGAAAGGGAGAGGGAGAGAGATAGAAACATCACTGATGAGAGAGAATCATTGATTGGATGCCTCCTGCACATCCCTTACTGGAAATGGAGCCCACAGCCCTGGCATGTGCCCTGACTGGGAATTGAACCATGACCTCCCAATTCATAGGTGAATGCTCAACCACTGAGCTATGCCAGTTGGGGTCGGGCAGATCATGTTATTTAGAAGAGAAAGATGATTAGGGGGAAACTGGGGAAAGTATTGATTGTTGGCTGGGAGAAAGCATTATTACTAGAAAGTGCAGCTTTCACATAAGTCTGAAGGCAGGAAGACTAACACCACTTTGAAACCATATATATACATACATATAAAATTAAAGAGTGTCAGTGTATGGGAAGAATAAGGATAAATGTGTAATGTAAAAACCAGATCATTACGGACCACTTCTAGACTTTGGAATTTATGTTAATTACTATGCAAAACTTTGAAGTTTGCATTTCCTTTATAGAATGATTAGAGGCCTGGTGCATGAATTCGTGCACTGGGCCTCTAGAATGCATATAGAATCTTTGGTTAATCTCTTCCCACCTTCCCCCCTCTCCCCTTTCCTATGAGATTCATCAGTCTGATCCATGTTTTCATGCCTGTGGTTTCCACTCCTGCCTTGAGTGTCTGCCCCCTGGTGGTCAGTGCATGTCATAGCTACCGGCTGATCACTTAGGCTTTTTATATACAGACTAAAGGCCCAGTCCATGAAATTCGTGCACTGGTAGGGTCCCGAGCTGCTGCCATTCGGGTACTTCCTCCCTTCCCCTGGCCTCCTGCCACTGCTGGCTGGGGCCTCCCTCCCTTCCCCTGGCCGGCCCCGCCCCCTGGCCGAACTCCCTGTCTGCCTCCAGTTCGAGGGGACAATTTGCATACTACGCTTTTATTATATAGGATCAGATAGAACACAATGGAAAAAATTGGTTAGAGAGCTAACAATGGATGATGGGGATCAGTTAAATGACATTATTTAAGGTGAGGGATGTTGGAAGATCTGACTGTATTTAACACAATGGAGATCAAACATTTATGGTTATCCATTTATTACAATGGTAAATTGTAGAATAATTTGAACCATATTGGATTAAAAAAAAAAGGGAAAAGTGGTTTATTACATTTTTAAAGTACAAACTGTTTGCCAAGTGTTTGATGAATAGAGAATATAAAGAACCCAGCACTGAGCAGAAGATAACTTGAGAACCAAGACAAAAGAAAAAGATCATATGAAAAAATATATTTTAAGGGTCTTCAGGCTTCTAAGTTGTGAAATGGAATAGGTACTTTTATATGCTTTTTTCATGTTTTTGTTTATTCTTATTTGTCCAATATTTAATATTGTTATTATGCAGTATAAGGCACATGGATGTATAAATAAACAAATATATAAACAAAGACAATACATAAATGAAACAAAAATTAAATACAACGTTATGATATAGATGCTTGATTTGAACAAGATATCCTGAAGGGAAATTTAAATGAGACTCATGGTTCTGGTTTAATCAAACCTGTTGGTATTAAACATGAACCTACTGCATTCAACTTTAAAGAGTACATCTTAATGGTGATATTAGATAATTAGTCCATGCCCAGATGAAGCAAATCATGGTGATCCAAAAAAACTTCCAGTTTGGGGGAGTAAGAAATGGTTTAGTGTTTTGTTTAGTTTTTTTGTTTGTTTTAAACATTATCTGTGCTAATTCTTTCTGTTGTCTTCAAACATACAGGGTGGTGCAAAAATAGGTTTGCAGTAGTTCATATGGAAAATAATACAAGAATAAACTCTGTGTTTTGTGTACTCACAACTATAAACCTTTTGCCTGAGTCTGTACATTTATGGAAAGGTTTTTCTACTTCCCCTTACAATGTAAAAAACAAGAAAGAGCATGGCTTCCAACTTAACTTATACCGGAAAATTTGTAACATCACAATTTCTCTTGCGTTCATCAGAGAGCTGAGGTCACAGTGAAACCATCTATAATCCCAAATCAAAGGGCAGCTAGGTGCCAACGGTGGGGTTGGACAAGAGCACTTGTGCACCTAGGACAATTGTTATCTTCTGGATGACATTCCAGACAGTAGGAAGAATTGAGCTAAAATTGTCGACAGAATATTAATGACTGACTGGGGACTAGTGTGAGAATATGGGAAGCCTGAACTGAACAGACTCAGGGGTGATTCCCACCCATTCACAGACTATTTTGCATATATCTCACTGAGTGTCTGCAAGAAAAATTGGAGGCAAGGCCAGAGAGCTGAGAAAGCCTCCCGTTGAGATAGGCCTGTTGGACAGGAAGATGGGCTGCTGTAGGAAGCACAAAACCCTCTATCATCCTGAAGCAGTTGGAGGATGAGAAGCCACTCCCCTCTAACCCTCAGGATAAAGATGCAGACCCACTACAGCTAACAGAAGGGAGGAGAAAACCTATGCCTAGAGCAGAGTGAGGGCCCAGGTCATTATTGGAAGAAATCACTGAGGGGACCTCACACAGACCTCCAACGTTCCAGTCATTGATCCGTGGCTTCCCAACTCCATATTCATTCTTCCCCATCCTGAGTGATATGAAAATACTTTTTTTCCGTGATTCTCTGTCCACCATTCTCAGATCACTAGTGCCCCAGGGGGAGGTGTTGCTAGCCCCAGCTTCTATTTTCAACCCACCTGCTTCAGCCCCATGACTGTAGATCAGCTCTGACCAAATACAATTCAGCAAACATGTGCTAGAATCCCATACACTCCAATGAAATCTTTTTTCCCTCTTAGGAGTCAATTATTTGGACATAGTTCATAATCCTTTCAGATTATGGTGTGTTTTCCATCTCCTGACTGGACCTTAAATGATATTAAATTGACTCTGTAAGTATCCCAGGAGATAGATATACATGATGGGTCGATTGGATCCTGCTCTTAGGGTTGAGCCAATGCATACACGAAGCATTTATGAATTTCTTACCCTTTCAGCTCCAAATTCACCAACTTACTCTGTGATACTGAAAAAAAAAATAAAGGGTTGACAGTAGAGGGCACTGGAGGGACACTCTAGAATGGGGTTTTTCATCCTGGTTCTGAAGTGCTTTATATCCTCCTGTTGCTGTGAAGGTGGGCAGGTATGCATGACACCAGGAGAGCTCAATGAATTTCACCAGCACTCTCTGTTGGTGTTATAGCCCAGTTGATCTTCTGGGCAGTTCAGCACCACGTACAGTTTCTCAACAACATCTGCAGCCCTGCCTGGCTTCCTTGTTGTTGAGCATTTTCTCCCAGATACAAAGGAGAGCTCCACAGGTGCCTCACTGACTCCCCTCAGGCAAGTCCAATGGTTCTCCCCATGAACAATAACTGGGAAAGTTGTACAAGTTCCTCATCCAATTTCCTGGCACTTCGAGCAGCCACCCATGTGGACAGACTCCCATGGAATTCCATGGGTGGCCCAGCTGGCCCCTCCATGCATAGTAGTGTCTCTCATGGTCAGTTTCCTGGTTCTGCAAGTTCCCCAGCCAGCTTCCCAGATAAATTAATACATCCCTCTCCTCCTCAGCTCACTGCTTCCCAGGGACTTTCTGTTGAATCTAACTTGTGCCCTATCTAGCTCTCCAGCAAGTTCTAAACCACCCCCAAGGGCAGATTCATAACACATTTCTTCAGTACCCTAGAAAGTGGTTTCCTGCCCTTTAAATGTGGCTTTCTGGCATTCTAGTAGGAATTTCCTACATTCCATTCCCAGTTCATGCTTTTTAGCCCACCCACCTCATCCTACAAGCAACCCGGTACCAATTGTGGGAAATCTCTTGCCTGGGAATAATCCGGGAGATTTCTCCACTATCCAGTGAGCTGCAATCACACCCACTCCAATGATGAATCAATTTCAGCCTTGGGAAGAACCTATGCTTCAATATTTATTTCACTCTTTTATAGTCCCCCTCAACACAAGGATATTCTTTTGAGTTCTCTTTCATCTCCTAGTAATATTTAATTCCCTATCCATAGTTAATCATTCTTTATATTAAAAATTCCTATTTCATATTACTCTGAGGTCTCCATCTACTGACTGGACCTGACTAATACAGGCAAAAAGAGAGTGCCTAATCTAGATAGTGGCCCCCTGCCCCACTATCTCAGCTAGCGTGTATCAAGTAGCAACAACAGCAGTGTATGCATGGGGAAGCATGAAAAATGTGAATGGAGACCTTGTGTAAGACAGTCTCAAAGATAAGAACTAAAACTGAAGTTAAAGCCAAAGTTGAGAAAAACCATGTCTCATTCTAAACACAAAATAATATTAGAATGATAATAGAAGAATCCAAAAATGTTGATTCATTGAGAACAGCCATAGTAACAACAGAACTATAATTCTCAAACTTAGACTAACTACGGTCTTGACTGACTCACAGTCTACACACTAAAGTTTGTACAACAGATGAGATACAACCAGGCCCAGCTATCCGTGTGTGTGTGTGTGTGTGTCTTTATAAAAATAGGCAATCAGTATACTTGAGACTACTGAAGATAGAGTCAGTCAGGGAATTTAAAGACTGGTGAATAGAAATTACCCAAACTGAACAATAAATAGAACTAAGATGGCAACAAAATATAATATTGAATCTAAATGTACTGGAAAATATCAAACTGTTTGACCTACATGTAATTAATACCCAGAAGAAGAAGTGAGAGAGAACAATCAAAGGAAATATAATGGAAAAGAGAACTGTGGAATTTTCCAAAAGTAATGAAAGACCATGAATAAGACCTAAAAAGCTCAGGGAACATCAAACAGGAGAAATGCCATGATTCAAACAAAATACTATCTGGATAAATTATGTGATAACTGCTAAAAACAAAAGACAAAGGGAAAAACCTAGAAAACATAAGAAAAAGGTAGACACTTGTACAGAGATATGAACTAAGATAAGAATGGACAGACTTTCCATTACTCGACCATAAAAAGGAATGAAATCTTCAGTCTGTTCCATACTTCTATGTCTCTGGATCTATTTTGTTCATTAGATTCCACATGTGAGTGAAATCATGTGATACTTGTCTTTCTCTGCATCTCATAGAAAAGGTGGTAGTGGGTGGGTGGGGAGGGATTAATCAAAGAATTTATATTATATGTACAGCCCATCGACACAGACAACAGTGTGGTGAAGGCATGGTGGGGAATGGGGTGGGTGAAGGAAGTCAATGGGGAACAAAAGGGGGACATCTGTAATATTTTCAACAATAAAGATAAATTAACAAAAGAAAAAAATGAAATTGTACCATCTGTAACAAAATGGATAAAAATAGAGGGTATTATGCTAAGTGAAATAAGTCAGAGAAAGACAAGTATGTTGAATGATTTTACTTGTTTGTGGAATCTAAAGAACAAAATAAACAAAATTGAAACAGACTTATAGATGCAGAGAGTTGCCAGAGGGGATAGTTGGGGGACTTGGTAGAGAAGGTGAAGGGATTATGAAGTACAAATAGGTAGTGACAAAAGTTTACCCACCTATGTTCTAAAACATAACAATAACATTGTAATAACTATGTATGGTGCCAGGCGGGTACTAGAAATATTGGGGGGAAATATTTTGTAAAGTATATGATTGCCTAACCACTATACTGTACACCTGAAACCAATGCAAAATAATATTGAATGTAAACTGCAATTGAAATGTAAAATTAATAAAAATAATGGGAAAACTTTTCATTAGAAGCTATGCATGTCAGAAGAAAATTGATTCTTAATATTCTGGAGATGAACACATCTGCTGAACCAAACTTTTACAAAAAGCAAACTATTTTTCAAATGTGAAATTTCAATAAATAATTTTCAAGATTTAAAAAGAAAGTTGATGGAAATCATTACCAGCAGGTCCATACTATAATAAATGTTAAAACAAGTTATTCTTACAAAAAAATGATACCTGACAGTAACAAATCTACACAAAGAAATAAAATTTGTTTGGAAATGGCACAAATAAAAAGTTGATAAAATAATTTATCTCTAATTGCTCTTAAATATGGCTTTCTAGAAAATAACATTCGTCTATATGTAGCATATGGAAAATAAAATGTAGCACAAAATTAGTTCAATGGATAAGACAGATGATTTGGACGTATATTGCTTGAGGTCCTTAGAATACAACTAACGTGGTATAATATTATTTGGCACAGTTAATTAAGTACATTGATTGTAAATCCCAAAACCTCTACTGAGGGTCATATTAATTATAAAAGTTCTGATGAATAAGCTAATTGTAAATATAAAATGAAACAATAAAAGACTACTCATTCCAAAAGAAGCAGAAAGAAATCAAAGAAACATAGAACAGATGAAATGAATAGAAAACAGCTGGGAAGATTTGAATCCAACCCCATAATAATCACATTAAATCTTGATGATCTAAACCAGGGCCACACACTGCATCCAAGGCCTCTACCAGCCATGCCCATTTATTTGGGTATTGATTATGGCTGCTTGTACACTATCCTGACAGAGTTGATTAGTTATGACAGAGACCTAAAAGCCTGAAGACATGAAAATATTTATGATCTGGCCTTTTGGAGAAGAGCTTACCCACATCTGTTCTAAGCACATCAATGAGAAAAACAAGAGATTATTAATTTGGATAAAAATGCAAGAACTAACTACAAGCTGCCTATAGGAAAGCCACTATAAATACAAAATTATAAAGATGTTAAAAGTAAAATAATTGAAAAAGAATGTTAAACACAATAAAAATTTAAAAATATTTCTAGTGATGTTGTTTCAGAGAAATTAGGCCAGAATAGGGGATATTATCAGTGATAAAGAGGGATAAATAAGGACATAATATGATGATAAAAGGGTCAGTTCATAGCTATGTACCTAATAAAAATTTCAAAGTATACTAGGTAAATACTGTTAGTACTTTTTTAAAAGAAATAAATCCACAATTATACATGAAGATTACAACACTAATTTTGTAAAATACTACAAATATAAAATCAGTGTCTAAAAGACACAAATATCACAATCAATCAATTTGACCTAATGTATATAAAATATATACATTTATATATACACACACATTGTTTTTGACTGTTTATGGTAGAATCAGCAAAGTATATCATGTCCTAGGCCATAAAAAGTCTGGATAAAGTAAAGATGATTGAAGTATGTCCTGTGAGCAGAGAGAAAGTGAACTAGATCATAAACAAAAAAATGTATGGAAATGGCCAAATACCTAAGATTTACACTTGACACTTAAAAATAAACCATGGACCAAATAGCTAATCACAGAAAGATATAAAAATATTTTGAAATAAAGGAAGATTGATATGTAACATTTACAATTTATAGAATAATACTAAATGAAATAAATCTATAGGTAAATGATAAATGATAGCTGGGGATTGGTAGATAGATAATATATGTGTATATCATTTCAGATCGCTGCAAGTGATATGGGGAAAATAATTATATATTTACCTCTTATCTAATATATTTAATTCTATAAATAATATTTCTTTGGGAAAGCACCTTTTAATGCGTTGCTTATATAAGAATAGTGGCAGGCTCTAAATGCAAATAAGGCAGGATGCTCTTTCCTCCATTGTAAAACCTCTTATTCATTGGTATATTAAGTTCTTATCATTGTGAACCTATAAATTCAATATGTTACCTAGAATAGAATTAGTAAATGCAACTCTTAAATTGAGGGGATAGTCCCATAGATTTCTAAAAGAGTAAATAGAAATTTTTTATAGTTGAAAGGAAGTGAGATATGCATGAAAGATATATATTTTTTAACTATAAACCAACAGTATGGGGTGTGTGTGTGTGTGTGTGTGTGTGTGTGTGTGTGTGTTTTCATGGGTTTGTGGTACACAGATCAGAAAGAATTAAGGCATGATGAGCCATCTATCCTGCTCTTATCTTCTGGTCAGCTTTTGTTCATAAAGAAAAAGGAAGGTTTATGGGATCAAAGCATATGCCAAAGTGAGTGAGTCGCAGGATTGCTGAGAAAGCCATTCTCCATTTCACTCCAACCCTAGACACATGGTTGGAGCACAGGAGATGGGGCTGGGGAAGGGAGGTGACAATAGTGGAGAGTCATGGTTCCAGGGAAGCAGCAGAAACACCTATGACTACCAGGTGAACAGTATTCTAATAAAGGACATTGGCAGCCGCCAATTAAAGTGAGTTTCAATCCATAAATATGAAAACAGTTCTGAAAGCTTATTCTTTTTTTTTTTAGTTTTTACATCATTTTATTTTTTTCCTATATAATAGTATCCACACTGTTCTGTATTCTTTCATTTAACAATGTATATTGGAGATCTTTCTGTACCAGCACTTTAAAATTTTACTCAGATGTGGATTTCACTATGTAGATTTCCAGATGATCTTTTTAGAAAAGCAATTATTGCCCAGCCATTGTGGCTGAGTTGGTTGAGCATCATCCCATGCACCAAGAGGTCACCAGTTTGATTCCTGGTCAGGACACATGGCTGGGTTGCAGGCTCAGTCCCCAGTTGGGGGTGTGCAGGAGGCAGTCGATCGATGTTTTCCTCTCATCAATGTTTCTCTCTCATCAATGTTTCTGTCTCTCTCTCCCTCTTCCTTTCTCTATAATATTGTGGCAGGCCCTATCTTTAATCAATCATGCAATGGCTTTTCATTGATTATAAAATAAAAAGTAATAGTGAGCATGATAATATAGGCTCATAGTATCCCTACATTAAATAATGATCATTAAGTCTTTATGTAATTAGTTGTTTAATATTAGTCTCTTTTGCTAGAATGCAGTGACTCAAAAGGATAGATACCATGACTGTCTTTTTCATTGTTACCCCTAGAAACCATCACAGAGCCTACCCCACTGGTTGAATGGATGAATGAGTGAGTGAATGCTCTTCCTGAATTTAAATTCAGAGTTTCCAAGGAAGTAGTAGATGTGTATTTTCTATATAAAGATATTGACCCCACGGTGGTGAAAAGATTGACTTTGTGTAGAGAAATCTGAGATATGAAAAGGGAGAAAATCTGAGTATAAGCACAGCTGAGCTTCAAGCTTCTCATGCCGAACTTGGAGGTTTGGGAATGACTAGTGTTGGGCTGCAACTTGCAAGCCCGTGTTCTGACTTGCATTTAGTTCATCTGTCCAAGGGGATTCCTAAGGTGGATTTCTTCAACTTCTGTTACTATACGGGATTTCCCAGACTTCCTCACATACTTCCTTTGGCTACTTCAGTTCCGGAAGCTTCTTTATAGGAACACTGTGGCTGTCTCTCAGCAACTCTAGTGATAAGATAACATTGGATTTTACCTTTCATTTCTAAGCTTATTGACATTTATCTTCCCTCTGTTGGTGCTGTCAGCCCTGGCTATCTTCCTGAGATGCCCACTAATCTCTTCTGATAGTTACCACCCTGACAGACATCACAGCTCTCTACACAAACTCTTATCTGCCCCAGCTCCTCCTGCCCTATCTTTTGCTACTGAATGTTTTCAAAAACCATATGTTCCAGAGTGTCAGGAAGCTCTGTCAAATGTTATGAAATATTGTGAGTAACATAATTGAATCCTCCTTGCTCACATCCTTTTCCTCTTCAGACTTCCATATATCTCTATCCCAGGTGTTCCTGTGGTTTGTGGCCACTTAGAAGAATAATTTAGACAATTTAAAGACTAGTTTGTACAAATAACGATTTACAATTTATTAGACCCACTATAAAAGTGGCATTATTCTGTGTCCTTTGAATGAATTTTTTTATACTTTTTATAATGGTCTCACAAAGTATAAATTATTGTCCCATTTTCCAGGCAAGGAACAGCCAGACACTATGAATCTCTATTGATTGAGTTCACATTCTGTACACCTTGGGAGGCAAAGTGTCCTTCTGAAAGTTCTAGAATAACTGATAATGTTTCCTTATTACCTTCACCTCTCAGAAAAATGGGAGTAACTAAATTCTCCAACCCTGTCACACATGGAGTGGATAATGACTCTCTAATATTATTTTTAGACATGCTGGAAACTATAGAAAGGAAATTTTCAGGGTTTTCTCTATAAAAACACACAACTGGTGGAAAAGCCCCAATCTTTCCCCAGCTTAACTGCAAAGAAGAGTTTGGTCGTGACTAGGAACACAATTGCTCTCAGGGCCATTGCCTACAGCAGGGGTCCTCAAACTTTTTAAACAGGGGGCCAGTTCACTGTCCCTCAGACCGTTGGAGGGCCAGACTATAGTTTAAAAAAAACAACTATGAACAAATTCCTATGCACACTGCACATATCTTATTTTGAAGTAAAAAAACAAAACGGGAACAAATACAATATTTGTATTTGCATGTGGCCCGCGGGCTGTAGTTTGAGGACGCCTGGCCTACAGGAAGCAAGGGCGGCATTAAATTTATATGGGTGTCATGCATTTGCAATTATAGTTAGCTTTGTTCATGTCCCAGCTGCAGCTGCCCTTCTTAAAAATATTCTCTACACCTCTCCCCAGTAGAAATTTCTAAATAATATCATCTTACTTTCATGTAAAATCCTTCTGTGGTTCTCCTTTACTTTTGTTAAGCACAGACTTTACTGTGGCATACAAGGTGCTTCAGAATTTGTGTCCGATTGGGTCTTCTCCACACAGTTAACACCCTCTTCTTCATGTCCTATCTTCTGTGTTCCAGCCACATGAGTGAGACTTACTTGTTCCTATATATCTTGCTGTGTTTGTGGACACTGTTCTCTTTATTTCCGTCTCTCCTCATTTTGTCCTCAGGATCAACTATTATTGATGAAATTGTATCTTATTCTTCAGGTGTGTTAGAGACAGAGAAGAGTTGAGAACCTCTATCTATGGATTTCTATAAGATAATGGTAGTGTGAACGTACAATAGCAATCATGTATTTACCTGACCATCTGTCTTTGCTATGTTAAAGCTTCCTCTATTAAGCGTGTTTGTATCTCAGTTGGCACATAGTTGATTAAAGGCTGTAAGTCATTAAATGTATTTAGGATGTTTCCCAGAAAGATGGCTTGCACAATATCTTTCCCTTTTAAGATATTCATCTTCAGTATGAATGAAGGCCTCAGTATTTGAATTTCTGTTTCCTTAAAGAGATGACACTGTAGAAATACAAATTAATTTTTATCAGTACAGTGCTGCCAACTTGATCTTGTTACTATTAACTTTGTTGTTAAGTGTCCCAAATACCAAAAAATAGAAGAAGAACCAACCTGGCGTGACTATGTTCAGATATGACAAACCCAGGGCACCTTGGGAGATGAGTGGATTTGATGGCGTTAAGAACTGGATTCATGCAATTAGGGGAAAAAAGTTCTTGAGATCACCACAAGTATTATTCAGGGTTCTGTTTTCAGCAGGTCGTAAAGTACAGCTCACAAAGAATCTCAAAGGGCACATTCTTGACCAAGATTTGCAAATTGCACAGTCTACTTTGAAAGCTCCTTTTCCCTGGAGTGGGGAACACTTCACCACAGTGCTTCTAGTTTCCAGTAATGCTCCCCCTGACTCCACTGTTTGATCTTTATGTTAATGCCAAGTTCGCTTGATGGTGACTGACATACCAACTCTTTAAATAGCAGGCAGGTCACAGTGAAGGCCAATTCTTAAAACAACAGTCATTCTAAAGCCACAGATGGGTCTGTGGCATCCACAATCCTACCCCTGTCTCACAAACAATACTTGGCATTTGCATCAGCAGCCTGCATGAGTTGAGAATTGCGTAGTGTCGGGGAATCTTGGAGCGTCTCTATGGGCACCAGTGAAGACAGCCAACATTGTCATCTGGTTGTTCCTATGAGGGGGGAGGAAAAAAACAAAAGTTTTGAATTCAATATTTGAATGAATTGAGGAATGAATAGAAATGTTCCAGGGAGACCAACTCCCATCCCCAATTTTCCCATAAGAGCCTCTCATTTCCTAGTAGCACAGTGTGTGTGATTTTCTTGAATTTTAGCCTTAACTGGAATAGTAATTAAATGGAGTAGAGTTTGTATTCTATTTAAAAAGGCAGTAGGTGAATTATTTATTCATAAAAATTTGGAATATACTACCTTTTATAGGAAATGAATAATGCAGCCAATATTTACATATCCAGTAAAATAAAATAAACAAGGAATAGAAATATGGGTTTCTTTTTCACTTCCCAAAGCGATTCAAAATTAAGTAAAGACATGGAGAGGCACATTTATGAACCAACTATTGTAATTTGAAAAGTATATGCTGTGTGGTACCATTTATATACAAGTCTAGGAAATGCAAACTCACATATATAGAGAGATTAGATTTGTATAAAAAGTGTATTGCACAGTGTATACCCCTTTAGTATGGAATCTTTCATGTAGGATAATTATTTTGAGATTAATCCATTAGTTCCATGTATCAATAGTTCCTTTCATTTTTGGTTGCTGAGTATATTCCATTATATAATCTTTACCACAATTCACTTATTCATTTACCTGTTGAAGGACATTTAGGTTGTTTCTAATTTTTGGATTGTACAGATTAAGCTACTATAAATATTCATGCACAAGTCTTTGGATCCACATTCTCTCCTTTCTCTTGAGTAAATATCAAGAATGGAATCGCTGGATCATATGGTAGCTGCACATTGTCATTGAGGAAACTACCCAATTGTTTTACAAAGTGTATGATATATATATATATATATATATATATATTGTACAAATACTTTGTAAAACTAACAGTAGTTTTATATAGACAGTATAGACAGGTTGAGAGAGAAATATTTTAAGTAGATGGCACTTGTGGGGGCTGGCAAGCCTGAGATCTGAGATCTGTAGGACAGGCCAGAACTCTGAAAACTGAGACAGGGTTTTTATGTTGAAATTGTGAGGTAGAATTCCATCTTCAGGAAACCGTGTTCTTTGCTCTTAAGTCCTTCAATGGATTGGATAAGGCCCCAACATATTATGGAAGTCAATCCCCGTTATTTAAAGTCAACTGATTGTAAATGTTAATCATATCTACTGGTTGTAAATGTTAATCACATCGAAAAATATCTTTATAGCAATTTCTGGACTAGTTTTTGACCAAACTGGACATTGTAGCCAACCAAAGTTGGCACATAAAATTAACAATCATATATACAATCATTTACACACAGAGACATATTACTGTTCTCCCCTCTCCTAAAAAGACAATCTAGAATTACATTTAATATCTGCCTTCAGCTCTACGTAAAGAATTTTGAGGTGATTTTCATAACTCTCAGGTAGATCAAATGTAGCTCCTGATTATCCTGCAGCCTACGGTTAAATAAAACATAGAGTCTCCTAAAAGCCTCCCAAAACAGAGTCCAGGGAGAACACCATTAAAACTCCAAGGGCAGGCAAAGAAAATATAGTGAACGTGTTTGTATAGAAAATTCCACATGCTACTTGCCTTCCCCTGATAATAGTGTGAGTTCCTTGGTTGGATGAGCTGCCAGCATAGAGTTAAGCTCCCTAGTCCATCTGGGGCTCTTCTCTGGCAGAAACGATAGCAGGTGCTGTACTGACGTGTTGCCAGGAGTGCTGAGAAATGGTAGAAGAGATTGTGTATTTTTCTGGGTCATTTATTGACGTTCTTATATGAGCCTCCTTCAGGTACAAATTGCATACTGTAGAAGTCATGCCTAGATTCCCCAAGAATAACAGTCCAACTGATTGCACATGAAGCCAAACCCAACCCTTGGCTGAGAGATGAAAGTCAAGCATTATAAAGATGTTAGATGCTGATGGAAAGCAGTTATACATTTTATCCTGGTGACACATTAGTGTCTTTAAATGGTGTATCAATCCTGGCTACTGGGGTATATTTTGTGGTCAATACTCTTCTCAATTGCGAAGAATATTGGTGGTTTTCTCTTTATTCATTGAGAAAAATGTAAGAGACCTCTGCTGTCTTCATGACACTCAAGCTTTTATGAGCAGTGTTCTGGACAAGCAGAGTCTGGGTTGGATCCCAATAGCTCCCATATGCTGCTGCCTGATATTTCCCAAGATGTCCCTCAGGGCAGAGTAAATGGTGTATCAGATGTTGGGGAATGGGGAACAAAAGAGAACTGATGAGCAAGCCTGTAAAAAAACTGAGTCACTGGAATGGAGCTTCATAAAATGGGCTTGAATTTCCTTTTTGGAAAAAGGAAAAAATAACCTTTCATGATACTTAAAAGTAAAATTTGATTTGACCATGCAGAGAACATTGTTTTATTTGTTTCCACTATTTTAATTAGAATGATAATACACGTGTTTAGCTTAGGTGCTGCTGTATGTAGGCAACACACAGAGCTTCATAGCCTTGGCAGTGTCCAAACACTATTGTTTGATAATAGGAAGAGAGTTAGAGGTTTAGGGATAGTTCTTATCTGATTTACAAATTTAGTAGGTTATGAGAGAACATCATTAATAAAGAAAAAAAAGTGACCAAGAATATGTTAAAAGGAGCATTTTCCCTCAGTCCCCTAGCATTTTATGAATTAGTTCAATTAGAAACTCATAACTGACTCAAGACACAAATATTTAAGTAGGGCAAGGAAGACCTCAATAGAACTTGACAAAAAATGACCAAATGATTAAAAACATACAAATCACTAAAAAATGCCTAAAAGGGTCTCTCTCAGATGTTGACTGGTTGCTCCATCTATCTGAGTATCAGCTTTCTCACCTGGGAAGGAAGGAGCTGAGGTGAATGGTGGGATATTCTTGAGTGGAAAATCCATATAATTATAGAGAGAGGACATTTTCTTCCCTTTTTAAGAACTGTTAAGTCTTTCCACTTTACTAGAATTTTCAGCTCAACACTCCAAGAATTCCCTTCAGGACATTGATTCTTTCCTTGTTCTCTCTCCCTTTTCCTCTTTCACTTTATTTCAATATGTCTTGTACTGACTCTTTTCCCATAGGTAGTAAACACGCTGTCATTCTAAAGTAATAATAATTAAAAACAATCTCCCATGACACTTTGTCTCTTGTTTTATTATATCTTTCCTTGACTTTTAAGCAAGACCCATGAAGTTTACCCTCAATTAACTGTGTTAACTTAATCTTCACAGGATAGCCAGGATCCAGAAAGGCAGAATGAATGGGCTATTTTTTAAGTTTACTGGGGTAACATTGGTTAATAACATTATATAAGTTTCAACTATTCAATTTATATTATATCATCTGTATATTGCAAAATCATTTCTAACTCAATTAGGTGTGACGAAAGGCCCAAGTTCACCAGAAAACTTCTCCAAATCTTTTCTCAAATATAAAATTAAAATTCATCAGAATAAGTTGATGCCAGAATGTAGTAAAACCTAGCAAGATAAATCAGTCATGGTTCTATGCACTACAAATCATATATACAGCCTCCACATCTTGGTATATTTAATTGAGCTTTATCCCTTTGATTTTATTCAATCCCCAGCTCTCCTTACACAGGCTTGGTCCAATGTAAGCATCTTATATTCACTCTTTAAAATTTTAAATTACAGTTCCACATCCCACTGACTCAACCTTTACCAAGATATCTAATAATTACGTAACTGGTCAATATGGCAGATCCCTTGTAGTCATTTTATTTGACTTCATCATGGCATCCAGAACTTCTTATAACTCCTTTTTCCCATTTCCATGAGCCAAAATTTGTTTTCCATTTGTTTTTTTCTCACCTTCTTCTAGATTCACTCTTCTGAGAGCTAAACTCTTTTAAAATCTGTACTAGACATTCTTTACTTTTCACTCTATACAATCTCCATAGAAAAGTTTATTACTGTAATTAGTCATACAGTTTCACTTTGCTTTTATATATATAGGGTGTCCCCCATAATGTATACACACCTTGAATCATTATAAAGTCAGTACTTATTAACATGCAGTTCAATTTCAAAATTTAAAAGAATCTACAGAAATGAATAATTTTTTTGTCAATGCCTGTTTTCAAACTGATGACCGCCATTCTGGTCCAGGCACTACTAATAACTCAAAGCAATGAAATCACAAATTTCAAGAATCATTTTGTTTCATATTTTTGTGCTTTCAGTTCATCAACTGTTGACAATTTTTACATAAACTATCTTTTATGTATCCCCTTAAAAAGTTTAGTGGATCAATTTTCTTTGTTCAAAGTTTAGTCTGGCTTCACCCATTATTTCTAATCAGTTAAATCTGAAAAAAAGTGAAAATTGAGTTGTCAATTGTTAAGGTTTGTCCCCCAAAAATGTGTACTAGATATATACTTTGAATAACTATAAAGTCAGTATTTATACTTCAACTGTGTTTTCAAACTTCTAGTAGCATTTTAGGATGGATTTTCTTTTATGAAAGCCTAGTCTAGCTGAAAGAAAGAAACATCAATTGAGCTATCAGCTGTTAAAGTGTATACACATGTTTTGGGGACACTGTGTGTGTGTGTGTGTGTGTTTCTATTTATATTATACTAGAGGCCCGGTGCACAAAAATTTGTGCACTCGTGGGGGAAGGGGGGTCCCTCAGCCCGGCCTGTGCCCTCTCGCAGTCTGGGACCCCTCAGGAGATAATGACCTGCTGGCTTAGGCCTGCTCCCGGGTGGCAGAGGGCAGGCCCAATCCCTAGGTGCAGCCCCTGGTGGGGCTCAGAGCAGGGCTGATTGGGGAGTTGGGGCGCTGCCCCCTGTCATGCACAGAGCAGGGCGGATTGGGAGGTTGTGATGCCACCCTCAGTCATGCTCAGGATAGGGCTGATTGGGGGGTTGGGGCACCACCCCCTATCACACTCAAGGCAGGGTCAATGGGGAGGTTGCGGCGCCACCCCCTGTGATGCACAGAGCAGGGCCAATCAGGGGGTTGGGGCAGTGCCCCCCGCCCCCGTCACGTACAGAGCAGGGCCCATCAGGGGGTTGGGGAGCTCCCCCCTGTCACTCACAGAGTAGGGCTGATAGGGGAGTTAGGGCACTGCCCCCTGTCACACACACAGCAGGGCGGATCAGGGGGTTGGGGCGCCGCCCTCTATCACCCACAGAGCAGGGCCGATCAGGGGGTTGGGGCGATGCCACTGTCACACTCAGGGCAGGGCCGATGGGGAGGTTATGGCTCTACCCCGTCACACACAGAGCAGGGCCCGTGGTGGGGGGGGGTTGGGGCGCCACCCCCTGTCACACACAGAGCAGGGCTGATCAGGGGGTTGGGACGCCACACCCTGTCATACACAGAGCCGCAGAGCGATCAGGGGGTTTGGGCGCTGCACCCTGTCATGCTGATCTGGTGCCAGGAGGCCTTGCGGCTCCGCTGATCCCGGTGCTGGGAGGCATATTACCCTTTTACTATATAGGATAGAGGCCTGGGGGCCGGCTGGTTTGCCCTGAAGGGTGTCCTGGATCAGGGTGGGGGTCCCCACTGGGGTGCCTGGCCAGTCTGGGTGAGGGGCTGAGGGCTGCTTTCAGGCTGGCGGTTTTGACTGCTTTCAGGCTGGCGGGAAGCTCCCAACCACTCCTTTTTTTCTTTTCTTTTTTTCTTCTGGGCCAGCTTTAGCTCTGGCTCTAGCTCTGAGGCTTCCGCTGCTGGTTTGTTTGCCGTTCTATAATCGAAAAAATGTATAACTTCAGCTCTGAGATCCCAGCCGGCTATATTTGTTAGAATGTTTCAAACTGCCAGCTCAGAGGCCGGCAAGTCAGGCAGGGAACGTTGGAGTCTGCAGTCACTGGAGCAAGCAAGCCTCGTGTTTGCTTCCAGCTGCCTGGCTGCTGGCCACCATCCGCCATCTTGGCTGACAGTTAATTTGCATAAGGATACTCTGATTAGCCAATGGGAAGGGTAGCGGTCGTACGCCAATTACCATTTTTCTCTTTTATTAGTGTAGATGTATGGTTATGTAGACATATATTTGTGCATATATATGCACATAAATACATGCATACTTGTGTGTATATATGTATATGGGTATATATATAACATATATTTCTGGACCAGATCTCTTTTCTGGTACTGTGTGTAGCCTGTACACATATCATAATTTGTTAATAATGTTTAGATCAATTCAGGACAGAAATATATCACAATCTCACAGTAGGGTAGTCATTTGAAAACAAGGCAAATGTTTTCCTGTTTTTTTGGCATTGTCTGGTTATAATAATTTGTTTATTTTGAAACTTAAGTAATATTACATGAAGAGATCAGATATAATTTTTAAAAACTGTTGTGAGATACTGGCCACTAGCTAGTTCTATTTATACAGTCTCATAAATATTATCCTTTTTCACTTCCTCCCATGTCTCTCTTCCTCTCTTTTTATTTTATATTTTCTTCCTCTCTTTTTATTTTATATTTATTTGTTTTTTAAATATATTTTTATTGATTTTAGTGAGGAAGGGAGAGAGAGAGAGAGAGAGAGAGAGAGAGAGAGAGAGAGAGAGAGAGAAACATCAATGATGAGAGAGAATCATTGATCTGCTGCCTCCTGCATGCCCCACACTGAGCCTGAACCTGGGCATACTAGTATGCCCTGACCAGAAATGGAACCATGACCACCTGGTTCATAGGTCAATGCTTAACCACTGAGCCATGGCGGCCAGGCATTCCTCTCTTATTTTTAATAATATAATTTCTCTGATTTTAGCAGGATATATAACAGGTCAGATGAAAACATATCCCAGGATCCATTGCAGCTAGGTGGGGCATACGACTAAGTTTGAATCATAGGATATGAGCAAAAGTGATGTGTACAACTTCCTGGTCACCTCTTTACATTACTGGCTTTGGGCTTTCTTTTAGTTTCATAGCACTGGACATTTAACATTCTACTGATAATTGTGCAGATAAGACAAAAACCATAATAAGTGAGGGAGCAACAGAGAATGAACTCAGAACCCTGGCTAACTTTGTCGGGCAGAGTTGCCTCCCCACTGTGGATCCCTGGCAATTTTGGACTGTCAACATGAGTGATAAATAAAACCTCCATTTTATTTGAGTAATTATTTCAGTGTCTTTTTTATTTAAAGCACCATACCCTGTACACTAACTGGTATTCTTCTCTCTCACTACTTTAATGAGTCTCCCTGTAAAAGGTCACCAGACTACTGACTAAATTGGTAGAACTCTCAAATAGTGAAATGACTGGTGATGACATAGATATGTGTGTGGAATGAGTGTTTGGAATGGGATGGAGAGAGACCCAGTTAAGTACCCTTTGTGGTGACTGACAAAAACCGTGACTACAAAGAGTTTGAGAAAAAGGTGAGAGCTCTGCTCAAAGCAATGGTTTGATCTGTTGTAATATCTCGGGATCTGCTGGAAGTAAAGATTCTCTTTAGACCAGAAATAATACATCTGAAAACCTAGGGGGTTCACACCACCGAGTTTAGCTACCAATCTTCTTCCCCTCTGTTAGCATAATTCAAGAAACATCCTCCAAATTTCTAATATTAGAAAGATTTATGTTCCAAGGAGGGTCTTCCTTCTCCCGCCCCCTTTTCTTATCAAGGGCAGGTGAGAGGCAGGAATAAAAATAAGCAATACAAGTCAGTAAGTATGTAATGCACATACTTACCTGAATGTCTGAGACAGTCCTTTAGTGAGGTCACTAACCATGGACTTTGTCACTATATCATATCGGTATATCCAAATTAGAAAGACTTTCTTCCCCGTGAAACTCACTCCTGTTGTTGTATTCCTTTCTTGGTGGTGTCATAAACCATCTTGTAAACTATCTTTGAATACTTCCTAAATGTATTTCTCACCAAATGGCAACATTAAAACTATTTTTATGCCCGCATGAAAACTATCACATTAATGCATCCCTGATGAACTGTTGCAATAGTGTTTCTACTGGTCTTTGCCTAGAATCTTACTCCGGCCCAATCCAAGCATCTACCACAGTTCTAAAAAATATTGCATTCCAATTATCAGGGTCGCTTATTAGTTCTCTCCCACCTAGGCTCTTGCATTCTTGCTCATGATTTTTCCTAATTGGGCTACTGACTTCACTCAGCCCATTTTCTCAGGACTTGTACCCTGCACTCTACCCTTTAATCACACTGATTACATGTGGGGTACTTCCTTTATCCTTAATGCTCTTTCTTCTTGAACCCACTTTTCTAGGTTCAACTGGCAAGAATCATTTCAAAAGGGTGCCTTTTCCTTAACACCATTCCACCTTCTTTAATTTCCACTTCTACTGGTACAGTGGAAATCAACTAATACCATCTTTTCTCCTCTTTCTGTACTTTAGGCAGATTTGTCATTATTACCTCTAATATTGAAATGCCTTTGCCAGTTTCTTAACAAAATTCATTTCATCACCCCAAATAATACTTGGCACACGATGGGTACTCAGGAAAAATTTTCTGACTCCATAAATGAGTGAATTAGGACAGGTGATGAAATTACTATTTTATCAAATATGAAATGGGTTTTTAGAAGAATGCTGATTTGAGTCATAAAATGCAAAAAAAATATTAGAGCCCTAACCGGTTTGGCTCAGTGGATAGAGCGTCGGCCTGCGGACTGAAGGGTCCCAGGTTCAATTCCGGTCGGGGGCATGTACCTTGGTTGCGGGCACATCCCCAGTAGTGGGGGTGCAGGAGGCAGCTGATCAATGTTCCTCTCTCATTGATGTTTCTAACTCTCTATCCCTCACCCTTCCTCTCTGTAAAAAAAATCAAATTTTATATATATATATATATTAGAGAGCTTTTCATTTTGTGACTAATATTAATGCTGACACTAATTTGCTGACGCCCAGAGGGTCATTTAGCCAAACAAGGTTCATTTAATTCACCAAGTTTACCCCAACTTATACTTTGATCTACTTCTAAAGTCTGCAGCCATTCAGGTGGGATGGATTGGCAAAGCTAAGGTGAGGGGTATAATGGAGCTTTGATCTGAGGACATGAACACCTTCAAATCATCCTCCTGTCACTAGCCTCCCTTCCTTCTCCCCAGCCAGATCTGCACCAAAGCACTGCCAAGAGAGGCAGTGTTTTGCATCCAGTCTCCTCTGTCTTTCTGCCAGCAGAGGGGCCCCTCGCTCTGCACCAGCTTCCCAGATCCAGTATCAGGGAGCAGGCAGAGTCTAGTGAATGTTTCTTAATTAGCTGTGATGATAGCAAAATAAAAACTGGCCTAACGACCCTCTAAGAAATCTCCCGACGCAGTTAAACCCATCTAGATTAACACTAAGCATTATAAATGCCTAAACAGTTAAAACAGACAAGTTTATATTTGCAAGTAAATATAAAAATACAAAAAAAATTTCAATCAACAGAATTTAAAAAGAATTTTGAAAAGTACTAACATGTAGGAAAAATGGGGGGGGGTGTGAAAAAGATAAAAAACAAATCAATATATAATTTGTATCCCATAAAATGAAATGTATAGTCATAAAGACAAAATGTGAGCCCTAACCGATTTGGCTCAGTGGATAGAGCGTTGGCCTGCGGACTGAAGGGTCCCGGGTTTGATTCTGGTAAAGGACATGTACCTTGGTTGCTGGCACATCCTCAGTAGGGGGTGTGCAGGAGGCAGCTGATCAATGTTTCTCTCTCATCGATGTTTCTAACTTTCTATCCCTCTCCCCTCCTCTCTGTAAAATATCAATAAAATATTTTTTAAAAAAGACAAAATGTGAGAGAAAAACTAATCTTCAGGTTAGATATATATTGGGCATCCTTTTTAAAGTGGAGCTTACAAGCTGATATATGTTAAATGTATTCAATAACATTCCTTTCAGAATGAGATTTTTCATCTATGAGAATACTTATTATCATCAATAAGATCTTGGTAGATTCATTGTTGGATTTTCAACAAAATGATGCTCTGATAAGTTAGTTTTTAGAGTGTTGAAAACTAGAGCCCACTTAGGTACAGGATGTATGTGCTGATGGCCAACCTGGGGAAGAGACAATAATGTCTCCTAATTACAATCTACCACACTTTATAGCATGTTGCTCCTCATAGCCACAAAGTACAGGGTGGGGCAACAGTAGGTTTACAGTTGTTTGTCTGGAAAACAATACAGCAATTAATAAATAATAATACAAGAATAAACTCTGTGTTGCATACAACTGTAAATGTAATTTTGCCCCACCGTGTATAAAAGAAGTTAGCTTTCAGATAAAAGAAAGGAATAAAAATAGAGCTTGAAAATAAGGTGAAATTGAGCAAAATGAGAAAACAGAAACAGTACTCATGGGGCATATGAAAGTTACTCTATAGATTAGCAATAAATTAATAAATATTGCATTTCAAGGCAGCGACCTACCCAAGGCGATGGCAAGACTAAGCTTCTACTGTTAATTTCTTCTTCATTTCTCTCTCATCCTCTCTTTTCTTCTAGGATGTCAATATTTTCTTGGTACATCCCTTCTCATCTTCCATACGTAACCTGAAATTCAGAGCAATCCTGCTAATGGTACATTGGTCTGGATTCCACACAAGCTCTATTCCAGTGGAGTTTTGGATGTTGCCATACAAAACTACTCATCTCCTATTCTATACGATATCCCCCATTACATCTTCTTCACCTTAAAATCAGGCAATAATGCTTAAGTTTATTTTATCATTATGTACCAACTATTTGGTAAGTGCTTAAAATGTCATATCAGGGCCGTGAGTCATATAGAGTTCCCAAAAGAACCAGCAGGGAAAGTGCATCGTAAGACTCATGAAAGTCTCCGTTTTCAGGCCGCAGAGGTTTCACCATAGGATTTCTCACCATGTCTTAGGCAGAGCGGAATGATCGCCTCTCTGGTTTCCAGGATTGGGCAACTATTCTTTCTAGACTCTAAAGGGCAGACTGATATCTGAATCATGGTTGGCGCCAGTTAAAGATCAGAACGACTTTTCAGCATTTAAAATTTTGTATCTTTCAGCACAAAAAAATTAGTCCAGGAACACATTCCAGCCTCAGGGAACTGAATCCTGGTGGTAAGTGATGGTGTGTGTGTTCCTGGGATGTTGTTGAAATAATGGTGGAGAGATAGAAATTCATGGAAAGTGTTTAATCCTGATTCTGCAATGACCTCTTCCTTTACATAGATAGTAACAGAAACCAAAGCTTTGTCCAGTTTTTAGTATCAGTTTCCGCAGTTCTTCCTGCCACTTACAGACTCTGATAAAATGCATGGGAACTTGACTTCTTCTCTGTCTCTGGTGATATTGGTATGCTAAAGGAAGTAACACATATGTGAGCAATGCAGGCCAGACACAAAAGCCCACATTAGCTGTGGAGTCAACTAGTTGTAGAATTCTGAGTTTGTTTAGGTGACTCAGTCTAGTAGTGCAACACATTCATTCCACGTTTTGTGAAATTTAAACCTAGAGAATATAAGTGACTATTTCAGAGAGTAAAGGAAGTGTTATTTTTTTGCCTCTGTATGTGTTAAATATTGAATTGATAACTTTTAACATTTGCTTAACATTAACATCGTCCTAGAAGTTAGTATTGTTTTCTTAGTTTGAAAGACACAAAATGAAAAATTAGGAAGTTTGGATATCATATGGCTCACAAATGGCAAAGCCACATTGGGATTTAGCTCAATTTGATTTAACTGCCCTGTTTTCACTGTAATGTAAAAGATTTGACAAAGTGGACATTTCTTTTTCTCAGTCCACCACGTGCTTCAGAGAATCTGCCAACCTTCTACTCAAATGGCATCACTTCTAAGGTTCAATAAAACTACAACACTCTCCATAATTCTATAGTTCAAATATTTATATTAAGAAGAAACTGTTCTAAAATAGTGATGGTTTCAGTACATACAGAATAAAGTTATACTAATAAAATGTCCTCTTATCTTGGGTTTCTGTATAATATTATATTTAATGCTACTCTCACAGGCTGAACAAAAGTAGAAAGAAAAAAATGGAAAAGAAATAAGACAGAAGATAGGCAGGAAGAAAGAGAGAGAAGGGAAGGAAAGAAGGGAGGGAAGGAGAAGGAAGGGAGAGAGAGAGAGAGAGAGAGAGAGAGAGAGAGAGAGAGAAGTATTTCCAACTCTTAGGTTTTCTAGACAGACTTGGCTAGTGTGTGTCAGTATAATTAAGATTAATATTTTGATTTTCTTTTTTTTTTGAAATTTCTTTTGAGAGCCAAATTTTTTATTTTTTTTATTATTTTTTTTTAAATTAAATCTTTATTGTTCAGATTACATTTGTTCCTCTTCCCCCCCCCCATAACTCCCCTCCTTCCAGTTCCCGCCCCACCCTCGGCCCTCACTCCCCACCCACTGTCCTCATCCATAGGTGCACGATTTTTGTTCAGTCTCTTCCCGCATCTCCCATTCCCCTTTCCCCCCCAAGAATAGTCAGTCCATTCCCTTTCTATGTCCCTGATTCATTATAATCACCAGTTCATTCTGTACATCAGATTATTTACTCACTTGATTCTTAGATTCACTTGTTGATAGATGCATGTTTGTTGTTCACAATTTGTATCTTTACCTTTTTCTTCTTCCTCTTCTTAAAGGATACCTTTCAGCATTTCGTATAATACTGGTTAATGGTGATGAACTCCTTTAGCTTTTCCTTATCTGTGAAGCTCTTTATCTGACCTTCAATTCTGAATGATAGCTTTGCTGGATAAAGTAATCTTGGTTGTAGGTTCTTGGTATTCAGCACTTTGAATATTTCTCGCCATTCCCTTCTGGCCTGCAAAGTTTCTGTTGAGAAATCAGCTGACAGTCGTATGGATATTCCCTTGTAGGTAATTGAGTCTCTTTCTCTTGCTGCTTTTAAGATTCTCTCTTTGTCTTTTGCTCTTGGCATTTTAATTATGATGTGTCTTGGTGTGGTCCTCTTTGGATTCCTTTTGTTTGGGGTTCTCTGCGCTTCTTGGACCTGTAAGTCCATTTCTTTCACCAGGTGGGGGAAGTTTTCTGCCATTATTTCTTCAAATAGGTTTTCAATATCTTGCTGTCTCTCATCTTCTGGCACTCCTATTATTCTGATGTTGGTACGCTTGTAGCTGTCCCAGAGGCTCCTTACACTATCTTCACACTTTCGGATTCTTTTTTCATTTTGCTTTTCCAATTGGGTGTTTTTTGTCGAATCTTTGGTTTGATTCTTGTGCTCGTCTGGTCTGCTATTGGGTATAATATTCTTTATTTCAGTCCGTGTATGCTTACTTTCTAGTTTCTTTATCATAGCATCGAGGGTCTCATTAGTTTTCGTGAGGCTCTGCTCAAGTTTATTGCAAGCCCTCAAAATGGCGATTTTTACCTCCATATCCTCCATTTCTGTCATGTTTTTTTGTCTCCGCATCTTTTATGCTTTCTTGGTGCACCCCCTTGTGGTCTTTGTGCACAGTCTTGTTCTAGTTAAGCCTTAATTGTTGTAGTTAATACTGAGGGATTTGACCACCAGGCCGACTGGCTGTGAGAATCAGCTGTGGGAAAACTTCTGTCCTCTGGGAAGTGCTAATCTAGCCTTTGCCTGAGGCGATCCTGCAAATGGCTCAGCGCAGGGCTTGGGTGGGGCGGGATCAACAGGGTGGGCGGAGGGAGCAGCTATGGCTGCTCTCAGTCCGTCCCCAGGGGCTCTGCCTCTCTGTCCCAGCAACCGCTGCAAACCTCGGAGGGACCGTAGCCAGACAGTCCCGCTTCTCCCGTTTGAGTCTGGGTCCCTAGAGACTCGCCCGGATCTGGAGCTCAGAGTCTGAGACTCACTCCCGACCGAAAACGACAACCGCGCCCTCAGCCACCAGCCCGCTTTGCGCGCACCTCGGTACCTTTCAATTTTCCACACTGCGCCTCCTCTGACCCTCGGTATGCTGTTGTTTTTCCTTCTAGTTGAAGAGTCTTTCCTCAGCCAGCCTTCCTGTGGTTCTGGTTGATGTCCGTTCCGTCTTTTAGTTGTATTTTTGAAGTGGTTGTTTGCGGCAGCAGTCTCCGGTGTTTACCTATGCCGCCATCTTCGATTCTCCCTAATATTTTGATTTTCTGACCGCTGATCATTCCTTTGTAATATATTATTTTCTTCAGTTATCAAACTCTAAAAGTTGTGAATTGGTTCTTATTTTAAATTTTATTCTTTCTCTAATTTAATATGGTTGACAGGTTTTTTTCTAAAATTAATATAATAAAAAATTACCACTTGCAGCAGTTATTACTATGCATAACAGCCAAATAAAAATAAAATTAAAAAATACAGCAACAAGAAAAAATTGTTTTTAAAAGCCAGGGAAAAATTAAGTTCAGTTTCTCTAAGGGATAATTTTAAATTTCTATAATGTAAGATTCAAATTGCATAAATAAAGAACAGCTTGATTGAGACTATCCAGACATCAAATAATAATGGAAGGCATTGAAAGGATGGAAAATCCCTAAAATTAGAATTTTGCTCTCAGAAACAGGCAATCCAAGGAGTTTGTAGGAGACTTTCAGGGAATTTGTGAACAAAGTAGTTGTAATGGGTATGTGCATGTGCACACAGCTGCATGTTTTTATCAGAACAAGGGGCCCATAGTTTCTTCAGACTTCCAAAGGAAATCATTTTCATTGTTTTTGCAGACTCCAAACTCAGAAACACAAATGTGGTCAAAGGTCTGTTCCGACTCCAGAATCTGTGATTTTTTTCAGATGACATTTTATTTTTATTTCTTTTTTATTTGATTGATTTTTAACAGAGAGAGAGAGGTGTGGGGAAGAGATTTGTAGTCCACTTAGTTATGCATTCATTGGTTGATTCTTATATGTGCTCTGATGGGTGTAGAACCCGCAACCTTGGGTACGGGGACAATGCTCTAACCAACTGAGCTACTCAGTCAGGGCTCAGATGATCATTTTCTGCCAGAGAAAAATATGAACATTGAATTATTGAGGGTAAAGTACATATTAATGAATAACAACTAGATGGTTGGATATGTCCATTGGAGATTCTGATAGATCATGAAAGAGATTGATTAGATGGAAAAAATATATACTCAAAACATCTAAAGTTAAACAAGTCTAAAATTTTTGAGGACAGAGGAGCCTGGCTTGATTTAATCTTGTATTTGCCTGAAAGAGGCCCACTTGGCTCATAATAGGAATCATCTTTTACTGATCACTCATTCTTTCAAGTGTAAGTTTTATCTCTATTTCAATAGGATATTATTAAATTCATGAATATATTCTTTTTAGGCCCTAAAATTATTAGCATAAGACACCTTTATTAATTCTTTCTCTAAATATCTATATATATAAAAGGCTAAGTGACCATCTAATAGGTATGATGTGCAGTGACCACCAGGGGGCAGACGCTCAATACAGGAGCTGCTGAGCTGCAGTGACTTGGCAGCGCAGTTCTCGAGGTTCAAGAACCACCCTCACAATACGGGACCCCTCAGGGGATGTCGGAGAGCCAGTTTCAGCTTGATCCCCGCAGGCCAGGCCAAGGGACCCCACCTGCTGGAGGGACCCCGCTTATTCCACAGATGCCCTTCGAGCCACTGTGCCACCCCAGGTGCGGCCAGCCGGGGAGGGACGGTGGGAGGTTGGCTCCAGGGCGTGTTCGGCCTATCTAGCCCAGTCCCACCCCACCAGCCACCTTCTAATCAATTTCCTTTTAATGTGCACAAATCAGTGCACCGGGGCACTTTAATGTGATAAAAAGAAATCCTATCTCTAAAATAGAAAGGACTTCATTCTACCATTCTGCTCATCCTCCTATTCTAAAAGATTACACTGAAAATAGGTTGTTCAGTAGCCATTCTTTTCCTGGATTCTGGATTCTTAGGCTAAAATATTGTTTATTGTTCCTTTTAAGATCCCATTCTTCCTATTCACTCTTCTTAATATCTCTAGTCCCCAAAGCATATACACAAAAATATTTTATTTTTGAAAAGAATTATTTTATTCCAATTTTAGAATTTTTCTTAGTTCATGACCATACCAAGACCTTATATTTCCAATTCAGGAAGAAGGTTATGAAATATTTTTATCTTATTTTCTTAATTTGTTCAGTAAGGTTAGAAATGCTTAGAATATCTCTAATTTTCTTTCATTCTATTTATTTGGAATGATTTATTTCTTCCATTCTATTAATAAGAGACTGTATGTCATTGCTGGTAAAAGTGAAAAATAATAAACCTGTATTTATTTGAATTGGGACAGTTGGTGTACATTTTATTGTATAGTCAATGGAATATATCAACTGTAGTAACATTTTAGTGAGTGTGACATAATGACTGGAAACCACAAAAGGAATTTGGGGTAAGGGTGTTATTTCAGAGGTGTCCTTCATATCAAATGACAAAGTGCACCACCTACTTTAGCCTACAGTTCAACTAGCCACTCTTGAAAGAAAATCTACAAAATTTTAGCCTGGCCAGTGTGGCTCAGTGGTTGAGGGTTGACCCATGAACCAAAAAGTCATGGGATTGATTTCCAGTCAGGGATGTGCAGGAGGCAGCCAATTGATGTTTCTATTTCTCTATCCCTCTCCCTTTCTCTCTCTCTCTCTCTTTCAATAAAAACATATTAAAAAAAGAAAATCTATCAAATTTTAAAGAATCTCTGATTGTTCCTATCCCAGTCATCCTAGGAATATAACCTTATTTTTAGGGGGAGGGAGGGTGATAAGCCAGGTAAAATTTAAAGTTCTAGCAATATTGAGGAAAGGGGCAAAATAGATGTAGCAGTGTTTACCATGACATAGGGACCAACACTGGATAGCAGATATTGAAGAATGAATGAGAAGTGAGGGGGTTAATGTAGGTACTGAGTTACCAATAGATTGAAATATCCATAGAGTCAGAGACTGCCTCTCAAACTGGTCTTGAATGTCTGTATTTTTCTCCTTTCTATAGATTTCTCTCAGTACTCTGTTCAATTAAGACATTCAAAATATGTGATCTATGTATTATTATTATTATAATTTACTTAATGGTAAAAGTGATCCTAACAGTGATTTCAAAGTATGCTCATTCCTCTGATGATTTTTCTGTTGACTCATTGCAAACTTCAGAGAGAAATTATGCTTCAAATGTACTGTTAATCTTCATCTGCTTTTTCCATGGGGACATTCAATATTTTGAACTCATGCTGTGTATGGCTGATGATGGGGTCCACGTAGGGTTCTGCTGTGAAAAACTTGTGAGGGCAGGTGCAATTAATTATGGTGCACAAGCATGCGGCCATTTTGTAATGGAGAATAAATGGTAGAAACTTAGCTAAAACCATAAATTATTCAATACATTTTATTTCTGAGCCTCATCAGAGACATGTTTTGTTTTATTTTATTTTCAGGAATTTTTTGCTTCCAACTAAGAAGTTGGATCAGGACAAATGCCCAATTTTGGCAAAAGCAAAATTGCCATTAACCTGATAACAAGTTATATTGGACACAGATATTGGTAACGGAATCCAAATTCTCACAGATTACAGATACAAAGTTATTCTACAAATTCTAAGCAAAATTAGAATCAAATTTGGTTTGCTCATTCCATTGTAACTATGCCTTCTTGGAGTAATAATTTCCCACTTTTTATACAACTATTTATGCAAGAGTCTTGCATCTTTAGAAATTTCTTACTATCCACATAGAAATATTGCAGCCACAAGATTAGAGAACTCATGGACCAAGTGCTAATACGAATTTTAAAAGCCATGGGAAATTTAGAAATAGAATTGTGCATCAATTAAGCTTCTTTATCTCTATTTTGGCAGGAGAGGTGGAGTTCTGGGTGGTAGGAGTCTGAATGTCTAGAAAAGATTAAAAGATGGTGTTTTCTTCTATTAATCTCCCTACTCAGTAAACACCAGCTACCTTATGTAATGGAACTGAGATTTCTAAGGCATCGCTTCTGAATATGAATCACACTGTAGGGGCTTAGCTTAAACCCTGCTCAGAAATGGGGCCCTGTGCTGAATATTTCATCAAACTCCTATATGAACACAATAGGTTATTTGTAAAAAACCAAAAATAAAAAATGTATCATAAAAAGCTGTGCTTTAGAGTCTCATGTAGACTACCTGATTCACACCTAGAACAATGGTTCTTAAATTTTTGTTTGAATAAGAAATGTGAAGGGACTTGTTTCACTTAGCATAATGTCCTCAAGGTTCATCCATGTTGTAGCATGTGTCAGAATTTCCTTCCTTTTTACAGCTGAATAATATTCCATTGTGTGTGTGTGTGTTTATCCATTCAGCTGCTGATGAACATTTGTGTATATGCTGCTGGAAACATGGGTGTGCAAATATCTGTTTGAGTCATTTGAATTATTTTTCAATTACAGTTGATAGTTAACATTTTTAAAACTTAGTCTCAAATACATTATACAGAGAGCATTATACTAAGTGAAATAAGGCTGTTATAAAAGACAAATACTGAAGGAGTCCATTTATATGAGATACCTAGAATATTCAAATTTCTAGAGACAGAGAGTAGAATGGTGATTGCCAGGGTCTGGGGGAAGAGGGGAATGGGTACAGAGTTTCTGTTTGGGAAGATGAAAAAGTTCGAGATGATGGCAGTAATGAACTATATACTTAATGGTAAATTTTACATGTTGTACATTTTACCACAATAAATTTTTTGATTGAAAAATAAAAGAAACATAAAGGGATCTTTAACATAGGCACTGTTCTAGACCTTCTCTAGTCATAGGCACTGCATGTTTTACTATCAGATGGTGCTAATCCTATATAATAAAGTGGTAATATGCAAATTAACCCTCACACCCTCACAAGATGGCTGCCTATTTCCAGGCCGGCAGGGGGCGTTACTGAGGGATGACCAGAGGACTGAACAAGCAGGCTGCATGGGACGACCAGGCCATCAGGGGGGTTAGTGAGGGATGACCAAACAACTGAAGAGCAGGCTGCGTGGGGCAACCAGGCCAACAGGGAGGTTAGTGAGGGGGGATCATTCTGGCCCGCAGAGGCATTGGGGGGCAATCAGGCCCCTGGGGGGGGGGGGGCAGTTAAGGGAAGCAGTTAGGAGCGACCAGGCAGGCGGGCGGGGGGGGGCAGATAGGGGCGACCAGGCAGGCAGGCAGGCAGGTGAGTGATTAGGAGTCAGCAGTTCAGGATTGTGAGAGGGATGTCCGACTGCCAGTTTAGGCCCAATTCCCAAGATCGGGCCTAAACTGGCAGTCGGACATCCCCCGAGGGGTCCCAGATTGGAGAGGGTGCAGGCTGGGCTGAGGGGACCCCCCCCCCCACACACACACACGAATTTTGTGCACCGGGCCTCTAGTACAGTAAAATTTATAGTAGCATGCTTTGAGAAATAGTTGCTCTAGAACTAATTGGATTGTTTTGTTCAAAGAGAGATTCAACCCCCACCTGTGCTTTCTGTGTTCACCAGAAATTCTTAGACTTGTCCCAAATTCTAACCATTAAGAAAATATACCCCTAACCTACATGAATGTATCTCTTCCGTGAGGAATTGGTACTACTTTTTAAAAGGAAACTGATTTTTTTCCACATGAGACCGACTAGTATGTGAGATCACCTTATTAATATCAAGAAATTATAATGACAGTATTTATAATTAGCTTTATATTTATGTTTAATCATATCATAGTTATAGTCATAATGTTTGGAAAAAATGCTAGCCATCTGAAAAGGCGAGGGACAATTTTATGTGTATATTTTACATTGACACCAATATTTTGATGTAGCTTTGACTTGGAATAAGTCATTTAAAATATCTGACCCCCAGTATATTAGGACAAAATAAGGTATTTGACTATTATTTCTGAAAAACGTGAGTTTTATTTTTTAATGTTTATTTTGCTTGTTTTTAAAACATGTTTCTCAAAACAAATACTTATAATTCACTTTACTATTGATTCTTTCCTATTATTGAAAAAGTTTGACCAGCAACTCTCAACTCTAGCTATTTATTAAAGTCACATGAGAAATTCTTTAGAAAGTGCCTAAGCGTGGGCCCCACACCAGACCTATTGTATCAGAACCTCTAGGGATCGGATTAGTGTATCAGATTTCTTTTAAAACTGTCAAGGTAATTCCCGTGGACAGCCTGAGTGGGGAATTACTGGCATGGATTATTGGAGATGCAATTTTGGGTTCTAAGATTAAAACTCACCTTTTCCATTAAGCTTTGCTTACATTTCTATCCTAGTTGAGATGTGGTTTTTCAGCTTACCCTTGCTTCAGGTGCATAAATGCTTTTTTTCTTTCTATTTATTGGGAATAGACATAAATAGAAAAGAACTATCTAAATCAGTATTTCATAAATGACAAGCTGTAGCTCTGTGACAGAATGTTCAAAAGTCTGCTATTAGAACAGAAAACAAAACAAAACAAAACAAAAAAACAACAAAAAACTAGGATAAAATGGTTAATTTGTCCGGAAAGTTTGTTTTTTCCAGCTTGTTTTGTGGCCTAACATGTGGTCTATCCTGGAAAATGTCCCATGTGCACTTTAAAAGAATGTATATTCTGCTGCTTTTGGGTGAAATGCTCTCAAAACATCATTTAAATCCATCTGGTCTGATGTGTTTTTTAAGGCTGCTGTTTCTGGAAGGTCTATCCAATGATGTCAATGAGATGTTACACTCCCCTACCAGCACTGTATTACTGTCAATCCCTCCCTGATGCCCCCCAATATTTGCTTCATATATTTAGGGGCTTCTATGTTGGGTGCATAAATATTTATAAGGATTATGTTCTCTTGTTGGATTGATTGATCCCTTTATCATTATGTAATGTCCTCTTTGTCTCTTATTCTGGCCTTTGTTTTAAAGTCCATTCTGCCTGATATAAGTATTGCTACCCCAGCTTTTTTTTTCCATTTGCATGAAATACGTTTTTCCATCCCTTCACTTTCAGTCTCTGTGTGTCTTTTGATCTGGAGTATCTCTTATTTTCTTATCCATTCAGCTACCCTATGTCTTTTGATTGGAGCATTTAAACCATTTACATTTAAAGTGATTATTGATAGGTATGTAGTTATTGGCAAAATACATTTTGACAACTCTATGTCAATATCCATTTATCTTGTGAGATTTCTAATCAGTTGAAGCTTGACTTAAATAAGTGAGCCAGTATCCTACCCTTCTCTGAACCCCATAGCTAAGGGGAGAGGCTATTTACCAATCACTGCAGTTTAACCATACCACTGAGAACGACTAAATATGAGTTCTGCTTGTTTATACATTGTTCTTATATGGTGTCTATATGGCAGTTATATATTGTTCTGTAACCTGATTTTCTACTTTATTGTATATTATGAACCTATTTTAATATACATAGCATGATTACATTTGTTATTACTATATCATAATTATATTCATTCTTCCACTATCAATACATTTAGGATATTCTCAAATGTTTGTTACTATATTGACATTTTCAATCAATATCCTATTACATATGCATTGCAAATGTACAAATATTTCTATAAAGTATATTTTAGAAATATCTCTTTGGAGAGAGAGTATTATTTTAAAAAATCAGAATTATTTTTCACTCTTCCCAAGTATTTTTTGAAGTTCTTGTTCCCTCACATGAGGTAACACCAATATCTCTCATTTCTAACGATGTAATAGGAGAAAATTACATCTCTCAAAGAAATCATCTTTTTCTAATTTATACATATATTTGATCATTTGCAGTTTTTCTTCTATGAACTTCATGCTTATAGTATTTTCCTATTTCTGATTGTATTTCTGGTTCAGATTATTTTTCTTTATTCCGATGAGAAAACAGATATTTAAGAGCTTCAGTGTTTTCCCTAATATTATACACACAGCTAGTTTATTACAAAGATCATGTCTAAATCCAAGCAGTTTGGCTCTGTCTCCAGAACTCATTCCCACTTTACTGATACCACTGCTGGGCTGGGAAAGGCCAGAGCTGAACAGGAGGGCTAAAACAACAAGGTAGACAGTCAAAGAAATAAAGCTTAGATTTTAGAACCTGTTCTTGGAGAAGTCACTTGGTCAGAAATCTAGATAGGAAAACAGTGGAAGCAAAGACAATTTGGTGCACGAATTCTTGGATGACTGACTGTGTTATATTAAAAGTCAGCAGAGCCAAGAAAATAAACAGACTTGGGAAACTGGGCTTGACTTTTAGTGAGTTTCCATGGAGTTTGTTTTTCTTCTTGCTTGTGGAAGACGCAAAACTCCACGCGACCCAGCAGGGACCTTTCTTCTGTTGTAAAGACGTGGCTCATCAACACATTCAGGCACAGTTGGTACTTGCCAAACGGTCCTACCTAAGGGTTACTCTTCTCAGGGTGGTGCTAGTGTCACTTCCTGGGTATGTTACCTCAAAGATCCAGGCGTCATTTCCTCGTGGGCAAGTTTTTCAAAGGTTTTACAGGAGAACTCATTCTGTGGTTGAGACTGTGTGTTTCAAAGAGACAGATAAAAGGGTTTTACATTTCCAGGCCTGTCTGGTATCTCGTATGTGGTGACACCCAAGCCAAGTGATTTAAACGTTAGTGATTTAAGCTTCACTCAAGAGCTGGACAGAGAATTGGAAGAAAACTCAAGCTCATGAGCAAACCAGCTCCATGGGTGGGGTCTCGAAGGCTACAGCCTGTAGACTCTAATTTAGGCTGAAAATGTCAAAGGAAGCAGAGCAAACCAAGAGGAAGTCTATCAGCCAGGGAAGGAGCCCAACAGAAACATTTGAGAAAATGATGTCCCATTGTCCTCAAATACACATTTTCTTTAGATGCAGAATTTTTTTTCATTTCATTATTTTTCTCTTTATTCGTTTGAAAGTTCACCTAATCCTTTCTGATACTAGTCATATTTAAATTAATATTTAGCTTAACAAAATTTGTGTTTAGTTTAACAAAATAGTTATATCATTTTTTCAAACAACACAAGGATATTAGAATAGTGTTAGTTATATTTTCTTCTGAATGGCATGCTACTGCAATTGAGTGGCTATGTTCCATCTTGTAAACTGTAAATCCAAAAATTAGATATTCTTATGATCTTTATAATTGTTTTGTTTAATAACTTAATTTTCCTTGACTTAGCCATATGTTTACTTTTTTCTCTCATTATTCTTCCTTTTGTCATCTCATCTTTATTCTGACATTATTTTTCCTTGAGTATATTTTTAATAATAGTTTTAAAAGTATATTATCTTCCTTGATTATATTTGAATAACCTTATAGTAAACCTTTCTAACTTTTGTGTCTGAATTCTTAATTTGTTCTTGAAATGTCTCATAATTGAGAGTTGTTTTCTTGTCTCATATGTGACACTTTTTTAAGGCTTTTCTTTTAACTGTTGCAAAAATCATCTGTCTCATTGGTATTTGTTTTTTATTTTTGACTGCTTTTTGTTTGTCTTTAATGGCATCCTTATTTGGTTTTACTCTAATAGTTTGAGTTGTTAATGTTTGTAATAATTGAGCTTCCTGAATATAATGATTCCTGTCTTTGTTCATGAGTGAAAATGTTTTACTATATTTTAAATGTGCTTACTCTCATTATTCTGGCTCCTCTGGAATTCCAATGAAACAGATGTTTTCAAAAATACCCATTATTTTATTGTCTGGCTTAGTATTTCTTTCATGGTTTCTGTCATTTAGTCTCTCTGTGCTGCACTATTTCTTGAATCTACCTTCAAATTACTCACTTTTTGACTTTGTATAAATTGATGTTTAATATAGTTATTAAATTTCTAATTTTAATTCTTTTTGTTTTAAAACTTTGATTTTTTGTTAACTTTTTAAAAGGCAATTATTGATAGCCTCTGGATCATTAGATATTATGTATAAACTTTTGAACATATTAACATAAATTATTTTATACAGTATTCTGTATTATACACACAGAAGTGCTTTCAATATCAGCAGTACTTTTGTCTCTGATTTAGTATTAAAGCTTTATCTTGGTCCTGTTTGCTTGCTCCCTATGTATTTATTGTGAGTTAATAGTTTAATATTGAAACTTTATCTTTAAATTCTGACTTTAAAGTTTATTTCTCTAGGAAGAATGCATGTCATACAGGCATTATTATCTGGGGGATAAGTGAAATTAATAGATGGAGGGAAGGATGGAGAAAGAGAGGGAGAAAAGAAATAATGCCAGAAAAAAGGAAAGGGAAGGAAGGAAACAAGGCAGGAAGGCAAATGAGAAGGACAGGACAGGTAGAAGGGAGAAAATAAGGAAAAGATATACAAAATATCAAAAGACTAACTGAGGAAATGATTTGCAATAAATACATGACATTGGCAATTTCCCCAATAGACTGTAAGCTTCATAAAATTATGAATTACAGTGTATGTCATTATATCATCAATATTGATTATATATCATATCACATAGTTTGTAACATTTGTAGGCAGAAAGAAAACAAATGAAAAAATAAAAATCAAGTAGACTTAAAATAAACCAAATAATCGCAAAGAAAAAGAAAAAAGGGGAAAAAACAGGCACCTCATGAAAGATAATTCTAAGAGCTGATAAACAATTGAAAAAATACTCAAAGTTGTTAATAATTAGATAAATAAAATAATGCAGAAGAAATATATGTTATTTTTCACATGTAAAATTGGAAGTTAAGAATTTTAAAGTATGGAGATTTAAAAAATAAAAACATTTTAATTAGAAAGAAAATCAAAATGCTTATTACCACATCAATTTTCCATTGCTTTAATATTCTAACATCTCAGACCAGAGAAATGGACAAAGTTCAATAAAATAAAATAAAGCAAAATAAATAGATTAAAAATGAAGAAATAAAGCACTTATTATGTATAAAGAGATGATTTTCTACTTACAAAAAGTAAATAATCTACATAAATAATTGGAACTATAGAAGTTAATTACTGGCTATAAATGCAGTATTAAAAATTAAATTAATTCCTATAAACCAAGAAAAATAATAAATGAGTGTAATTTTTAAATATTGGTATTTAAATGAACTATAAATGTTTCAGAGAATATACCAATAACTGCAAAATAGTTATATAAAATTATATATATACTTGAGGCCCGGTGCACAACATTTGTGCACTGGATGGGGGGGCGGGGATCCCTCAGTCCGGCTTGCACCCTCTCACAGTCTGGGACCCCTTGGGGGATGTCCGACTGCCGGCTTAGGGGTGCTTAGCGCTGCTGTGGATGCAGGAGAGTCTCCCACCACCGCTGCTGTGCTTGCCAGCTGTGAGCCCAGCTTCTGGCTGAGCAGCGCTTCCCCTGTGGGAGTGCACTGACCACCAGGGGGCAGCTCCTGCATTAAGCATCTGCCCCCTAGTGGTCAGTGCGTGTCATAGCGACCGGTCATTCTGCCGTTTGGTTAATTTGCATATTAGCCTTTTATTATAGAGGTACTTTATTTTATTCAACATGTTATAACTAACACAATATTCCTAAGTCTTTATTAGGGGAAGCCTCAGAGTTGCATTTAAGCCTAATTGATTAAGTCAGACCCATCCAATTATCCAGGATAATCTCCCTTCCTTAAAGTCAACTGATTAAGGGCTCTCATTCTTACAAGGGTTGGTGATAAAGAAACACTTTCTCTTTAAACCAGGCCTATATCTTTTGCCTTCCTCTGTACTTATATGACCCATACAGACCCAGCTTCCTTCTACATACAACTCAGGGCCCAGGGAATATGTGATTTTTGGACTGGTGCTAAATAAGCTGGGTGACAAGAGCTCAGAATGTATATTCAAATTCTGTCCCTGGAAAAGCACATCTCAGAATTCTCTGCTCAAAAGTAGGCAGCATGAGGACTCTGGGGCAGTTAATTTGGCCATCTTTCCCAAATGAGCTCATAGGAAGGAGAATTTCCTACATTCTGATGTCATTTCTTGTTCTTAAGTTGGCCCTTCATCCTTTCTCTCTCCCCAAGCACTTATTTCTTTTGTCCTTCTCATGGTAATATGAAATGCAGTAGTATAATGGCACTGAAATTCAGTGGAATTTCAGAAGGCATGGATCATTTGAGGCCCCATCTTATAACACCCCTGGGAAAGATGCACCAATGGGCCCCGCTGTCTCCTTTAAACACAACAGTCTACTTCAGATTTGAAACAGTAGTTTGCCATCCTAGAAGCCCGTCTCCATGACACTTGCCAAAGTGAATGAATCAAAATTTGGCAGCTCCTTGGTTGAAAGTCCTCCAAAGCCAAATCTCTACAAGGGAGGCAGTGGGAGGTGGGAACTTTGGTAATTTACCCCCCGTGCTTTACTGAACACCCTGAGAAAATGTTGCATTTTGTTTGTTTTTGTTTTTGCCTTTGCTTTGCTTTTGTGTTTTAAGAGAATGGGGAGAAATATTTTCTCAGCTTCCCTGATTGGTTCTCACATCTTCCTTTCTAATTTGTTAGTTGTTCTTTTTAGTGCTGTATTTGACAAATTTTATAAAATACTGTGATCAAGTATTCAATTAACATCGACTTTTTGCAGTTAAGAATTATTGTTTTAATTTAATTTTTTAAAGTATTACAAATAGTAGTACATGTGTCTCCTTTTTTCCCCATTGATATTCAGTGGTTTTAATCGAATTTGTGAATTTCCACTCATTTTAAATGTCCAAAGTGCCTCCCCCATGGAAGACAGGTAGTTTATTTTATTCAACATGTTATAACTGACACAATATTCCTAAGACTTTATTAGGGGAAGCCTCAGAGTTGCATTTAAGCCTAATTGATTAAGTCAGACCCATCCAATTATCCAGGATAATCTCCCTTCCTTAAAGTCAACTGATTAAGGGCTTTAATTATGTCTGCAAAATCTCCTCCCAGCAATACTTATATTAACGTTTGATTGAATAACTGGGGACTCTAGCTCAACCACGTTGACACGTCCAAAGAGCTGTCACAATTATAATTCTCAATTACTATTTCACTCTCTTCTAACTCTTTTTTTTCTTTTGTTTTCCTTCTCTCCTTCTCCTCTTATCTCTTTTCCTTTATTCTTCCCATGGAGTCATTGTGTCCACACATTCTTCTGCTTCTCCTCCTTTCTGAACAGATGGTGGGTTTCACAGTCTGGCCCTCTGAGAGTCTCATTGGATCCTGCATCCAGGACTGGCCAATGAAGTATCAGGATATCACTGGTGAGAAGTCACCTACACTATGATGGACACAAACTATGGCTTATAAAGGTTACAATCCAGGTGGGAAGATAAGCTATAAACCCTTGAATTATGAACTGATTAAGTCTAATTAATTCATAATAAATTCCAGAAGAATACAGAGTATAGAGAAAGGAGATATCCCAGGGAGTCCAAATACAAGTGCAACTTAGCGGGAATGGGTGGAAACACAGGCACTATGAAACATCTTGTTTCCATTCTTTATATTATTTTAAAAAAATTTAATATGTTTATATCTTCACATTTTCTGTGTCCCTAGTTTGCTCCAGATATGATTCTAAGACCCCTGACCTCCCAGAGGTTATGAAATAAAAGAATACTTATATAATTATATATTGTGATAAGTATTAAATATCAGGTTGCTGGGGTGGTGAAAACTCTTCCAACCTATTTTAGATGAAAGGTTCAGAAAAGCCCTTCTGAAAAGATGGCACAAAAGCTATAACCTGAGTAAGGCAAAGAAGTCTGCTATAAGAAGAGGCAAGGGAGAAAGCGGACACAAAGGCCATAAAATAGAAAATTTTTGATATCTGGAAAGCCAGTACAACTGAAACATAGGAAGTAAAGACTGGTATGAGAGAGCCCTGGCCAGTTTGGCTCAGTGGATGGAGCGTCAGCCTGCAGACTGAAAGGTCCTGGGTTCGATACAGTCAAGTCCGGTCAAGGGCACCTGCCTGGGTTGCGGGCTCGATCCCCAGTAGGGGGCATGCAGGAGGCAGCTGTTCAATGATTCTCTCATCATTGATGTTTCTCTCTCTCTCTCTCTCTCTCTCTCTCTCTCTCTCTCTCTCCCCTTTCCTCTCTGAAATCAATAAAAATATATTTAAACAAACAAAAAAAGACTGATATGAGAGAGATGGGAAACAGAGGCTACTACCAGATTTATTTGGAATTGTGTAGGCCACAGAAACCAAGATAAACTCATATATTTTATTTTAATTTTTTTTATTCATTGATTTTGAAGTGAGGGAGAGAGGGAGGGAGGGAGAGAGAGAGAGAGAGAGAGAGAGAGAGAGAGAGAGAGAGAGAAAATGAATGTGTGTGTGTGTATATATGACAGAGAGTGGGGGGTGGAGAGGAGAGAAACACCAATCCATTGTTCCACTTATTTGTGCATTCATTGGTGGTTTTTTATATGTGCCCTGATCAGGGATTGAACCTGCAACCTTGGCATATATGGACAACTCTCTAACCAACTGAGCTACCAGGCCAGGGCCTAAAGACATTTATTTTTACATGTTAAAGGAACCTGGGTGACCTAATATAAGATGGTTCTGTCTCTGCACCTCAATTTCCACTTATTTAAAATGAAAATACTTCCCAAAGTCATTATAAGACTTAAATAAAACAAGGCAATGTAAAAATATTAGCATAATCCTGAGCCATTCAAAACATAAAACCCCTAAAACCTTAATATGAGTATCTCATTATTTTCCTTAGTAAACATGGTCTTTTATAATTCCAGGGTAACTTAAAAGAGAAAGTTGACTTAGTTTGTGTGAAAAATCTTAGGTTGTTTTTGTGTGTGTGGGTGTGGGGGGGAGGTATTACTTTTGGTAGTTGGGTAATATCCCATGCTGTCACCTACTCAAAAGAGAAAACATGTTGGAAATACTTTAACATTAAAATATTACTGTATTTTAACTACTCCTTTTTAGTCACTGTGGCACTACATCCAAGAAAGTACACACATACACTGAGGTTTTCATGTCCTTTATCTCAACTAACATTCAGTGATTTATAAGATCCAATAGTTTCCCCATTATTGTTTGTAAGGCAAGTTACCTAAATTTTATGGGTGACTGAGGTTCATTGATCAAAGATGGGAAAGAGGTAAAAGGGGTGTAGAATGAAAGCGGTATTCTAAATTACTTTGGGCAACAGATAAAAAGGGAGAAAAGAAAAACACTATAAAACATATGACCATTTACAATTTTTAAAGATATTGTGGTTTACAAAAAAATATTAGAGAATGGAAGCAGACATAGTTGCAAACTTTCTGTTTCTCAGAGTTCATTTCTTATTTTATTTTACTACATCTCCACAGAATACCATTATTATTTTTCAATAAGCCTTCGCTTCAAATCCACTGTGGAATTTGGCAACTGACATTTAAACCCTCTCAGCCCTAGTTTCATTATATGTAAAATGAGAAAGTTGGATGAAATGATCTCTAATGTCATAAAAAATTAGGACTCTCATTTCTTTAGTTCCCAGAGAGATATGTTAGGCTGCAGTTTAATTTGCAAAGTAATTTGACAGCCAATTCTCTTTGGTGACATCTTATTGTTGGGAGAGTTAAAATAAAGATGGTAATCTTAAATCATGGCTTAAAAAGCCAAGATTCTACATTATAAAATGCGATGATTTCTTCTCCTCCTCCTCCTCAGTTTCTTCCTCTTCCTCTTTTTTCCTTCCATCACATAGACAAAATTCTGATGTGAAACTGTATCTTTTGGAAATGTATTATCTAAAACCAACAGCAGGACACATTATACTGTCTTTAATATATGAAGGCAGATCTAGATCAGGCTTTATGTATGACACGAAATATCTGACTGGTCTACCAAAAAATGACTTTCATCAATTTCACTTTCCTCACTCACTATGCACAGCTCAGCTCAAATATAAGTTTCTACCTAAAGCCTTTTAACATAACCCTAATACTTAATCTTGCTAGATGCTCCTTTAGGGGATTCCACTAATAAAGGTAAAGATCATGTATATCTTAATCACCACTATGTCACCCTAATATAATTTCAAACAAAAAGTAGTTTCTCAATCAGTATCTGAATGAGCAAATATTTTATAAATGAAAAGAACTGAATGCATTGAAATTTCCATAGCATAATGCCCCAAATATAACTGCACTTAAAAATATTTGTAGAAATGAAAATGGATATAACTAGGAATCATAATATTAGATTATAGAGCCGGGAGGATACAAGGTGAAATCTTGTTTTTGATACTTCTGACTATGCTATTGCCTCATCTCCAGTTGTTTCCCTTCAGTTAAATATTTCTTAAGAAATAAATGTTCTTTGCCCAAATGCCAAGCCTTATATGGACTATTGATTTTACTCTATTTTGGATCCTCATAGCATATTATTTATACTTGAAGGATTCTTCTTAGCATATTATAGATAGTATGTAAACTTTTCTAGTGCATTTAGTATATTTTTATAAATATTGTCTATTATTCTTTTTTTAGTCTTACTGACATATATTGTCAGAATCTAGGGAAAGCTCAAATACATAACCAGTTTCTAATAAATAGCTTTTGAAAAAATGACTAAATAAACCATTTTTGTACTTCTCTAGTACCTATCCTACTTTCAGATGCAAATTTTCATAAAGGCATTTGACTTCTTCATATTCCTTTAAACTTGGGAAATTTGTAAAAAATTTGGGGAATTAATTTGGAAATAATTTTTATTGTCAATTTCTCAAGGATATACCTTAAATAACTTAAATGTTATTTCTGTTGTCTTCCTTAGCCTCTAACACTTGGAATTTAAAAGATAGGCATAGACCATAATTCAGATATTGGGACTAAGCAAGAGAGAATCTTGGAATATAAAATCCTAGTCACTTGGTGATAGGCAGTGGGTGAGTGGAGGATCAATTGGGTTTATAGTTTATCTTTGAGTATTGATATCCCATCCAGAATCATTGTGAATCATTGTGCTAATTACTCTATTATATTTATTAGGATAATTCAGCCTTATATAATTAAACACACACACACACACACACACACACACACTTTGTGTGTGTATATATAATTTTATTTTATTCTTTATTTTCCCTCCAGATGAGCGCCTTAGATTCAGCGGCATGGGAAAAGCTGAGACACAGCCCACTCTTTCTTTTTCATCACACATCTTATGTGTACATGCACACTGCTTTTCTGAGTGTAGCTCAGTTGTTTGCCTGGGTCTTTTTTTCTTTAAAAATATAGGTAATAGTATTAAGAACAACCAGTTCAAAATATTATGAAGCCTAAATCTCACCCAAAGTACCTATGAATGTAACGGAGGAAAAAAATTGTTAACTTGGTTATCACCTGGTTTCTATTTACAAGTGCTAAATCAACCTCTCAAAAAACTCCCAAGTTCCCTAAAGAGTAGGATAGTTTAACATCACAGCAACACAAAAACACAAATAAATGTTACTTGCACATTATTCTTCAAAGTACCTTCAACCAAAGAAAAATTTTCAAAGATGATTTGTGGAAGCCTCTTCCTAATCTTCTTTCTTCTTTTTCTTCTGCTTATTCTTTTCAATTTTCTTTTCTCTTTTTAATAGTTTTGTTGAAGTATAATTGTTTTACAGTAATTGCATATACTTAATGTATGCAGGGATGGACATGTGAAAATACCCATAATACCTCACCAAAATCAAGGTATTAGACAAGTCTAATACTTTCCAATGTTTTGTGTCTATTTGTGTGTGTGTGTGTGTGACAAGAACACTTAACATGAGATCTCTTAACTAATATTGAATGCACAATACTGTTTTGTTAACTATATAAGCTCTATGTTGTACAGCAGATCTCTAGGATGTATTTATCTTGCATAACTGAAACTCTTCCCATTGAATAACAACTCCCCATTTTCCCCAACCTCCAGTCTTTGGAAACCACCATTGTGTTCTTCTTCTTGTATTCAAAACCATCAAGGAGGCAACGAAAACAAAACGGTCTCCTTTTTCTCAGGGTCCATCTCCCTTGGAAAGTAAAGGTATTGACAATGATTTTTTTCAATTGTACTATGTGCCTATCACTGACCTGTAAAATAGGGACAATGGTATTTATAAGTACTGCTTGTATTTGATATAAATCAGGTGTGATCATCTATAATAATAAAAGCATAATATGCTAATTAGACCAGACAGCCAAACAACCTTCCAGACGTCCTTCTGGACGAAGCCTCAGCAGCGGGGTCCGAGGCAGAGGGGTTAGGGACGATCAGGCAGGCAGGGGGACCAGCAGTTAGAAGCCAGCAGTCCCAGATTGCGAGAGGGTGCAGGCCGTGCTGAAGGACCCCTCCCCCATGCACAAATTTCATGCAGTGGGCCTCTAATCTATAATAATAAAAGCATAATATGCTAATTAGACTGGATGACCTTCCGACCTTCTGGATGAAGCCGGGGCTGCAAGGGAAGCCCGGGTCCCGGGTTCTGGCAGCCAGGGCAAGGAAGGCCTACTCTTGCACGAATTTTGTGGGTCGAGTCTCTAGTGTGTATAAAACACTAAAATGATTCTGACTATGACTGAACCACCTCGGAGATTTTTCTCCTCAAAAATAGATTTCAGAAATCTTTAGACTACAGCCCTCAGATCTTAAGCATAAATTCCAGGAGCTTTTACCTCCAGGTCAGGTATGGATAGTTGTTTATGAGCCCTGTTCATGACATTTCCTCTACAGCTGCAAAGGCTAGAGGGGACCTGGTTTCCCATAACCTGCATGTTTACTGATGGGCAGTTAGTGTTTCACGGCCTCATCATCATTTTGACTATTGGCTCCAAAAGTCTTTTGGGAACTTCTCGCCTGAAAGATGCTATACAATTATAAGCTTCAAATCCACATTCTTCTCTGTCTGTTAAAATCTGCAATCTGCGGTCGCATCGGGTTACCTACCCTCCAGGGAAGGTAAATCACAATGCGGATGTGCCCGTATTCAGGCAGAGTGTGTACTTTCTAGTGGGCTAATTCATGCTCACTGTAGCTGAAAGGATGCCCGCTCCAGACAGCTTCCTCCTCTCCGAGGCCCTCAGGCTGGGAAGCCAGCTTAACGTTTTGTTTTCTTTGTCTACGCAAAATGAAAGCTTGCTAACTTAGATCAGACTGTGACAACTCTATTTCTGAAAGGATCTATTCATTACTCACTGAGCCAGTGTTAATTTGGGAATTTCCCAGGAGGTAGGAAAAAAAAGAAAAAAGGAATGACTCTTTTATTTTCCTATACTGCCTGGGATCTGGCACTCACTAGATATGTGACAGTGGTGAAGTCACTGAACCTTTGGGGGCCCCAATGTCCTCCTCATCGTTTTTAAATGAGAGCAAAATCACCCACTGAACAAATTTGGCACAACTGGAAACATCTATGAAATGTACTAAAGTACAGAAATGCACAGTGTAGTTTTGCTTACCAGAATTTCTAAAATAGCAACAATGTGTTTCTATAGATTAAACCAGCAGATTTGAAAACAAACAAACAAAAAACCCCAGCATGCTTGAGAACAAATTAAGCCTCAGACTCTGAAGTTTTTTTTAATTCAAAAAATTTAAGTTATGTATCTACTTCAATTAAGAACACAATATGTATCACTCCTTGATTCCTACTTTAATTTTATTTTCCCCAAACCTATTCTCATTATTTTCTTTTACTTATAAATGCATGAGTCATAGTAATAATTAGATGCTATAAATGAACAAAAATTTTAATAAGCCAAAATGTCCAATGTTGTCCAAAAAACAAAAACAAAAATCACTATTCTGAAATGATGGCTGTTAGGAGTAAATATTGACATAATCTGCCAGCAAGCAAATTTGGCCATATAGATTAATATCCTTGCAGAGTTTATATTCTTTGATGTAGCAATTTTACTTCTAGGACATTATTCAACAGCCATAACTGAAAGATGTTAAAAAGATTTAACTATGAGGAGAGTGATCATAGCAGTGAGCTTTTTTACTTTGTTAGGTATAAGGTAATAAGATAATTAGACCAGAAGCTTTATCAAAATGTTGAAATTTTAAGACTGGTTAAGTAATGCAGTGGCATATAAAACAGCCAGTAATGATTATTGTAACAAATATTTGTAAAGGAAAAAATAGCAGGTGAACTGGAAACTTCTTGGATGGTCAAAGGGAAACCTAGGAATTATGAGAAAGTGATTCTAGTTATAATGAGAGAGCTGCATGAATTACCTTTAGAAGTGTGTATATCAGTGTGTGTGTGTGTGTGTCTGTGTGTGTAGGTGGGGGAGATGGGGAAAATGTTTTCTGGATCAGAGTTATTTTGCAAGAAAAATATGATTGGATTGTGTTCAGTAGATGAAATGAATTGCATCATGGGAGATAGGTACATTACACAATGTAATAAATTCTGATGGTATAAGGTATATAATTTCCAAACCTTATGAAAATACAAAACCCTTCTTAGAGTAGAAACTCCCCACTGACTCTCCCCAAAAAGTTGGGACACTAGACACAGACTGACCCCATTCCCTCCACAATCCAGCAGAAACTGGGCAGCAGAAGGCATTGACTTTCAGAGAATTCTTGTAACTTTTGAAATTGAAAACCTGAAAAATGGATAGTAAATAGGGAACTGGAATATTATATTTTCTGGAAGATGTGGAACATCCCAGAAGAGAGTGTAATATAAAGATACCACATGAGAAAGGAAGTATTATGAGAGGATTATTAGCCACAATGAGTGAAGGGAGGCAAAGGCCAAGGCAGCACCCATGTGGACCTTTCTCTTCTAAGTATTTAGGCAGTGATCCTTTTTTACTTTGTTAGGTATAAGTTAATAAGATAATTAGATCAGAGGCTTACTGTCTTATTTCCTTCCCCTATCCTGCACCCTCCAGAAAAGATTACTTAAACCATCATCAGAATCCTATGTAAATTCTAGTTCAGAGAAGGTAAAGAAAACAATATTCAGAGCTGACAAATGGTTACCACACAACCTTCTTCCAGGGTTCCACAATGGACATCAGTACCAGTCTCATTGTCAACCAATATATTTATAACTGGTATTTCTAATTGATAATATGGGTGATTTCATTATTGCTGATTCTCATTTTCTTTTTCTATTGTGTTTTTTGCCTAAATTTTCTCTTTGGGGTAATGTTCCCAATTAAGGCCTTGAGATTAAAACAAAAACAAAAACCAATAACAATGTAGGAGAGAAGTCAGTGTTCTGAGTGACAATCAAGAGTGAGGCCAGCAACAGGGACAGAACAGTGGGCCCTGCGGGAGCCTGCTTATATTGGTGGTGACAGTATGTTTAAAGTGGCTGCATCAACAAGATGTGTGCACGAGCTAGGATTTTAGGGTGGAAATGATATTCTTCAAGTTTTAAAAAAGTAAACTTTGTGGCGAAATCTTTATCACAGGCTAGTGCTCTTATATCCCTTCTGTGGGGCATATTTAGTCTCCTACAGCATCCGAAAAATAATCATTTGGAACTTGTGTAGTGGATGCTTCTGCCAACTACCAGCACTGCAGGAAATAGCCAAGACTTTTTGTCTGAGCTGAGATTTGCAGTGGAAAATTCGAGGCCTGAGGCCAGCTCTCCATGTGCACAGACAATTTTGCCCAAACTTCATAATCCACTTGGTGTCATGAGGATGCCCTGAGTCTGATAACCTGTTTGATTTACCTAGATAACCCCCAGGGAAAGGTTCCCATTCCATTTAGCCCAAGCACCTGGCTGGTTTGGGTTAATGCTGCCCACTTCTTTCTTCCTAGGGATTAATGGTGTGTGTGTGTGTGTGCGTGTGTGTGTGTGTGTGTGTGTGTGTGTGTGTGTGTGTGTGGCAGAGGGGAGAGTAGATTAGTTAGAAGCAGTCAGTCTTAGGCCCAGTCACAACCTTCTCTATTTTATTCCAACTTAAAAAATACAATACAGCCCTGGTCAGTATGGCTCATTTGGTTGGGCATCGTCTCATACACCAAAAGGTCACCAGTTCAATTCCCAGGCAAGGCACATGTTGTGGGCTTGGATTCCCATTGGGTGGTGGGGACGTGCTGGAGGCAGCTGATCTATGTTTCTCTCTCGAAAATATTTCTTTCTCTCTCCCCCCTTCCTCTCTCTTTAAAATAAACAAAAACGTATTTTTTTAAAATACAATGCAATATACAGGTGGAGAGAGAAAAGAAGAGGGTCAGAAAGAGGGAGAGGGAAAATTGTACATTGGAAACCTACATAATTTTAATCCATGTCATCCCATTAAACTTAATAATATATGTATAAAAGACACCTGCCCTAATGAAGATGCTAACGTTTATGTTGTCTCTGCCTCTTCCCCAGGATTTGTAGAGTTATGAGGGGGTCAAGAGGAGTGAGATGGGCTGCTTGCATGAGGAAAAGAGAAAACTCTTTAAGTTGATTTTCCTATTCCTTGGGAAGACAATAAGAATATGGCTATATATCCCAAGTGAAATAGGAATCACCCATAGTACTGCACTATCTATATCCAAAGATCATAGTATAGACCAGGGATAGCGAACCTTTTGAGCTCAGCGCGTCAGCATTTTGAAAAACCCTAACTTAATTCTAGTGCCGTGTCATATATAGAAATTTTTTGATATTTACAACCATAGAAAAAAAAAGGTTTATATTTTTGATATTTATTTTATATATTTAAATGCCATTTAACAAAGAAAAATCAACCAAAAAAATGAGTTCGCGTGTCACCTCTGACACGCGTGTCATAGGTTCGCCATCACTGGTATAGACCAATGAGCCAATTTTTAAATATATTTTTTGGAATGAATACTTCACTAATTCTAGTGTTTGGATATTTGACTTTCAAAATAATTTTTAAGCTCGCCTTATGTCTTTACCTTCCTAAGCCTCTTATTTATTTCCTGCTATGTGAATTTATTTAAAAACTTGTGATAGGGTTGTTTTAAGAAATAAGTGAAATAATCTTTGTTAGCTCCTCTACAGAAGCTCGTGATTATAACTTCGTTAGAGTTCTCATTCTGTATTCCTGGGGAATTTTCTCCTGAGCCCCAGATGAGCCTGAAGCATGCTCTTTCAGAAAGGACCATGATTCTTAATGTTCTTGATCAAAAACACATGTCATGTGGCATGTATGATCCCTTCCATGCTCTATCATTTTTGTTGTTTCTTTCTTCTTGTTAGATTAGAAGCTCTTTGAGAATTGGGATTTGTTGTTGTTGTTTCAATCCTGGCACATGGTAGACACACAGTAAAAATATGTTCCATAAGTAGATAAAAAGATGCATTTGGTCACAATGTGATAAGTACAATGTAATGAATGTGGGTAGAACCTGCTCCCTGAACTCAGGGGAGGAATAATGAACTTAGCATAGAAGAGTCCGAGCAGGCTTGTAGTTCTTTGTGTTCCGTTTACTCTAGGATTCAATCATCCTGTGATTACAAAGTGTCCCCCTTTCCCAAGGACTCATAGTGGAGGAGCTGGGAAAGCCTTCAGAGTAGACGTGGTCCTACTGTTCCACGGGGCTATTTTCAGTCTCCAGGAAGCAGCATGAGCTCACCTTCTGGTTGGAAAAAGCTGCCTCGACGATAAGAGAGGAGCCATGATTCCAGATAAGCATGGGGGAAAGTCTATGAATGGATCAAAAGAGAAACACAGACACTAAAATAAATAAGAAAGAAATGGGGAAGTAGAGAAGACAGTAGTGAAGGGCAGAAGGACATATATCTTATTGTTCTTGTTAGAAAGAAAAGTTTGAACCATGCACAGACATTAATTACACACACGCAAATCATTGAGGTCAAAAGGAAGAAAACTCTCTTGAGCATTTCATTCTAAAAGGCCTAGGCAATGCAGTGTTCTGGGTGGAGATATGTTAGGCAATCTTACTTTGTGAATTTTTGGCTAGAAAGAGGATTCTACTGGATCGAGCATGATACTTAGAACAAAAGTTCCCATTATGCTGTTGACTGGCCTGAAAGCTTAGATAAATCACTTAGGCTCAACTCTAGCAGGAAGGCCTGTGAGAAAAATAAAAATGAGATAGCAGATATCAATAGTATATTCTTTAAAACGCTATAGAAATTAAACTAGTATTGCTTTCCAAACTGAGTGCCATACAAAGGAAGCATACAATAGGTAGATATAGATGGGCAGAACATTATTTTCAACATGCTCTTATGATAAGGTGCCTCTGAAAAATACATCCAAGTATATCAAATTTTAGGGCTTGAGCCAGAATTAGAGTACAGAGCACATATGTATCTAGCAGAATTAGTTCCTTTGGAAATGATTAACAAATAGAAATATACAATATAGGTCAAACTCCCATTGCTTTATAAGCAGGGGCTGTACAATTGCCAGCATATTCTTTATTGTTTTATTCAGAATTGATTGCAGTAAATTTAGCCAGGAAGCCTTATCATATCACAGTAATTTTTGCCAAAATAACCAAACTCCTGAATCAGCAAAAAAAAAAAATTTTTTTTTTAATCGTGCACTTTATTTGAAGAGAAAAAGAAGTCTACATGTGTGTTATAAGGTAGGCTGTCAGGAAATTCTTTAATTTTAATAAAACTAGCCTAGTGAATCCAAATTAAAAACATCTTCTTCTGAAGCCAGAATCTTGCACATTAAGGTTACTGATCAGAAAATTGAGCCATGAGCACCTCAGGATTCTAAACTAGGGAATGGATGAAATTGTTTATTATTCTCTAAGGCAGGAAAAATTAGCAAAGAGCTGAAACAGAAAGTAGATTCTGGCAAGCACTGTATTCAAAATTTAAGTTTATCAGTAATTTCCCATGATTTTCATTGTTTCAAATATTCTATTTACCATGTATGTTAACTGATTATTTAAAATCTTTTTAATGTTAAGGAATTTTCCCCCCAACAATATATGTGATTATTTCTCAGGCTCTGGGAATGTGATAAATATGTTTTTAGTGAACAGGGACTTATAATTTGTTATAAAAAATACTTAGTTAAAGGGTGACTTTGGTGAGGATAGAACTCAATTTAAAAATACATTCTACTAAAATAGAACTCTGTAGTGCATTTTAATTTAAAATATAAAGATAGCATGATATTATAAGTTTAACTATTAAGGCAAAAAAATACAACCTTAGAAATGAAAATCTCTTAATGATCTAGACTGAAAAAGAAAAACTGAACACAATAATATATATTGCAGAAAAATAAATTTAATCACATACAAGGCAAGTTAAGAATTAGGAAATTTATGAGGAGTTTCATTGCCCAAATGTAATATTGCGTCAAGATGACTGATGCTTCAATTTAGAATCCCAGTCATCCAAAGAATCTTCCAATATCAGGGACTGAGTCAGAGTTCCTTGAAGTCTGCCCTGGAATATATGTCCAAGATAGCTCCTCCATTCATGTCTGAGACCTCAATTGGGGTGAGCTGGAGCCAAGTCATGCCTCTCTCTCCACATGGCCTCTCCTTTGGCTAGCTTGGGTTTCTTCAGTGCATGGTAGTTTCTGCGTAGTCAGACTTCTTACATGATGGAAGTTTCCCTGAGAGAATGTGTTCTAAGAGATCCACATGTATGATGTACAGCATCATAGGACCTAGTCTCAGAAATCATGCCTCACCAACTCCGCTATATTCTATTTGTCAAAAGGGAATCAAAGGGCCAGTCCAGATTCAAAGGAAGGAGGCTACACATGGAGGTAAATGCATCAGGGATGGTTCAGTGGGGAACATCTTCAGAGACTATCTACTATACTGCCCATAGCACTTGATTTTATTAAGCTACTTCTTACAGATTAAACACCTCTTCTTTCATTTCATTCATAATGTTTTCAATTGAATTCAGAGACTTTCCACAAGTCTGTGGCTATAATACTTCATGTTGCAGATATTTAACTGTTCTTGGTTTCCTTATTATTTTAGCGAGCACTCTTTGTTCATTGATTAACTTATTTATTAATCTCACAAACTTTTATGGGTACCTATTGTTCTAGTTTGAGATTACAGAGGTGAATATGCAAAGATATCTGCTCCCAGGGTATTCCTAATACTGCAGAGGATCAACATGTTAATAAATAGAGTAATTATAAGATAAAAAATAATTTTGTTGACTATATTATCAGTGATATGTAAGAAGCAATTTGAGCAAAGGAATAAGGTTTCCAGGTAATTGAACATGCAATGTGAAAGTGATATTTCAGGAGCTTGGATTCTGGAAAAGGGTAAATTAAGTGTCAACAAAATATTGAAAGGCTGTTACTGGGACCCTGCCCGTTAATCTGAAATTCTCAGTAAAGTTACTTAACTAGTGAAAAGCCAAGTATGCTTTCTAATGGATGGAAGTGAAGGAGCCAAGTTTTTGTATCGCTGAACTAGGACTCAACCAACACACAAAGCAAGGAAGTAAGAACACTGAAGCTGAAAGAAGCATGAAGAAATGTGGAAGTCATGAGAAGACCCTTTAGCTGCCTCAGAACCTAAAACTAAAGTTTGGGTTATTTTTACCAGATATTCAAGCATTAGAAGGACTCTTGGGAAGTCACCACGATAAAATATCCTGGAGGATATTCCGAGCATGAGGGCAAACGGATAGTGGCTGAGACAATTTTGTCACCTATCACAGGGGCACGTCTGACCTGCCTATCTTATATGTATTAACAATCCACAAAACAGTTCTAGTTCATGTCTTTTTTCTCAATAAAATCTGCTATGTAATGTCATCAAACCAAATAAACCAAGTTGCTTCCAAGTCTGTCTATTCAGGTACTTCTGGGGCAAGGAGAACTAGGTTTATCTAATATCCTTATCTGTCCTTGTATAAGGACATCACACTGTTTGAAGAAAGACCACAGAAGAAAAAAAATGCTGATGAGAACTTTGAAAAAAAAAAAAGCAAAAACAACACAGCATCTCTTAACCTACACAACAACAACAACAGAGGTGCAAATGCTCCCAGCTGGCATGGCTCAGTGGTTGAGCATCAACCTATGAACCAGGAGGTCATGTTTTGATTCCCGGTCAGGACACATGCCCAGATTGTGAGCTCGAATCCTGGTTTAGGGGGTGCAGGAGGCAGCCAATCAATGATTCTCATCATTGATGTTTCTATCTCACCCTCTCCCTTCCTTTCTGAAATCAATAAAAATATATTTTTAAAAAATAAAAAAGGACTCGGGCAAATATAGCTAATTCTTCTAGTTTTGGATTTTCTAAAACTAAAGAATCCAAATAAAATGGTAAGCATTCTATTGGCAGTGTTAACATTATTTGTCCAGTCCCAATAGTCACTGAATTTACTTCTCTAGAATGAGAATTCCAGGAACATCATTATTATGTTATTTTTCTTACTGAAAAATATTTCTTTGGTGTGTGTGTGGAAGGGAGAAATGTATACAGGTGCACAAGTACAGCAAGTCAACTATGCCTCTGGTATTTTGGGTCTGTACAGGACACTCTTGTTTTAATTTGGTTTTCCTATTTTGTCTGCAATCCTAGTACCATTCCCTCACAAGACCTAACTACTCAAATGTGATATACATATACATATACATATACATATACATATACATATACATATACATGTATAGATTATGTAAATATAGATTATGTATATTATACATGCATATGTTTATATATATGTGTATATATATATATGTGTGTGTATATATATATATATATATGCCTGTATATGTAAACATGTACAATAATTTTTGGTATTTTCTATGTATATATTTTGAGACACATGGAGAATACTATGGTATACATTTCTCACTTGTTTCCCACTCAGCTTTGCATTTTCAGATTATCACTGTATGTACATCTGGTATCTCCAAGCACTGGACATTTATCTACTAATGCAATCCCAGTTTGCCTCCAAGGCCTCACTATATAACTAATACCACAGTAAACATATTTGTCTATTTCCCCTTAAAGACTTGTGTCTTGGAATCAGGAGTGTTATCACTGGGCTTCAGGGGTTATGGATATTGATTTACACAAAATTTTGCCAGGCTGCTTACAGATTTAATTGCTAAATTTTACCAGCAGTGCAAGAGATTACTTGTCTTTCCAAATCCCTGCCAATATGTGATGGTAGCCAGCATCTTAATTTTTGCCCTTTGGATATAGGAAAATTATATTTACCCTTATTTTTTTACTGCTGCATCTGTTCCGCCCCAGCAGAGAGCCTAGAATTTACTGGATGCTCATAAATGTATATAAAAAAATACATGCAACAGAAAGGCAAAGCACTTCAATCTGAAATAAATACTTCTTCAAAATATGAATTTAGTTGCTCAAAATTTTCAATACTCTAGAAAGTTACATTTTTCTAAGCCAGCTCTTGGAGTTCTCTGGCAGAAAGGTCCAGTTTAGCAGAGGTCAACTACCATTTGGATCCAATATTTTATATGCTGTTGACTTTAACATCTTAACATTTCTGCTGGGGATTTATTTTCAATAGTTATGGTTTAATATCAGATTTATTTGCATGTGTAGTAGACACACTTTTTGGTTGTCTTCCTAATCCATGCCCCACTTTTCTGGGAAGTGACTCCTCTGATTCTCACAGAAACACAGCCATCCTGAAGGGTTGTTGGAGTAAGTGACATTGCCCCTCTGGCTATTGCTAATCAGACAAGGTGTGGACACGTAATCCAAGCAAATTATCCCAGTGATGGCCAGAGGTCTATACTCAGATGTCATACTTTGGACATCAGGGGGGCTCACTAGTCAGAGAGTAATCCCAGAATTCCCCTTCTCTCAGTAGTTGATAGAAACTAACAGAAGAGTGTTAGAGGCTACCTCAGTGGGGTATGGGTCTCATGGAGAACTTTTTTAATCTTTCAGTTAGGAGAGAGAAACCACTACTGAGCACGCGCAACAGTATTAATATGGCAAGACTAAGTGTTTCTTCTGCTGCTGAGAGCTGTCCCAGAGAATACATGTAGTGCTCTTTTCTTATGAGGCTAACTTTGCATAGCTGTGTTCCTAACAATTACCACTCATTAGAGTCTAAATTTCATACTCCTAATTATGCTGAATGTTAAAAATTCTCACCTATGACACTGTTAAAAGGGCATGCTAATCAGTGTCTACTAATTTAGCCAGTAGTCAGAGGATCATCCACGAGGAGAGTCATTAATGGCTAGGTGTGAACTTGGGAAAGCTGGCTTGAAAGGATTTTAGCTCAGAGTTTTCTCCAGATGAATTAAATTAATTAAATTCTGCCCTAGGAGTTTAAAATCTAGACATCCAGTTTTAATTAGTCTCCATGGTAATGTGACTTTGGTGAAAGACATGAATTAAGGAGCTACAGGGTGTCCAAGTTCAGCAAATCACATGGAAAAGAGGAAACTAGCTTTATAGAGAGCCTCTATACATTCATGGGCAATGGCAAATGTCTTGGCCAGTTTGTCAAGCGACCTAGAAGAATTGGAAGATCAGGAGCAAGGGTGTCTACAGAAGAGGTATTTGGAGTAACATTGTGTGGAGGTCTTTGTATCCCAACTTAATGCCACCAAAAAGCAAGTACTATTAAGCAGAAATGACCAAGTAGATATAATTAATGAATCTGTTGATGACTAAACCTGTCATCCTCTGTCATCAGCCACTCTAGTGCTGGCATAATGGGAATATGAAAGTAGAAGCTAGCTATTTAGGCAGGGATGGAGGTTATGCATGTGCTCCCAAACATAAGCTCCCACTCACAAGAGGTTGATCTAGCTGCTGTTCCTTTCAAATGTCCAATCTGTCAGCAGCAGAGAGATATGCAAACTCTCCAATATTACACCATTCCTTCAGGACACCAATTCCCCATTGAGGCCAAGATGACTACATTGGATCTCTTCCACTATGGAAAGAGCAATGACTCATTTCATTGGCTGAAGTAAGTACATACTCTGGATAGCAAGTTGCATTTCCTACCTTTAGTTTACTGTCCTACCCTCAGAGCTTTTACTAACATTATTTCAGGCTTGCACAGTCTTTGAACCACCAATATAGGATCCCACAAACTATTGTAACTGTGTCCCCAACATATACAATGCACAAGTCTATAAACTAAGGTGTGAATGTAAAAATGAACCCATTTTTCATTCTTCAGATGATATACTTAAAGAATAATTTAGGATTTCCATACCCACAACTGTGGCTATTGGGTTTAGAGGTCTTGGTTCCTAAAGGAGGAATGTTTCTATTAAGCGAAACAGCAAAAATCCTATTTTAATTTAAACTATAGCTGTTGCCTGGTTGTTTGGGGGCTCTTTGGCCTAAAAGAATAGTACACAAGAGAAGTCACCACCTAGCAAGGATGTTTAACATAGAAGTGATCCACTTCAGGGTCTCTTGTCACACCCCTAGCCAGTTCTTATGACAATTGAAAGATACCAGTAGTTACAGCCTAGAACAGTGATGGCGAACCTATGACACGCATGTCAGAGGTGACACGCGAACTCATTTTTTTGGTTGATTTTTCTTTGTTAAATGGCATTTAAATATATAAAATAAATATCAAAAATATGTCTTTGTTTTACTATGGTTGCAAATATCAAAAAATTTCTATATGTGACACGGCACCAGAGTTAAGTTAGGGTTTTTCAAAATGCTGACACGCCGAGCTCAAAAGGTTCACCATCACTGGCCTAGAATGACATGGTGACCCTTTAGGGTCACATCACTAGGTAAGCCACCCTGACCTGTAGAGGTACTAGTGGAGGGGACGATGAATCTATAATTGATGGAAGAGGAAAGAGATAATGAGCATCATGGTGCCAGTCTTTGTGAACAAGGACATTAAAGATGAGCTGTAGTTGACCCTGCTAACCTTATATGTTATCCCCATCAAGAGACCTGCCAATATCCTGGAGGAGCACTGTGGATTTAGATGGTGCAAAGAGTAGGCTGTAGCAGATTCTGTGCCACATTTCCCAGATCCAGTGTGCAGGATGAAAGGACCTGTCCCCCAGATGCTGGGAGGGCAGCTGATTGACAGTTCTAATTTGTTAACTCTCTGGAAGTTGCCCTGGCTAAAGACCCACCTCGTCAAGGTCACATCTATTTCCCAGAGGCAGCCCACATGTCATGAAGCACCCTCTCCCCACCTTGGTGGGATTAGCAATAAAAATTCTATCTTCAGAGCTCTCTGGGGGCTTGGCTGAGGTCTTCAGTGTGACTGCAACATTGCTCAGCCTCTCCCTCTGCCCAATGTATGCTACCTTCCTTTTCCAAGATTTAATTAATCATTGAGCACTCTAATAAAATTCCTGCATGCTAATCTCAGTCTGTATCCCCAGGAACCATGTCTGCAATAATAGCCATCCATCCATCCATTCATCCAGTAAACAAATATATAAGTAAATAAATCTTTAAGTGCTTTTTAAAAATGTCAAAATCTCCCATCTGCTGGATAATGCCCACTTTGACATACTCATTATCAAAATATCAGCTATTTCAAAAATAGTATATGAAAATGTTATAGAGTTTTCCTCTATGAAACATCAATTATTGATATCTATGTAAAATAGAAAAGGAAGGGTAGGAGAAGAAATGAAAATTTATTGAAATGTGTGCTAATTATACTCTAGGGAATATATTATCTCATACAAGCTCCATAACAGTTGCACAAAGTAGATATTGAATTGTGTATTTCTTTCCCCATCTGTCTCAAAGGCAAAAAAAGCTTCTTAAGTTTCAGACCTGTAACTTACGTGGGCTCTTTCCAAGATTCTTAGAGTGGCCATAACACTGTGTGCTTGGTTGTGTATGTAAATTTTTGAAAGTATGGTGTTTAAAATTAGTTTTCTAAAAGAGGGATACACAGACTATACAAGTTTTGGACCCCACAAAACCTGGATCTGCCTTTGGTGCTGTTCAGGGCTTTGGATTCTTTCATGTTGGCCCTGTGCTCAGTGCAAATTGAGCACTGGCTTTCAGTGAGAGCCAGCATTAATTTTACTTCATTGATTTTTCCTGTAATTTGATCAAAGTTTTGGATGAAAGCTTAGTTTCTTTCATTGGGATCAGATGACTATTCCTCTAGGAGTTTCATTATTTTTCAGGACAGAAGTACTGGGGCTCTTCATTATCAAGATTGCTAGGTTTTCAGCCTAAATTGTTTTAACCTCATCACCATGCTAAAGCACGGTGGTAGAATGTGAAGCAAATTGGCCAGTCCACCAAAGAAATGCTCCCAATAACTCTTCTCTAACCTTCGGGGTGTGAGAGAAAGACTGGAAAGTGATTCTCTGAGCATTGCTCTTACCCCATATAAGAAAACATAGCTTTCATCTGGATCTCTCTTCCAATACTGTTTGCTTTTGGAGGCTTTATTTTCTGGTCCAAGTATCCCCCCTTATCACTAGGGAATGTTGTCATTTTCACTTAAAGGTACCATATTGATTATAACAGTAGTGATGAAAGTGATTTGAAATTTCTGAATATCAAATAGATGAATTTTTTAATATGTCATCAAAATTACTTACATCACCTTCTTTTAAAGCATCTATACACTGGGCCCAGCTTCCTTCTATTGACCAAGATATGATGATGACTATAGTGAAGAATATTGTTGAATTTGTAAAATAAAACTTTATTTTCTGTTAAAATTAGCATTGGTGTCCAGGTTTTGAACACATGATATAAAATAGCTTGTCTGACAATCTAGGTTATTGTCTTATGTGATTATTTTTAAATCATATGAATATAACTTATTTAAAAGCTTTTCTTTTCCTGGACAGTGTGGCTCAGTGGTTGAGCATCGACCTATGAACCAGAAGGTAATGGTTCAATTCCTGGGTAGAGCACATGCCCAGGCTGTGGGCTACACCTTCTGAGAGGGGCGTGCAGAAGGCAGCAGATCAATGATACTCTCTCATCATTGATGTTTCTCTTTCTCTCTCCCTCTCCCTTCCTCTTTGAAATCAATAAAAAAATTTTCTTTATTTTGGGGGCAATTTGGGTGAATACTATCTCCTGAGTTCTTTATTTTATTTTTTAAATATATTTTTATTGATTTCAGAGAGGATGGGAGAGGGAGAGAGAGATGGAAACATCAATGATGAGAGAGAATCATTAATCAGCTGCCTCCTGCACGTCCCCTACTGGGGATGGAGCCCACAACCCAGGCATGTGCCCCTGACAGGAATTGAACCTGGGACCCTTCAGTCTACAGGCCGATGCTCCATCCACTGAGCCAAACCAGCTAGGGCTCCTGAGTCCTTTATAATAGGTACTATTTATGTCCAGACCCCCTCTAGTTTCATCAGTGGCTATGATCATCTCACATTGGAGCTTATGTCCATCATTTGTACCTGCTGCTAATACCTTTAAAGATAATTTTAATATAGATCATGATTTCTTGACCTACATCTATTGATTCTTGGTTCAAGAACAGACATCTAGATCTCAGTATAATGCCTCAAATTGACTCAAAAACCGTGTGTGTGTGTGTGTGTATTTTGTGTGTGTGTGTGTGTGTGTGTGTTTTCCTTATATGTCTATGAAACAGTTAATAATCTTCTATGAAAATATTGACTCATTGACTCGTTTTCTAAAGACTATGACGATTTGGTGCTGGTGCCTAAATTCAGACAGTTTATTAGTTTAGAGAAAAATAACCTTATCTCTTTAGCATATTTTAGTTGAGAATTAAAAATGGATTGTGGTCGATATTTCTCACAGGAATGGCCAGCCTCAAAGGCTGGGCCCCAGGAAGGTGGGTAGAAACATATCCTCTCAGTGGAGAGTATATTTCTCAACACAGATTTATCCCTTTAATCCACTCTCACTCAGGGAGTCTTAGCCTTTTTGTTTTTAGACTTGAGAAGGCAGAGTATATAGAGAAAGATGTGTGTAGCAAAGGTTAAGAAAACACACAACAAGAGTGAATCTCACTGGAAAATACATTTTCTGTCTCGAGGCTACATAGTCTTTATTACCCTTACCCCTGAGGCAGACATTGTTTTTGGACAGGATCGGTCTATGACTATATCCCATACTCCAATCCCAATCAATTTTAATGACAAGAAATCCAAACACTTACCAAGACAAAACAAACTGCACGATGAAACAATGGAAATGGATATTATATGAGAAAGCAAGAACCCAGCACACTCCTCTTGGTCACATAGAGAAAAGCGTGGGTTCATTCAGTGAGATAAGCCTTTAGAGTAAGACTAAATATTTGTAAGATATCCATTCTCTCCAAGTTAATTTATAAATGTAATATAATACCCTTGAAAATGCCAATAGAATTGTTTAGTTGAATAGATTCTAATTACTTTTAATTTAATAAAGGTAAAATAACATGACACAGAAATTGTTTTCCCTGAAATGGGAAGGCTTCAAACTTATCCTTCCAGTGTGTGTGTGTGTGTGTGTGTGTGTGTGTGTGTGTGTGTGTTTTAAATACCTCATCTTTATGTTTTATAATGTCTATAGGATGCATTGCTTCTGTAAAGTAAGTGTTCTTTCATTCTTTACCCCATATCCAATACCTTGTGTGTGTGTATATATATATATATTTCTGTGCATTTTACTTCCCTACTCTACTGCAAACTCCATGATGGCATGTCTATATTCCCAACATAGCCTTCATCATCTGTTCCCAGTGGGCTGCTGTCTCCTGAGAGCACTGGCTTTCTTTAAAAATGTCCTCTTACAGTTTACTTCCTAAGCTCTGGTCTGTTACAGTCCTTCCGTGTGCTTTCATCATGAGCATAAAACGTTTTCCAAAATCAGTCCCCAAAGAATGTTTTCCAGTTGATTGACAGTGCCAAAAGGCAGAGGTGTGGTTTTCAGCGCATTCCCCTAGCTCCCTTGCCTTGCAAAACTTTGCTGCCTTCCCGTTAAATACCTGGTTGTGCCAAGCAGGCAGAGCTCCCCCCACGCCCCAGCCCCAACTCCCCACAACTCCCTGCCCTGCAAACGATATCGGCTTTCAGCAAGTCTCTCACTGCATGAGGAAACAGACTGTCGTTCTGTTGCTTCTCCCAGATGAAGCCAGACACATGTCTACAGTGGGATGTCCCAGAGTGTGCTCTGTGGACGGGTGCGCTCAGTTTGGAAAGGAACAGTGTGCTCATGCTTTGGTGAGGACTTCCTCCTCCGTAAGATGTTCTGATGACTTCATCCCTGTTCTTCTGTTGCCTCCCAACTTTGCGTCGAATTATAGACCGTAGGAGCTGCTGAGAGAGAAAGAAAAGTGCTTCTAAAAGCTGGTCAGTTAGACAGGGGGGAAACTTGCCCACATTGGACAAAGTTCAGTTATTAGAAATTTAATGTAAAATGTAAATTTTTTTTCATAATTGGAATTGGAGGTCAAAAGTATAATAGATAATTGAGTTCTAATTAATTAAATTTTGTTCACTTATTGAAGGAGTTTTTGTTGAGCCAACTCCATGTATAGAGTTACGGGAACTCATCTTTTGTAGGGGAGGAAAACTTTTGCCATCTTTCCTTCCAGGTTCTTTGGCTGGCCTAGTAATTAAATTGACATAAGACAAATTAACAGGAGAAAAACAAATTTAATTTCATACATATGGGAACCCACTAAAATACAAGAGTCAAAGAAGTGAGCAAAGAAGGCAGCTTTTACAGCTTTTAAACAAAGAAATAATACATTTCGACAAGACAAAGGGGTTTGGGTTTAGAGAAGTAAATTAGTGAAGAAGAAACAAGATTTATTTATACAGCTTTCTGGGCCCTAAATTCCTTATCTCTGGTGATAAGGATGCTTTCTACCTTTCTGGTTCAGGGAGCATACCTTTCATACGGGGGATTTATTCACTGCTTTCATTGGGACAAAGGGTCAGAGTGTGCTTCTTGCAATGGCTGTTTCTTAAGTAGCTTTAATTCAAAATAACTTGTATGCCAAAGTGGCTTATTTTGGGGTGGCATATTCTGCTCCCCTTCACTTATCATTTACAATATCTTCGTAAGACAATCCCTGACCCAAAATACAAGTCTGTATAATTCCTAGTGGTTTATAATAAATTATTATAGTGAGCTCTCTCAGTCCTGTTTAACATTCAATCAAATCCACTATCAAATTGAGAAATAGAGGTGTAGAAGAGGTCAATGGGAGGGAGGGGGGAGGACATATGTAATACTTTCAATAATAAGATTACAAGAGAGAGAGAAATAGAGGTTTAAGTGAGAGTTTAACATTTTCTCTAGTATTGTAAGATTCTTTATATGTTGTTCAGTTTAACATATTTGTAGAGTATAGCTGAACTTAAAATAAAACATGCGCATCTTTTTAGTAAGTATCAACAGAATCTACCATTTTACTTAGTAGAAGAGATAATTTTTACTGATGACTTAGCCTAATGGTTTTCAAATTTTGATTAGCACCTAAATCCCCCCTCCCCCCACACACATACACACATTAACTCCCAATATTTATAAATTGATTGTGGGGACTAGAGCCAGACTTATTTATTTCTTATCATCTTCCAATCTATGCAACATAGTACATCTGTTACCTATGTGAAACCTTAGGATTCTACACTGAATTGTAACCAGGTCCCTAGGGGTTTCTAATCAGTTTTATAGATGTGAATCTATAAGACATAATAATCACTATCGAATTATATCAACTGCAGCATTGCCCTAAAACATATTCAAAAGAAATGAGTGATAGCATCAATATCAGCAATGATAATATTAATATTAACCAAAATGTATTGGTTGTTTTTAGCTAGGAGACTAGTACTGTATTTAAATAATTTATTATAGCATTATCACATTTAATCTTCATAATGACTTCCCTATGATGTGGGTTCCACTTTTACCTCTATTTTTCAGTTAAATAACCCAGGATTAATGACTGTGAGTAACTTTCCCAAGGTCACACATCTAGTAAATATCAAAGATAAAATTTAAATCCTGATTTTATCTATCTAGCTGGTAATTTTATACCATATGTTATAACAATCTCTCCATCCAGTGAGTCTCTTTGTAGGACTTCTCAATTTCCTAGTGGGATGTCAACATTCCCAATTATTTATGGTTAAACATAAAAATTCACTGTAATCAGAGCTAAAATATACTCACTGTAATATCTTGCTCTATGGTAAGGTATATAAATTTCAGCTGCTACTGACTATTTTTAAGAAAAGCCAAAATAAGAGATTTGATATTTATGAAAGATCATTTAAAGACTGTACATTCTATTTCTTTCTTTCTTAGATTTTTCTACTCTGAACCATTTATCAAACAAGAGTAGAAGAAATTTGAGGTTTGAGGTTGTGATAAAAACTGATTTTGTACATGAACATTTTAGAGAAAATGTATCATTAACTAAAAGGTAAATGTATCATTAACCTACAAAGAGACCGTTGAATTTGGTTTTGTTTAGTTATACTCTAAATGCATTGAGTTTGAGACAGTGATATAATATGCATATGAAAATTTCCAATATTTCCTGGAATGATGTTTTTGACATTAGAGAAAGAAGGTCGGAGCTATGAATGGGGATTTGGTAGTTAGCTATACTTGAATAACCACTGGAAGTTAACAGGATAGAACTTTCAGGACAAAAGAAAAAGGAAAAGAAGCTGAAAACTACATGTCCAAAACTCCTTTGCCTGAGGTTTGAAAAGATGATATGCTATTGATCTCCTTCCTGCTGCACTTTCTCTTAACAGTAACAGTATGAAATGTGAGTTTAGAAACAGGTTAGTCATTGGTTTGGTTTTCTGGTAGCCAGACCCTAGCTTAATGAGTGGGAATGGTATGTGTAGTGATGAAAGTGGCAGGGGAAGGAGCAGCATCGTGGCCTCTGAGTCATATCAATGATGACATACTCTTGGATTCAGTAGTATAGTGCTCTCCTTTCTGACTTGCACTCCCCCAGGCCATCACACAACTAATTCCCAGTATTTGATCCCATGCTGCTTGAAATATGAGTGGTTTCTGTTTCTGCACTGGACACTTACTGACGCAAGCAAGGATCAACAGGACCACATTTTACAAGTGTGAATCAGAAGGAACAAAGATTGATACTTATTGATTCTAAAAGTTAAGAGTTAGCTAAAATATTGTTGATAAAACAGCTTTTTGTATATTGGTGAGAATAGATATAATAATGATGGTGATGATGATGATGATGGTGATGAAGCCATTAATACTTAGTAAGTGTCTATTGTGTGACAAGCACTCTTCTAATTATTGTCGATTTTAATTCAGTTACTCCACAATTACTCTTGTGTGCATATTAGACCCCTGTTTTATGAATGCAAAAACCAAAGCATAAAGATTTTAAAAATTATATTATTTTTGTATTTTTCAATTACAGTAGACATATTTTATATTAGTTTCAGGTGTATAGCGTAGTGGTTAGACACTTGTATAATTTACAAAGTTATAGTCCCTGGGTTTCCAACACCCACCAGGCACCATACAGAGTTATTACAATATTACTGACTATATTCTCTGCGTTGTACTCTATATCCCCTTAACTATTTTTTAACTACCAATTTGTACTTGACTATAGTCTCTGCATTAACTATTTTGTAACTACCAATTTGTACTTAATTCCTTTAAGTTTTTTACCCAGCCACCCAGCACCCTTTAGAGCTAACTTTCTCAGTATGACTTTTTTCACTTAGCATATCTTCTAGGTCCATCCATGTTGTCACTAATGGTGTGATTTTTTTCTTTTTATGGCTAAATAATATTCCATTGTATATATGTACCATATCTTATCCAATCTTCTCTCAATGGGCGTAGGTTGCTTCCTTGTCTTGGCTATTGTAAGTAATGCTGCAGAGAATATAGGAGTGCATATATCTTTTCAAATTAGTGTTCTGGATTTCTTCAGATAAATACCCAGAAGTGGAATTGCTGGGTCATAAGGTAGTTCTGTTTTTTTTTAATTTTTTTATTTTTAATGTATTTTATTGATTTTTTACAGAGAGGATGGGAGAGGGATAGAGAGTTAGAAACATCAATGAGAGAGAAACATAGATCAGCTGCCTCCTGCACACCCCCTACTGGGGATGTGCCTGCAACCAAGGTACATGCCCTTGACCAGAATTGAACCTAGGACCCTTCAGTCCGCAGGCCGACGCTCTATCCACTGAGCCAAACCAATCAGAGCTGTTTTTTTTATTTTTTGAGGAACCTTCATACAACTTTCCATAGGGGCTGTACCAATTTGCAATCTCACCAACAGTGTGCGAGGTTTCCTCTTCTCCACATCCTCACCAATACTTGCTATTTGTTGATTTTATTGATGATACCTATTCTGATAGGTGTGACATGATATCTCATTGTGTTTTTAATTTGTATTTCTCTGATGATTAATTACATTGAGCATCTTTTCATATGTCTATTGGCCATTTGTATATCCTTTGGAGAAATGTCTATTTAGGTCCTCTGATTTTTTGGTGTTAAATTGTCTGAGTTCTTCATACATTTTGGATATTAACCTTTTATCGGATGTATCAATGGCAAATATCTTCTCCCAATCAGGAGGTTGTCTTTTTGTTTTGTTGGTTTATTTTATTGTGCAAAAACTTTTTAGTTTGATGTAGTTCCATTTGTTTATTATTTTCTTTTGTTTCATTTAAATGAGGAGATATATCAGAAAAAAATATTATTAAGAGCAATTCAGAGAGTTTACTGCCTATGTTTTCTTCTAGGGTTTTATGATTTCAGGTCTTACATTTAAGTCTTTGATTTATTTTGAGTTTATTCTTTTATATGGTGTAAGAAAGTGGTCAAGTTTCATTTTTTTTGCATGTATCTGTCCAGTTTTTATACAATTAGCAAAGCAGATATAGGGGGACATTTAATAAAAATGTAGTCAGCATGTAAAATGTAATTAGAATCACAAAGAAAATGGGAATTGTTGAGTCAGATTTAGGAAGACAGAATATACACAATCAATCATAAATCTTTGCAGTGGGGATCCAATGAAGCAAGTCTGAGTGAACTTTGGAGAGTCTGAAATAAATTCAATATGATGAAGCAGAGAAAGCAGAGATTTTATGGTCAGAGTGGCCTGGAATTAAAGAGCTCTTTTATTAATTCTGTATGAGCTTGGAAATGAATTTTATAAGTCTTTTGGGAGTCCTTCAAGGGCACTGAGCATCCCTTCCAGTCCTGGCTGGGTATCCCGAATCACAAGGCCTAACTGTCCTGTAACCCTGAAGTGTTCCTTTCTTCTAGCTAGTTGTATATTCTAAGAAGAAGGTAAGGACAATCATGGTAATGTAGTGATACTTGCTCCTATCATATGTAAAATGGGTATAATCAACCTACCTCACAGTATTATGATAAAGATGCAAGGACTTATTTAAAAAATGCTAGTTTCAACTTTCCCGTTGTAGCAGAGGTGTCCTTCTTTTAAGTTCAAACATGACCAGCTGGAAAAGTTCAGGCATCTACTTTGAGCTCAAGGAAGATTGGCAGTAAAATGCTGAGCCCTGGAGGCTCTAGAGCAGAGGAAGCAAAGATAATCTTAAAACACCGGTTTTCCAAAAGAAATGCTTTTGCAAAGGTGGGGAATCATAGTGACTCATGTATAATCGTTCACACATTACATCACTGTCGGGTCCATGCAGGCTTTAGTGATCTTAGCCTAGATGTGTCTTCTGAGAACAGATCATTAGCCTTGATCCCTGATGAATGATGTGTCAGCCTTAATTCACAGGTATAATCAATGAGAGCTTAGATTTCATTTCCAGAGATGAAGGAAGAAGTTTATCTGGTTAAGGTAAGGCATGATTTGCCTTTGAACTTCCAGTGCAGTCTTCTGACTATATTGGGGAGGAAAGACACCATAAGAAGAGTTTTAGGGGATGAAAGCGTGGGTGAGAGGAGTCACTGAAGGATTCATAAAGGACAAAACACCTGGAGTAGGACAATCTTAAATTACCAAACAAACATCACCTTGAAATCTGTGCCTACCTGATTACAACCCCCTTCCCTGCCCCCACCCCCCGCCCCTCAACCACTAACTTCATTTAAGGACTGCCTAAGCTTTTATATACTGTGAACTTAATCATTTAAGGTTTTATAAGAATACAGCTTCAGCAAGATCACCTAAATCTATACTTTTTACAAACCATTAACTCCCTCATGACTCCCCTCCCTTCACTCTTGGACTTTAATGTCAGAGTTTAAAACATATGCCTTCCAGGTGGCTTATATATTTATCTAAATGGGAAACCAACCTAAAACTGTTTCCTTCCACTTAAAGGCTCAATGAATCATGTGCTATTTCTGAATATTATTAAAATTGTCTGAAATATCACATGCCATCCTTTATCCTCAAAGATGATAAATCAATCTTATTGATTGTATGGCAATCAATAAGAAAAAATGTGTCATAATTGTTTTTCAAAAAAGGATGAATTTCTGAAGATCTCTTCACACCTTCTTATCTTGAGATTTGCACTCAGTAGAACTTTTTAGGCAAGTTAGGGAGGCTGCCTTATTTTCAAAAGATAATTTTAAAAATATCATTATAAAAATTTAACCTAGTTGTAAGTTGAGGATATGGAGATGAAATTAATTCACGTACCCAACAAATATTTATATAATGATTCTTATATTCATAGCTCTTTTTAAGACATTGATTATACAAATAATTACACAACCTTGTTCTCAAAAACATATCAGATATTAGAGGAGGTAAGCATCAAAACAAATAATTATATTGCTATGTACTAAGAGTAATAATAGAAAGATAACAGATTATTGTAATGATATTAGGAATAAAAGGGTATATAACCCAGAGTTAAGAGTAGGGTTGTTAAGAAAGATTTTACCAAGGTTGACAATCTATAAATTGAGTTGTGAAGGATGAAAAGGAATTAGCTAAAAGGAAGGGTCTCTTCCAAGCAAGATGCATAAGCCTTTATGTCAGAAACAATCATTGTAAAGGCAGGAGTAGACACAGGGAAAGTTATGAGCAGTTGAATACTATTAGAATCATAAACCTGGAGAAGTAGGCAGAGGTTATGTCATAGAGACCTCACATGTTACCACAAGATGCTCAACTCATACATGATAAATGATGGAAAGTCATGGAATTCTGAGCAAAAGCAGCACTTTTATATTGGCATTTTAGTTTGAATGCAGTCAATTGTGAGGAAGTAAACTAATGGCAAGGATAAGTGAGATGGATGAGATTGAAACTAATCCATAAAACAAATGATGGCAACATTTAATCTTTTCTATAGGCATACACACCATTTATAGCACAAGCCTACTATAGTGGCTCACCCTTATTTAAAATTCAATTTAAGAAAGTATATTGCAATGGAAAAATAATTAAATTTTGGCAACCTTCTAATATCTGAAATTCTATAATTTGGGGATGATAATCCCTTCTTTAAGAAGCCAAGGTATAGACAGCACCTGTCCAATGGTCACAGGACTGGATAACTTGGAGGATAAGGCAGATCTGAGAGAGTAAGTGTTTTAGGAATGGAATATTGGTTATAATTCAGAAAGATCATAAAATACAGAAATAAAACACAAGATTCTTACAGGAAGTCTCAGGACCACACTGTTTCCAGGAGAGCAGTTCATCTGTGAGACTTTCGTACATTAATGCTTTCCGTGTAAAATTTGGCACATTTACTTTTATGGTAAAGTCGGTGTGGCCACAGGAAGACATGATGATGAGGCTCGGAAGGAAGGTCCCAGAGAGGGGTCACAACATGACATGCAGGGCCACAGGGGAAGTGCCAGGACTTGGTCAGGTGGCAGGAGACAGGATTGAGGGGCAAGTGTAGGCCACAGCCAGTCCTGGTAATTCCACAGGCAATGCCAGGCAGGACAGGGAAGGGAGTTCAGGATTGGTGTGTTTGGTATGGAGGGGGGAGGGAGGGAAGGAAGAAAGGAAGGAAGGAGGAAGGAAGGGTAAAGAGAAGGAGAAGAGGGAGGTAGGAACAGAAGAATGAAACTAAAATAAGCCAAAACTCTAAAACCTCTTCATTAAATTCTTCCTTCAATAATTACTTTTGAATAGAATCCCTCTTCCTCTGCCACCCACAAATGTCAGGAAATATTTTTTACCTGTCACAGTTTGGAGGACATTACCAGCATTTAGTGGGGCGAAGCCCGGGATGCTGCTAAACATCCTCTAAAACACGGGTCAGCCGAAACCGGTTTGGCTCAGTGGATAGAGCGTCGGCCTGCAGACTGAGGGGTCCCGGGTTCGATTCTGGTCAAGGGCATGTACCTGGGTTGCGGGCACATCCCCAGTGGGAGATGTGCAGGAGGCAGCTGATCGGTGTTTCTCTCTCATCGATGTTTCTGGCTCTCTATCTCTCTCCCTTCCTCTCTGTGGAAAATCAATAAAATATGTTAAAAAAAACAAACAAAAAAAAAACCACGGGTCAGCCTCTCCAAAGTGAACACCTCTGGCCCTAAATGGCCATTGTGCCAAGGCTGGGAAACCCTGATCGAGATTAATATCATTTTAGAGCGAGATGGCAGTTTTGTAAAAACAGCAATTGTTCTTCCCTGTGGCAACTGAGAAACCAAGAATCAAATAATGAATTATAAAGTTATTTATATGTATTTTAAAAATGCCTTGTTTAAAAATGCATTAATCAAAATAAAAATTAATGTTTTACTTTAAATCATTCTACAAAATTGTTTTGAATCAGTGTCACATGATTTCTAATTTTCTAATCAGATCCATCACATGTTTAGCTGTGTCTCTTGTCTTTAGTTAAAAGGAGAACTTTTAACAAATTAAAGGAGAGAAACAGCCAAGGCCTGCTTTCTCTGTGAAATTGTATACTTCTGAGAACCCAGCCCACCAACAGTGCACCTAACAGCTTCCCCCATTATAAATGAACTTCAGGGTCATAAAGAGAGAGGTGGGCAGAGGAAGAATTAAGAAGTTGACAGTTTTACTGCTCCTTATAGATTGAAACAAGAAGATGGAAAGATTATCACCAGGCAACATTGCTTTGATTCTGGTATCATGGGAAACAATATCTTAAGGCTAAAAAATAAGTGGGAAAGTAGCAATCTTTAAAAAAAATAGGCCATCATTCAACAAATACAGCCATTCTTGACAGGTTCTGAGTCAGAGGCAAAATACAAACAGTGGCCTGAAGGAAGCAGAGATGCCACTTTTGAGGAACCTCCAGTTGCAGTGGATTCAGATAAGAAATGTGATGTTCTGAATAAATTGTGTAAAATTTATATAAAGATACTGTTTGGGTTGTTTGGCTGTGTGAATGTAAGGATAAGGCATTAAGTAATTTATGGTTATAGGAATGGGTTCAAAATATGACTAAATGCAGTACATGTTGTAAATTCATTCAATGAATTATCACGTTACAATTATTTTTTGCCAAGTAATGTAGATTGCGGTTGAGTTTTCACCTTATCACTTCTTCAATTTTTGACTATATTATTTTGTTCAAAGTCTACATCCTGGCAAATAGTGAGCACTGGGCGGGGGTGGGGGTCAGTTAGTTGAGTTGAAATGACTTGCACTACACTGTTGTCTGCTGATTATTTTTAATTTCCTTGAGTAACCCATAAATTACTATTTTTTCTACTCTCATGGGTTCAACTGTCATCTATTCTAAAAATTGAATTTCTTTCTGGCCTAAATCACTATTTCTAACTTCTTCCTATGGATCCAACACTTCCTCCATTGTTCCATTTTAGAGAATGCCTTCTAAACTCCCAAGATAGTAATTTGTAAATCATCTGTGATAGTCCCTGGTTTCTTGAAAGATCAGGTCAAATTTTTCATGTAAAAAGAATGTAAGGATGACTCTAGGGTCTTGAGAATATGGGTGCATCCAATGTATGTATATGCTAATTTGTTCAAAATGGCCAAGAGAACAAGTAAGATAGAGGCTGTCCCGTGTATGTGCCACTAAGTTATCATCAATGACCTTGGCAGGAGCTGCTTTGATGGTGTGTTGTGGATAATCAGCATTGTGAGCAAGGGAAAGAATGGGAGATTAAATCAATTGCACTAGCTCTTTCTGTCCCATTACCTGACAAAGAACATGGTGTAAAGTAGACATTAAAAATCTGTTGTATACATGACTAAGCTGGAACACAGAAGCTCCAATCTCTTTGGCAAGGTTTTTTATCTTTTATGAAAAAGGCCATATAGTAAATATTTTAGACTTTGTGGGCCATATGGACTCTATTATAGCTATTTAATTCGGCCTTTGTAGGGCAAAAGGAGTCATAAAACACCACTGCCTCCCAAAGAATAATTTAGAATAAAACTTCTATAAACTCCTATTCTCATTTTTATCTACTTTGCAGTATTAATGTCTGCATACTCTGCTTCCTCCCACTTTATAATCAGTGAGCTGTCCATACCCCTAGTTAAGGCCAATCCTTCCACTGTAAACTAGATTCTATTCCCTTTTACTTTCGTGTGCCGCTCTATCAATTACCTTCTCTCCTTGTATCAAGTTTTTCTATCTCCTGAGTTAATGCTGTCACCATGCACACTGTTATTTCTCTCATTTTATTACAAAGGAACTTCTCCTGATTTTACTTTTCCCCTTGTTGTATTGCCCCAACTCTCTGGTCTCTTTATAGCAGAGTTCCCTGAAAGAATTGTCTGGACTGGCTGTCTCCAGTTCCTCATCTCCTCTTCTCTCCTAAATCCACCACCCTGAACAGAATTTAGCTTTTATTACTCCATAACAACAACAACAAAATGACCCTTGTCAGTGTCACCAGAGGCCTTCACATTGCTAAACTCAATGGTCAGTTCTCACTCCTCAACTTACTTGACCTACCCAATTTCTGATTAAGTTTGAACAGCTTTTTGGATTAATAATACTGTGTCTAAAAACTGTAGCAACATCATCATTAAATGTGGAGAGAATCTAAAAATATTTGTTTTTAAGGTCTCCATAAAAATCATCCTAGGCTTCAAACCCAGGTTCTTTCTGATCCTACTCTGGCTCAAGAGCAACAGCAAAAGAAAAGGTCATCAGGGATGATCAGCTGTCAGGAGAAGGGACTAAATAACTGAACTGTCCAAGGGCATCCTATATTCTTCCACTCAATGTCCTCAGGCAGATGCCTCTTTTATCCCACCCAAAGGGCAATGGCTTCAAAAGGAAAATAGCCTCTTAGCACTTGTAGGAGTAAAAAGACTGTTTAACATTGAGAAGATTGTAAAATCCAATGTTCCAACTTAATCAGAAAGTGGGTGAATTATTGGCAAGGATAAATCAAGTAGATCTGTGTTTGAATTTTGGCTCCACCAGCAAGACTCTGATTCTGTCGACTGAAAAATAACATTGACTAGATGTTTTATCATCAAAAAAGGTTTATTTGGGAAAAAGAAAGGTTGTCACCACTGCATGTAGACATGGCAAGACACATGCACACTCTGGCCATCTTGGATGGGTATTTATGAAAGGGAAATGGAAGTTAAGGGAAGGGTAAGGCAGAACCAAAGAGCTTTATGATAAACATAAAGTTCCTCCTATAGCAGGGGTGGGCAAACTTTTTGACTCGAGGGCCACAATGGGTTCTTAAACTGGACCGGAGGGCCGGAACAAAAGCATGGATGGAGTGTTTGTGTGAACTAATATAAATTCAAAGTAAACATCTTTACATAAAGGGTACGGTCTTTTTTTTTTTTTTTTTAGTTTTATTCATTTCAAACGGGCCAGATCCGGCCCGCGGGCTGTAGTTTGCCCATGGCTGTCTATAGGGTTCTCTCAGTTACCTAGAGTGTGAGAACTCCTTCCATAAGCTCTGGCTCTTTCCATAGACTTTCATGACTGATTATGTTCCATTCAACTTCCAATCAGTCTGTCAATCCTGAATAAAATATTTTTCCTCTCTCATCCTCAGATTCCTCACCTGCAAAATACATAATATCAGCTATGATACAATGACTTTATGAGAATTAAGTAAAATATAAGTCCCATCTCTACCACAAGTATTTGTCAATGTCCTTCTCCCCGTACCTTTACAAAAATAATTGAGAGATCCAGACCTAAACTCAAAATTAAGCCTTGGTCCACATAGGATAATATGGTAAAGACCAAAATTTTCTGTTTTCTCCAAAATGCCCATGACAGCTTGACTTTGAGTCTGGTGTTTTCAAACATGGGGGCAGCAAAATTCCCAGAGTAAAATATTCATGTTCTCATGATTAGTTTTCTAAGCCAAAAGTTATTCATCATTTCACTACACATTATATTTCATCTTTCCTAATTTTTCTATAACATAAAAATTAATAACCTAAGTATCAAAGTAATTTATATGCACATTTTGACAAAAACTCATGTATATGAAATTCTCCAGAAGTTTTCAGTTATTATTTTTTTGATCCTCACAATCCTGGAAGGTAAATATTATTAATCCCATTAATAATTTTAGGAAATTATACACAAAAATATTAGGACACATGTTATATCCCAGCTACAAAGTGACAGAACTTAAGTTTGATCAAACTATTTTGTTTCTAAAGAAACATCTCATTTTAATTATACTAGTCTGTTTTTCTGTAATCATAATTATCTCCCATTACGACACATAAACAACAACCTAAATTTGGGAATTGTGTGTAAGACATGTCTGGTTGTAAACACACTGTTCAATCAATATTGTTTAATATCTTTTCTGAATCAAATATCTCCAAAAAGTCCCTACCTATGAATTTTTGAAAAATTATTTCTTATAGGATTGTAGACTTGTAGGATTATAAGCTGTTAGAACATCTATCTATATCTATAATAATAAAAGGGTAATATGCTAATTAGACCGGACTTCCTTCCAGACAAAACAGGGGCTGGAGGGAAGCCAGCCCAGGTCCCAGGTGCCAGAGGAAGCCGGTGCTGGCAGCTGGGGAAAGGAAGGCCTACTTTTGCACGAATTTCATGCATTGGGCCTCTAGTATATATATATATAAAAGCCTAAGTGACTCTTATGACCAGACAACCAGACGACTGGCCAGTAGTTATGATGCACTCACCACCAGGGAGCAGACACTCAATGCAGGAGCTGCCCCCTGGTGGTCAGTGCACTCCCACAGCTAACCTCCCATGACTGGCCAACCTTCTGCAGTCCCTCCCTCTGGCCAGCCAACCTCCTGCAGTCCCTCCCCCAGGCCAGCCGGCCTGATTGGCCCCAATCAGCCCCAATCGCTGGCCAAGCCGAGGGACCTCACCCGTGCATGAATTCGTGCACCAGGCCTCTAGTAAATAATATTTGGAGACTATTTGGACCAACATCATAATTTTACAGATGGAGAAGCTGATGCCCAGAGACAGCAATTTTCTTGGCTATGATGTCCCAGTTAGTTAGCGGCAGAAGCAAGGTAAATATACATAAGTTTAGTTATTGCTGCTCAAGCATTGCCTCCCTCACAGCCCACTGATTTCTGTGAATTTAGTCAGCACATGTCTAGTGGTGTTGTCCCAGGGAAGCTGTGTAGACAAAAAATATATGTATACTAGTGGCCCATTGCACGAAGATTCGCGTAATAGGCCTTCCTTCCCCTGGCTGCCGGCACCGGTTTTCCTCCGGCACCCGGGTCCCAGGCCTTTGGTCCGGCTGCAGCAGCGAGGCTTGGCTTCTCTGCTCCAGCTGCTCCCAGCCCCTCCTTTTTTTTTTCCAGCTCCTCGAGCGGAGGCCAGGGCTGGCTGGAAGCCCTGGTCGCCCCCAGCAACCCAGGCCCCCAGCCACTCCTTGAGTGGAGCCCAGGGCGGGCGGGAAGCTTGGCTTCCTCAGTTGCTGGAGCAATCCAAGCCTCCTGCTCGCTCCAGCTCGGTGGCCACCACCATCTTCAGTTGTCTTCAGTCTTCGCTCCGTGCCTACATATGCAAATTAACCACCATCTTTGTTTGGTTAATTTACATAGTTGCTATGATTGGCTGGTGGGTGTGGCAGAGTGGCAGAGTGATGGTTAATTTGCATGTTTCTCTTTTTTTTAATATATTTTATTGATTTTTTGCAAAGAGGAAGGGAGAGGGATAGAGAGTTAGAAACATCAATGAGAGAAACATCGATCAGCTGCCTCCTGCACACCCCCCACTGGGAATGTGCCTGCAACCAAGGTACATGCCCTTGACTGGAATTGAACCTGGGACCCTTCAGTCCGCAGGCCGACGCTCTATCCACTGAGCCAAACTGGTTAGGGCTGTTTCTCTTTTATTAGTGTAGATTTGTCTCCACCTATCACTTAATTGTCTGCATGAAATTGGGCACATTCCCTACAAACCAACAAGTGAGGTGTATTTTTTTAAATGCAAATCTCACTGAATTCCTTAATGTGTTATTGTTTTTATCAGACCCCAAAACAAGGGTTTGTGTACATGTAGATCCCAGCAAAGGTGAAATCAGAAAGCATGATGAGGAAACAAGGAAGTGAAAGCAGGAGGGGAGGAAAACCTGTAAGTGTTGCATTAATGGACAGTTTACCATTGTAGGTAACTAGATCTCAACCCCTGGGCCAGTCTCAGGAGTCACGTCCAACACAACTAGGAATTATCCCATACAAGAACAAGGAAGCCGAAACATTTACATATAAAGCAATTGTCATGGCTTCTTGTTTGCTGCTCTCCAGTACCCCCTGGCACTTCAGGCTTTACCTCTGTGCTAATTGGTATGCTCCTAAGAGGAAAACCTTCAGGCAGAAAATGCAGGTGTTTGAGGTAGAAACCCTAGAAACCCACCTGGGTGTATAGGAACTGTCTAACAAACGCACAGGGGACCTAGAGCATTTGCTGACCTGCAAAGTTGGGATTGCCCTTCTGCCACTTGGGCTGTTGGAAGAAAACACAACCCTTTAGTGGGGTTGATTCTTTATTGAGCCATAGGATTTCTTAATGTAAGTTATTTATAAAATATTTGATTTGTGCACATTTATGCATATTTTCTCCTCTATGGTTAGTCTCTTCATTCTTTTAACAGTGTCTTTTGAAGAGTAGGCACTTTTAATTTAACGAATTACCAATTTATCTGTGTGGATGTACGTGTTTATGGACCATGCTTTTGGGGTAATACCTGTAAAATTTTTATTTAACCACCTAATGTTACAAAGAATTTATCCCACGTTTTCTTCTAGATGTTTTGCCACTTCAACTTTTACAATTAATACTGTAATTTATTTAGAGTTAATTGTTGTATATGTTGTTAGGTATGAATCAGAGTTATTGTTTTTACGAAAGGTTACCTAGTCATTTCAGTAACATTTGTGGAAACGATTAAACTCTTACATTTTTGCACTTATTTCAAATCAGTTCTTCAAAAGTGTGAGTCTATACTACACTCCCTTTTCTGTGTCAGTAGTTTGTCTTTACCACCAATGCCACAGACTCTCCAGAGTCTTCACCTCTCTGATATTTTGCTCTGCAAATACAGCACTTTGGTCTTCATGGATGCAGCACTAGCTTCTTCACTTAGAGAATTTTCTGGGTTCTGACTTGGTTCCAGCTCCCTGCACTGAAGCTTGGAGATTTTCTCAAAGCAGTAAGCTGGACCAATCGCTTGATTCATCTCCTTTGGTTCTCATCTTCCAGGGATCACCAATCTTTGTATATCGATTTCCAATGTCTTCTAAATTTTTATTTCTTATATTTGTTTAGAATATTTGCTTGTTTCAGGTAGCAGGTTAAATACTTTGCTTGTTATTCCCATCTTGGCCAGAAACCAAATTTATTATTTCTCAGCCTTATTTTTCTATACAATCACAGGCAATCCTATATAATAAAAGGGTAATATGCAAATAGACCGAACGGCAGAAAACCGAACAACCAATCAAAGTGTAATATGCTAATGATATGCTAAGAATGCTCAACCACTCGCTATGATGTGCACTGACCACCAGGGGGCAGACAGTCAACTGGCTGACCAGTTGCTATGACATGGACTGACCATCAGAGGGCAGATGCTCTGACCAGTAGGTTAGCTTGCTGCTGGGGTCTGGCCAATCGGGACTGAGCGAGATGGGCCGGACATGCTCTGCAGCCCTCCTGCCGTTCCTCCCCGGCCCAATCGTGCATCAGTGGGGTCCCTCAGCCTGGCCTGCGCCCTCTCGCAATCCGGGACCCCTTGGGGGATGTCAGAGAGCCGGTTTCAGCCCAATCCTGCAGGCCACTCCCCTTGGAAGGGTGCCAGATGCAGGGCTCATGGCTGGTAAGCACTGCTTTGGCAACATGAGCCTCTCCTGATTGGGACTGATTGGGCGTGAGCCCGCAGCAGGCACAGTGTGTCCGGGATGAGCAAGAGCGGCAGGTAGGAGCTGCATGCAGGCGTTGGACTGCAGGTTTCGGCCTGATCCCTGCAGGCCTCCCAGAGGGACCCGACCCATGCACGAATTCATGCACTGGGCCTCTAGTAAAAAATAATGATTTTTAAAACATATTCCAAACTGTGTGGAATAATAGAAAGGTAGAGTGTTAAATACTTCATGGATGCACACATTTAAGATATCGCATATGTAAATAATCATAAGAATAATGGGACAAATGAAAGAAGTGTGTACCTTGGCTTCTGTATAGCATATAATAATTTAGGGGATTGCCCTTCTGCCACTTGGGCTGTTGGAAGAAAACACATTATTTAGTCTGTATAAAGTTCAAGTTGCTGGGTTTTGACTGCTTTAACAATTAAATTATTTTGGCAGTTGCTTGGTCTGTTCGTTGTTATGAAATGTGTTGTGCAACTGTCCCTAAGCCTAGCATGGTGACATGCTGGTACGTCTCACTTCTCTCACTTGAGAAGTTGGGTGGACACCATGATATTTCTTTGGTTACAGGCTTGTTATTGAGTTGTATTTGTCTCCAGTAGAATGGGAACCAGGCTATTAAATTGGAGAAGTCAGCCAAGGCAAAGGAAAGTTGACTTTTCAAATGGCCTGACTAAAAGTTCCATAAAAGAACTTCTGGACCAGCACAGAGACAATCACCCTCTCATTCAGTTGTGTCGTCTTAGAGCACATACAGGAGCATGGATTCCTAATTGGCTCAATAGCTATTGTGAAGGCCAATAATTTTCAGTGTCTATATCTAACCTATATATCCATGAGTAGAAAATTGGACATGAAATGATTAGGAATTATTTTGCTCAAAATGTGCTAAAGAAAAAAATGTAACTTTTCCAAATCAGCTCCAGGAACAAATGCTTAATTTTTTCTACCTTTGCTTTATCCTCGCACCCAATCTCAGTCCTAATAATAAGTCTTCAGACAAAAACAAATTGTATATTTGTCCCCAAACACTGTGCTAAGGATTAAGAAAATAGACATAATTTAGGTAGTATCGTCCCAGCATTTTAAGAACTTATAAAAGGGATTATAATACCTAAAATCAATATTTAAACTTTGTTCAATTACTTTCTGTCCCAAATCAGTCAAGAACAAGTAGAAGGAAATCATAAAATAATTGTATGGTTTTAATTTTCTTATGACTTTTATTCAAGTTCATCTGCAATATTCTTGGTCAGGGGGATTGGTTTCAGTAGAAGTAATTAAATCTGGTTGAATTCTGCAGGATCCACTGAGAATAGCATGACATCATGGAACAATGTATTGCTTTTGTCTCAAATAAAGCCACTCACTAGCTAAATGAGATAAAAATAATTCCAGTCTTAGAGCCTTTTTTTACAACTAGACATTGGGGATAATACACTTTAAATAACATTGACAGGACAAAATGAAGTCATGTATGTGCACATTTTTATAAAATGTCAGTATTTTGAAAATGGGGGGGACCATGTAGTGTAAGTATACTATTGTCCACCCCAAACTCTTCCATAGAATAAGTTGTTCATGGAAAGTGGGTGTCCTGTGAGGGCCTACATTTCCTTGGTCCCATTGTATCTAAATGGTACCTTCAAGTCCTCAATCAGAAGTGAGCAGAAGTGAGGTCACTTTCAGGCCCAGGTAATTAAGAAACAGTGTCTCCTCTCTGTGATCACTTGTCTTGCCTGCCAGCAGAATGCAAAATACTCTTGGGACCTATGTAATGATAGAGCCATTCTCTGGAAAGAACCTGGCTCCCTAAGTTACCACTCAAAAAATACCATCTACTTGGCAGGTAGTGACCCCCTTGGGTGATGTAAAAAAAAAAGTTATTTCTAATTTTTAAGGAGATGTGGTGTTTATTTGCTATAATTAGAGTTACCTAATTACTACAGTCTACAAACTTTTCTTCCAGATAAGAGGGAGCAACAGGAAATAGACTTACCGCCATCTGAAACAATGAAATATATATGAAATGTATGAAAGAATAGTTTGTAAGCCACTGGATTTCAATCACTGAAGAGTAATCTCTGAGAGAGGGAAAAGGAATAAGGTAGCCCTAAGATTGCCACACCATAGTGCCTTGAGAGAATTTCCAGATTGCAGTGAGCAAACCCAATATTGCACTGACTCTCTAAGATGAATTCGAGTTAAGAGCCTTGGAAGATCAGGGCAAACCGAGTTCACAGGGCAAAGTGAGGGAGACGGCTATATGGGAGGAGAACTGAGAAGGAACGAGGACCTCCTCTCCCAAATACTGTAAAAGCAGCCTTAGTAACATAACAATAGACACCTTTATTACTCTCCTCACAGTAAATTACTAGGGTTTTAGGAGCTCTGTGCCGGGAAGCGGGTGGAAGATCGAGTATACATTTCTTATTATCAAAGTAGTACAAAGAGTGAAAAGAACCAGATTTTTAAAAAGATATGTACTAATGATGCTGTTGTAATAAGCTGGTGATTATTTAACAAGAAAGGAGGCAAGGGAAGGCTAGATATAGGCATGCCGTTTATATAGTTGTGTCAAAAAAGCTGCATTTAACATTCTCCAAGTATATTCCCTGCTGATTTAAGGGGGAAGGGACTAGACAAAGGCAATTTAGAAGCATGCCCCAGAAGGTCTGAGTGACTTGAGAGGGTGTCTGCCAGTCATACCTGGAAACAAATTAGTGGCCAGGATGGGTGTGGCCACTGTAAGCATGGGAAACATGAATGTTTAAAACTTCTAGAGGAAGGAGCCACCCTCTCCTGGCTTCAGGTTCCTGTGACTCCTATTGCAGGGGATGTGCTCCCTGGAGCCCATATGGCTCATGGCCATGTGGCGCTCCACACATGGACCAATGGGCTTTAATTAGCTCCAGTGCTGAATGTCACCTGGCCGCAACATGGAATGGAAGCTCCGGACACTGGCCTTCTTTCTGCCTCTCCGGGAACCCCAGCTCTACCTTTTCCAGGACTGGCTTATGGGGCAGGGGACTTCAGAACCCGAGAAATGTAACGTCATGCAAATAAAGCCTTCTTCCACATCCCATCATCCCGTGAGGGCTTCTGAAAATTCTTATTTCAGCGGCACCCCAAGAACCTGTACCTCACTCCCACAAGCGACAGGGTTGTTTAATTCTCTGGTAACACTATAGTATTCACTTACATTAAATTCTAGTTAATGCAAAGTAATATAGAGTGACAAAAAGTAGATTAGTGGTTGCTTAGAAAGAGGGGAGTGGGAGGAGCAAGGGGAATAAAATGTATAAGGGGGTGATGGATTTGTTCATTTTCTTGATTATAGTGATGGTTTCGTGCGAGTCTGCATGCCAAAATTCATCTTTATGTCAATTATATCTCAATAAAGCTGTTAAAAATACAGACTAATTATAATAATCAGTGCAATATATCTATAATATCTGCCCTTTACAGGGCTCACCCTGGACAATTGGAAAAGCAGAGTCCATTTGAGCTCTCTCCGACATATTCTCCAGTTTCTAAGTGTTTTTTTCTTCTATTTTTTAAAAGTTTTATAGGACTCATGTCTTTGTATTGTACTGCTCAAGTCAGAAAGGGTAGAGGGAAAGACACAAGTATATGTTGCGTAGGTGCCAGGTATTTAATATGAGTCCTTCAGACCTATTCACTCTGAGCTGTGACTTTAATTGCTACTCTTCTAGGAGGCATTTCCATTTTATAAATGGATTTTATAAATGGAAACCTGAGAAGGCTTACTTAGCATAAAGCAATTCATTACACATAGTAAAATGACAGGTAGTATTACATCTTAGTAGAGTGTGGGTTGATTTGGGGAAAAAGGTCACCAAGGTTCATTTTCATTGATCAACAAATAACATATTCTTTTCTAATGTTGGCTTTGAGTCTTAGTAATAATAATGACATATTTGTATAGGATGTTAGTGATTACAAAGGCCTTTCACATTTATTATCTCATTCAAGCATGCAAAGGCCTTTTGAGGTGAATTAGCTCCAACTTAAGGATAATAAAGTTGACAGTTAAAGCAGTTCAACAACTTGCTTTCTATTCAAAGGCAGAAGTGGAATTTGAACCAAAATAAATTGACCCCCAGTTCAATAATCTATCCTTGAAACATAGCTGCATCTAGTTTAATTGAAAATTCCTTTAAGGCAATGTACTTCTCCCTCATCTTAACTTCATAAAATCCTTCCTAAAGAAATCAACAATTCTGTTTGACATGGATCAGAATTTTGGCAATTTTAAACAAACATTTAATTTCAGGCTTTGGAAATGGTGATGAGACCCTGCAAAATAATAAAGTGACTTATAGAGAATAAAATGCTATTGATCTTGGTCTAAACTACTAGGATTCATGTTGGAATTTTTGTCTTAGGAGAGGCTAACAAAGCAGTATATGTATGTTTAAGGAGTGTAACCTTAGCCTAACATTCCTGATTTCCTCTGAACTTGGATTAGTTTAAGAATTTGTTTTGCCGAAGCCGGTTTGGCTCAGTGGATAGAGCGTTGGCCTGCAGACTGAAAGGTCCCAGGTTCGATTCCGGTCAAGGGCATGTACCTGGGTTGTGGGCACATCCCCAGTGGGAGATGTGCAGGAGGCGGCTGATCGATGTTTCTCTCTCATTGATGTTTCTAACTCTCTATCTCTCTCCCTTCCTCTCTGTAAACAATCAATAAAATATATTTTTTTAAAAAGAATTTGTTTTCACAGCCAGTCATCATTCTCTTTACTACCTTCTCTGAGGATTTAAACCCTCTCAGTATCTTGTCCATCATAGAACAAAACTTCTGTGCTGGAGATTGTGGGTCTTATTGTAGAAGTAGAGAGAGGCAACAATAGTCTTTTACTTAGAGTATACTAATCTAACTAAGAAGAGAGGATTAAAAAATTGTTAAAAGCAAATAAATTACCACTTTTTAGTTTCTGCTAGTTATATCTTACTATTTCATGGGATTCTTAAAGAAATCTAAAAATTTACTTATTATAATCACTTTTTTTCTAGAGCATAAATCTAATTATAATAAGTGGCCTTAGAAAACACAGCTAGGAAATAAAGAGACAGAATTTAAATCTAGCACAACTTCAGAATCATTATCTTTCAACTAACCCAAAATGAAAGGTAAACACTATATTTGATTGGCTTATGGGAAAGGTGCCAAGGTAATTCAAAGGAAAAGTATACTCGGATCAGCAAATAGTGCTGAAACTATTACACATCCGCATGCAAAAAATGAACCTCAGCCCTTACCTCAAACCTTACACAAGAAATCTTATATAATAAAATCCTAATATGCAAATCAACCCAACTACAGAATGACCTGTGGAATGACTGGTTGCTATGATGCACACTGACCACCAGGGGGAAGATGCTCAATGCAGATTAAGAAATGGAAGAGTAATGTTCCCCCTAAAGCCTCACTTCTCTCTTTTATTTTTCTTTCAGTGTTATTTTGTACACCTGGTTTCAGGTGTACAGCTTAGTGGTTAAACAATCATATACTTCACATAGTGTTTCCCTTGATGTTTCCAGCACCCCAACTTACACCATACATACTTATTGCAATATTATCCTATATAATAAAAAGCTAATATGCTAATTAGACCGAATAGCAGAACAACAGTCCGGATGACCTTCTGGACAAAGCCAGGGCTGCGAGGGCCAACCCCCTTGCACGAATTTTGTGCTTTGGGCCTCTAATAACTTTATATGTATCATAGACTCAAATATAGAAAAGTTATAACCAAAATTTTTAGAAGAAAACTTTTGTGATTGTTGATTAGGCAAAGATTTCTTTAACAGGACTCAAAGAAAACCCAGACAAGAAAAAATAAAGATAAATTGGACTTGTCAATGTAAGAAACATCCAAACCTGTAGAGAATTTTTATGATTTTATTTGAACCAAACGAACAACAATTTCTCAATGGATTGAAAAAAATGCTCCAGAGAATAACAGTTCTGTTGCTTAGTGTATACATTACAATCAAAGAAGGAGGCCTAAGGAAGGTTACATAAAATTAATTGGTGGTAGATTGGGGAGACATACGAAAGCAGAGCAATTATTCTTGGGAATCGCCTGGCTGGTGTGGCTCAGTGGTTAAATGTCGATCCATGCATCGGGAGGTTGCTGGGTTTGTTCCCAGTACAGGGCATGCAGGAGGCAACTAATTGATGTTTCTCTCTCATTGATGTTCTATCTCCTCTCTCCCTCTCTGTCCTCTCTCTCTGAAATCTA
>NW_005871065.1:9178443-9220048 GCF_000147115.1 Myotis lucifugus | reverse complement strand
GAGCATGCATGGGTTTTCTGTGTGTGTGTGTGTGCATGGTGCATGCATGCGTTTTCGTGTGTGTGTGTGTGTGGTGTGCATGCATGGGTTTCTGTTTGTGTGTGCGCGAGTGTGTGTGTTGTGTGTGCATGTGCGTGTGTGTGGTGTGCATGCATGTGTGTGTGGTGTGTGCATGCATGGGTTTGCATGCGTGTGTGTGCGTTGGGGGGCACAAGAGGAAGATCAGTCCCCTCGCTCCAGCCCAGCCCAGGGGACACCAGAGTGGGAGGACCAGGCTGCAGGGGCTGGCGGGGTTTTCTGCCTTTGCTGTCTGATGGCCTCATTCGTGTTTATCTCGGTGACCCTGGTGTCCTGCCCAGGGGAGGGTTCGGCAGGAGTGACCATCTGCGGCCACCTGGGCCTGCTCTCTCCTGCTGGCCCGGCCATCGTGTGAGCCCTCCCAGCAGCCGGCACCCTGAGTGCTCTTCTCGCTACTGACTGACTGTTGTGCCGCCCAGGGAAGTCGCCTCTACCCATCGTCTATGGCCTGAACCTCTTCCCCATATGTTGATACCTTTGGCCTCTGAAAGCAAGTCTTTCTTCCCACCTAAGCCCACCTGTGTCCTGGCTGCCTGTACTGTCCACAGTCTACCGCCTGACCGCACCTTCCCTTCACCTCGACCACCCAGCACGTCCCTCAAACAGGGAACTGCACTCCAATGTGATGCAACTGAAACAGCCATACATTGTTCATTATAATGACAATTTTTACATAATGTTAAACATTTATACTTTATAATCCAGAAATCTCACTTAGCATTATTACCCAAGAAAAATGGAAACACTTTCCACACAAATATCTGTATATAAATATTTATGTAAACTGATATATAATAGTCAAATTTTGAAATCAAGCCAAAGGTCCATCCACTTAGTAAACGTATAAGCAAATTGTGGTATATCCATATAATGGAATGCTACTTGCCATTAAAACAAATCAACTATTGATACATGAAACACTATAGATGGATCTCAAAGGCATTATGTCAGAAAGCATATATTTACAGGATTTCACTTAAATAAAATTCTGAAAAAGGCACTCTAGAGACAGAGTCTACTTCCTGAGCACCTGGGCAGGGACCTATGTTATAGATCAAATCAATAATTATTCATAAATACCATTTAAACTATTGCACATTTAAGAAGTAATTTTAGTTATACTAGAACGGTGAAGCTGATTGGAATTTGTCATTTTTTATACACCTGTCCAAAGATTTCATAAGGTAGTAATTCATTGTATGATTTATAAGTTAATATTAAGAATAATTAGTCAAAAATAGCTGAACATTTGTATATTCATTTGTATATCATTCCAGAGTTTACTTATGTGCAAAGCATTTCATAAGTATAGTAAGAGATTCCAAGAAATGCATAGCTACATCAGAACCCTCAAAAATAATAATAATAACCCACAGAGTTACTGTGGGTTTATTTTTATTTTAAAGGATTATTAAATTTAAGGCAAGAGGAAATAAGGGACAAATGAGAGGCATGGACCAAGTAGGTTTGAAATGTTCAGCATCAATAGGTTACTATTGGGGAAGGTTCCTAATGGAGTTGACAGTTGAAGTAAGTCTTAAACAGTAAGAAAGAACTGGCCAGATGAAGTATGTGATGAGAGAGGTTTCAAACTGGGAAAGAGTAGAGTAGAAGGACACAATTACTATTTACAGAAGAATGAGGTGGTTTATCTGCTTGTTTGAACATTGCTCCTGGGGAAGAAAAGGGGCCCTGGGCTTTTGTTGGATGAAGTTTGAGATCCTAAGAGTCAGAGATGGACACAATGATAGTAGAGATAACCTCATTTTCAAGCTGGACATCAGGAAACTATATCCAAGGGAGCTACATAGCCAAGGACTAAGAGTGAACAAAGTATCAAAGTATTATGGTCTGAAGGACCAAAATCAGGGGACAGGAAACTGAACAGAAATCAGAGAAATAACATGGCAAGGAAGTTTACAAAAGTGAGTAAGAGGTTAGATCTGGAGAGATTCCCTCAGGATCTGGGGATACCTGGAAGTCAGATATTTTTATAAGACCGGGCAGCCTTGCCCTCTTGCAAGAAAGCAACTATTGAAAACATTTTATAGATGGAGGACCACTGGAGGCACAAATTACAGATGTAATTTGTCAAATTTATTTCTGGATGTAAATAATGCCTAAATGTAGGTTTCTATGGTGGTAATCAATGCCTTGACATTGTAGTCTTTTATTAATAATCATAACAGTTTTCCAAAAAGTTCTGTCTCTTGCATCCTTTAATAATAATTGATTTCGCATATTCAGCAAAGTGAGAGATTCAGTGAGGCAATCAGTGGCCTGGGGAATGAAAAAGTAGTTGGCTTGAGCTATGCTTACTTGGCCCTAAATTTTATTTCTTAAGCTTTAAGGCTAATGTTAAGATGGTTGAATGGTGGGTGCCAATGGGTGTTTCTCAGTTGCTTCCTGGAATATTGCTGACTGCTTCATTCCCTTGTTTTCAGGGCAATTGCATGAAAATATTATTTTCTTCAAGTATCATGCATTCAGTAAACATTTTATTAAATATCAGCAATATTCCTGGCATTGTTATATGTTCTGAGGCACAGGGTACTATTGGAGCAGCGTGGTAGGATTTGAAGCTCTAAAAGCAATAATGCATATGACACAATTCCCACCTTCAAAATCCTCACAATAAACAATATGTAAAAGGTATATGACTGTTGAACATGCTGGAGTCTTACCTGTGCTCCAAAGAGAGGCATTACATCACGAGTCATCTATTAACCAAATGATAAAAATCCTGTTGTAGAACACACTAAAAGAGGATTCTCATAACACTTTCTAGGGAATGGTATAGTATTTTCCATCCTTCCACCAATAAAATGTGTAGTTATATTCCAAAACAATCAAAGCAGGTGATAACCACTTTCTAAAAATTATCTTTCTTTTAATTTTTAAAAGCATTTTGAGAAAATACTTGGTGCCAAGAATTCTAAGGGATGAAAATATGAATGAAGTAGAGGTTCTAAAGATGAATGAGACTTAAGCTCAGGAGCTGATAATTCATTTTTCCAACCAGCATCTATTTGTTGATCTCCTGCATGTATCAAGCTTTATATTGGAAGATATTTCCATCATAACCTATGGAATCTGGGCCACATATTTTTTTCAAGTAGAATGTATGACAGTATTTGTTATTTTTAGAGCCCTTCTAGCATTATCTATTGAAGAAAGATTAAAGAATTAGCTAACAATTTTCCAAAGTGACAAATCACTTCACATTTTTAAACATTTTTACACGTCAGTGTCTTTACATTTAGTTCTAGTCAACTAACAATTATTGTATTATTGTATATTTATTGCATACAATGTCTTACAAAAGGGCTCAAATATGATTAAGGTCTTCCAAAGTTTATTATTTATTGAGAAAGAAATAAAAACAGACAAGATTTAATACATGTTTCTACAACCCATATATAGAGATGCTGGAAGTGGTTAAAAACACAAAGCCAGACAGGGAAAATGATTAATGATGCAACAGAAAATGTAGACAGAAAAAAATGTCTTGATGTTGTTTTGTGGTTTGTGTGTGTGGGTGGGTGTGTGTGTGTATGTATGACTGTGTGTAAGTGTGATAAATCATGACTTATTGGAAGTGAATCTTTTCCTTATGAAAGCCAAGGAGGTTAATAAAGGCCACGCTTTTAGCAGAGATCTAAAATCTACTCTTGAATTCTTGAGTATTTGCTGAAGCTAATCATTTTGTAGACAGTGGTATGGAAGCAAACCAAGAGTTGTATCTTCCACATTAAAAAGATTTGCACTAAAATAAAATGGACATCTACTATGCAAAAACGTTTGTACAAAGTTTAAATTCTAACCTTTTTACAAAAATCTTAGCAAATGTGTTAGACGTGATAAAAACAAGTAATAATCCCAATATAAGAAAGTATGGAATATGGCAACAAATAAGCAATAATGACCAACAAATGAGTGAAAGCAACCTGAGGCAGTGAGAAAAACCTAAGAAAGTAGTTGAGAGGAATATAAAAAAAATCAACTTTAAGAAAAGGAGAGTGTAATGGAAGAAATTTAATATAGCAAAATAGCTGTAAAACTATTGGAAAAGCTAAAAAGCCAATTAGAGGACAGTGAAACAACCCAGAGATGAACAATATGGAAACTTACCGGAGTTATTTAGGCATGTGGGAAGAATTTTGGTCCCGAATGTTAAGGCCAGATATGGAGAAGAATGAATCCTAGTAATAGCTCAATGGATTCTATTGAAAAGGAATGAACAGATGAACTTCCAAGGAAACATCAAGGTTCTGTGTTTGAGAGAATATGGGCAACATTGAGAGAAACAAGAACATTGAGATGGGGAGCTGCACATAAGTCTCTCCATCTATAAAATGAGAATGATACTGTCTGCTTGACCCTTCTACAATTATTGTGAAAACAGTGTAACAACCGTGAATGCTTTGAAATAACATAATTTCTGTACAGTTTGAAAAGGCTTTATTTCATGAGTTGGCATGACCACCTGGTGCTGTTAAAACATTGTCACACTTTTCTTTCCTGTAGGGCTCTACAGCCAGATGGCAGCACCTAGTAGTTTGTGGGGGGTAATGGCTGCCAGAAAATTTCCACACAGTTCCCGAGCTATCAATAGGCAGTTCTATTAGAAATGATAGTGTTTATTTATATTCTTCTACAAATGGAGTTTTTCTGGGCAAAAGAGTTTTATGTTTGTTTGCTTGTTTTTGTTTTGTTTGTTTGTTATTAGGCAACTAAGTAGTACTTGGTGATGGGACACAGGTCTGCAGAGAGTTTGAAGGGAGTAGAAAGAGTTAAATGAACTGCTCAACTGCTAATACCGGGCTTCAGAGACAAGATCAGAAACTGATGTCAGATTACTCATCTGGCTCCTTTTCAGCCAATTTGGAGAATACAAAAGAAAACAAATATTATGTCACAATGGGGCTCTTTATGAAAACACACACACACAGTGTGATCAAAGAAGCAGCAATGATTTTTTGAAGTAAAGTTTTTAGATGGCAACATGTGCAATTGAACTCTCTGCTTCTGGAACTTCATTCATAGGGTCCACAAGAGGCAGTGGACTTTAAAAAACAAATTATAAATTTTTCAAACTACATTTTTTGGATCAATTTGTTTAAACAGTAATTGACAAGAAAAACATATGCAATAGGTATTTCTTTAGAGTCATAGTTTAGGATCTCAAAATTTCTTCCTCTTATTAATAACTACTAATAACTAAATAGAAAAAGAGAAGAAAATTAAGAGTGTGGAAAAATAATCAGAAATTTATTTTATTTACCATCAATAAAAGCTCAGAATTAAAGATACCAGAAATAGCCTAAATGAAGACAAAAATCTGTTAAATTTATTTTCTTCTTTTGCCTCTCTCCCTCCCCATCCTCCTCCTTTGTTTTCCATTTTTTTTTGTTTGTTTGTTTTTGAGAAGCAGCAGCAGCTTTTAATTGTTGTATAGGAGAATATTTTTCAATTAATAAACCCAGTTAGTTTTAATAAAATATGATCATTGAGAATATTTTAAAGTAAATACTTTCCTATTTTCTATAGAAAAACACTTGCTCTTGCATAATACATAAACTACACAGCTGCTGTATGGATTTATATGTTTCCCACTCATGCAACATGTCTGCCAAGTCAGTGTATCTGCATGCGTAAGAATGTTTGGCTGAAATTTCAGATCCTTAATATCTGAAGTAATTTGGCCAAAGATCGCTTTTGAAGAGTTCAGGTCTGACTAAATGCAGGTAGTTCCAAATGGAAGGACAGGTCCTCCACAGGCCATTCATGGAGGTTTCAGAGACTATAGGAGGTTAAGTACTTCCCAATCTGAAGAAGCGTCTGGCTTATAAAATGCATATGAATATGGTCATCCTACCCATCTCTCTGAGATGTTCTGAGTCTAAAGCAAGCCCACATGTGAAAATCTTAATACATGTTATGAAATGCAGACCCTAAATAGAAATGACTCCTGAGGAAACTTCTTTCTATATTTGATAATATAAAATTATCAACCAAACTGACTTGAACAAACATTTAGGAGTTAGTTGTCACATCATTCCCAAATATTGTTAGTAACATCAATTTTGTGCTGAATCAATTCAGTTACCTTAAACTAGAAACTGCCAAGAAGCCTGTGGAACAAGCATCCTGCATAGAACCTGTGACATGATTTGTCAATGTGGTGATACAAAGATGCAACATAATAAACACCTCTGCCCAGGGAATTTGGGTTAGTAACTGTTCAAAAGGGCTGGGCCACCACCGAAATATCTCATCTTCTAAAGCCATTAACTTTATTACTCAAATAATTCATTTAAGACCATCCTATCACTTCCACTGGAAAAACGTTGACTTTGTTTTTTGTGTTTTCACATACAATTCATGCATTTTTTTCATTTTATTTTTTTAAAAAAAAGATGTTATTGACTTGTCTCAAAAGCCCAGGATAAAAGCTGACACAGTTAGAACCTAATACATTTCTTTCTGAGATTGTCTCATTTAATTTGTATAATCAATGAAAGATATTGCTGCAATACAATTGAAAATCCTGAGCATAGTTTTTTGTCTGTCTGTCTGTTTGTTTGTTTTAATGCCTATTTTGGCAGGTTGGTATTAGGCAGTTTGCTAAGCACTTTATTTCTAAGTTGCCCTGACTTTTACTATACATTCTACTATTTCCAAGATTTTCAAACATATCCCAAGTAGGTGTCTATTTACTTAATTATGGCTCAGCTACTTTGTTTGTCAGAGATAATTAACTCTGACAGATGTTTTCTACCAGTTAGCTGTAATCGGTTGTGCCATGTAACAAACCACCCTAAAATGTAGTGACTTGAAACACCTTTTTATAATTTCCCCTAAGTGCATGAGTCAACTGAGTGGGTCTGCCCATCTGAGGCAAGCAGGGCTGATCTCAGCTTAGCTTGCTCATGCATCTATGTCAGTTGGATAAAGGTTAGCTCTTCTAGAATATCCTCAACAAGGCTTGTGCCATATGATCTCTCTTCTTCCAAGAAACATATCTGGGCTTGTTCTCATGGTGTGGCAAGGGTCCAAAGGAGGAAGTGGACACACGCAAGTATGTGGCAAGTCATTAGTTATACTAATGGCCAGTTCACGTAGTTTAGCCTAGAGTCACTGTGGAAAGGAACTACCAGAAGACATTTATGAAGAAAGGCTGGAAAATTAAAGCCAGTCCACACAAGGGTAATTCAATTCAAAACTTTAGATATAAGAACTGTCGAAAAAATTGGTAGTTTCCTACCACAATATCTAAATTGTCCTTTCTTTTTAGTAAGAGAAATTTTATTTTTTAGTGGAAATATGCCCACCCAGGATTAAAGACTATTGTTGTGTCCACCTTTGGAACTACGTGTAACAATTTCACCATGTACCAAAAGTAGTAACATATACTTAAGTAATAATATCCAATGGTAATTCTAGACGGGCCCTTTAAAAAGGATTTCATCTTGGTTTTGTCATCTTGTCATTTCTCCTTCTGGGATCCAGCACCAATTTAGGCATCAAAGCACCATCAGCCATCCTTTACCATGAAATATCCATGAAGAGGAAATCCACATGCTATAATAATTGAATGGAATAATAGGAGCTTGTGTTCCCAGCAATACTATGGAGCTGCCATATTAGTGTCACCATTCATACTTTGGGACTTGTTTTCCCATGAGAAAGAAATAAACTGTAAAATCTTCCAAACACTATAAATTTTTTTTATCATTTTAATCTGAAGCTCAATCTAATTTAGTATAGATCTACAGACTTCAAATATCATATAAATGCTAATAAATTATCCATTAAAAAAGGGAATAATATAAGGAAAAAACAACCCTTGGCTATAAAAATATTCTTACAGGTTTCTTCTTTTCAGGGCTTCCCAGAATCTTAAATGCTAATACGCATGTTCAGTCTAAGAAGAAAATATTCCACATTTATCATTAGACTAGAGGCCTGGTGCATGAATTCGGGCATTGGTTGGGTCCCTCGGCCTGGCTGGTGATCGGGGATGATCAGGGCCAGCTGGCTAGGGGGAGGGACTGCAGGAAGTTGGCTGGCCTTGGGAAGTTAGCCGTGGGAGCATACTGACCACCAGGGGACAGCTCCGGCATTGAGTGTCTGCCCCCTGGTGGTCAGTGCATCATCATAGCAACTGGTCGTAAAGTTCGCTTAGGCTTTTATATATGTAGATTGTGGAGTCTTTTCCCCCAGATAAGTGTTTTCTGGATAGCATTTTTGGAAGAGCTATTTTGTAGTTTATATATATGTAAGCTACACCAATATACTAGAATATTTATAGTTTCAGCTATTTTTCCTATTTATTCCCCTAAATATTATTTGCCACTAGACAACACTGCATTTGTAAGAAAATATGGACATTAATATCATGAGACATTCAGTTATATGTTGTGTGAGAAAGGGGGGGTGTGATGTGTCCCAATTTTTACTAAAATAGAAACTGGGAGAGAAGAGATTTCCTGAAGCAAAGTGTTTGTGATAGTCACCTAACAGAATCTGCCACGTAAGACAAATGGCCATCTGTAGAGAGTGAACCATACAATTTGTGCCTATTTTTCCAAACAACAAGGGACACCAAACTATAAGAAAGGAAAAAGATCAGTGCTAAGAAAATAAACTCATAAGAATAAAGAAAGGGCCATTTTCTGTTTGTGATTTCTTGGTTGATTTTGGAATATTTCTTTTTTTCACGGGATTTATTTTAGCTTGGCGTCAGCCTGTGAGAAAGGTGATCTCTTAAACTAGAACGTGTTCCCAGGCTTCCCCAGCTGTAAAAATAATGAGTGTTTCTTAGACAAGGAGCAAGTAGTTCCTAAAAATGGCCTCTGAGGAGGAATACTCTGGCTGTAGCATTTTTTCTGGTGATTGTCTGAAATTTTCATAACTCTATATTTCACAATTTCCAACTCCTTTTAAATGAAGCTCAGTGCAATCAGCAAGAGTATTTACATTTTAAATCCAACTCAACAGTGATTTATCCCATATCTAATATTTCCAGAGCCCTGTATAAGATCATGTGGAGAATATACTATATAAGGCAGGGGTCCTCAAACTTTTTAAACAGGGGGCCAGTTCACTGTCCCTCAGACCGTTGGAGGGCCGGACTATAGTTTAAAAAAAAAAACTATGAACAAATTCCTATGCACACTGCACATACCTTATTTTGAAGTAAAAAAACAAAACGGGAACAAATACAATATTTGTATTTGCATGTGGCCCGCGGGCCGTAGTTTGAGGACCCCTCATATAAGGCATTGAGTCCTTGTCCTCATGGTGTTTACATTTTGATGAATTGGCTAATATAATAATATAAAGTAGAATGTTTTCTCATCTACCTAAGAGTAAAAGCAAGCATTTGGGAGAGAGATGCAAGGGCGAAGTCGGGGGGAGAGAAAGAAAAAAAAAAGAGAGACAGAGAAAGACCCAATCTGGGAGAGAAATGAGGGCAAGATTTAGAGAGGAGAGTTACAAAGAAAACTTCTAAATTATAAGAAGGATTCATACTTCAGAGATTCAGGGAGAATATGTCAAGTATGCTTGGATCTGTGGAACAAAATTATTGTCTTCTTGGTAACTTATAGAATAGAAATAATTGGGGGGGGGTACAATAGGCAAAAATTGAAAGAAGAAAGAGGTTGCTGCAATTGGAAAGTTAGAGAAATCACCCAGACTGAACTCAGAAGTTAGAAAGGGTGTGTAAACAACAGTTGAAGGCAAGAAACATTAAAGGCAGAGAGTTATTGTATTTGATTCCTGATTATGTGTACTCAAGTGCTGGCTGTTGGGGATGTGTCTGAAGAACCGTTCTAGCTTTGAAGGACTCCATTGGGTTGTCTAAGGCCATTTCTGTTGTCTTTTTTTCCTCACATGTTGGTTCCAACTCTTTAATAAATACCTTTCCCATTAAGCTCCATCTCAAAGCCTGCTTTCCCAGAAGTCCATCTGTTACAACAGTGTTGCCCATGCATTTTTGTCTGTATTATGAGCCATCCACAGAAAGGAAATTATTCTCTATCCTTCTCTCGCACTGACCTTCACAGGCTGTAAAGAGAACCAATCAAGAGGACTAATCCTAACCATGGATCTATTCTAGAACATAAGAATCAAGAATAGTATTCAGTAGGCAGAACTGAGAAAAGAAAACACCAACACTATAGCAAGATGAATTACAGGAACAATGTTAGATGGGGTGGTGAGGAGGTTCATTAGACAAGTTGAGAGGTTTTATAAGGTCCTAGAATGTCCAAGTTCTTCATTGGAACCTGTCAATACGTTGTCTTGCATGGAAAAAGGGATTTTGCAGATGTGACTAGTTAAGTAAGGACTTTGAGATGAAGAGATCATACTGAATAACTCAAGTGAGCCTAATGTAGTCACAGTAGTTCTTAAAAGTGGAAGAGAGAAGCAGATACTGGACTCTAAAGAAAATTTTTAAAAATAAAGGTCAGAGAGGTACAACATTGCTGGCTTTGAAGATGAAGCAAAGTAGCCATCAGCCAAAAAATGTAAATGGCCCCAAAAAGCTAAAAACAAACAAATAAACAAAACCCACAAGGAAACAGATGATTATCCCCTAGAGCAGTGGTTCTCAACCTTCTGACCCTTTAAATACAGTTCCTCATGTTGTGACCCAACCATAAAATTATTTTCGTTGCTACTTCATAACTGTAATGTTGCTACTGTTATGAATCGTACTGTAAATATCTGATATGCAGGATGGTCTTAGGCGACCCCTGTGAAAGGGTCATTTGACCGCCAAAGGGGTCGCAACCCACAGGTTGAGAACCGCTGCCCTAGAGTCTCCCTAAAGGACAACACTGCTGACACCTGAATTTTAGCCCAATGAGATCCTTATCAGCCTTGTAATGCAGAGAACTGTAAGACAATAAATGTATTGTTTAAGCCACTGAGTCTGTGGTAAGTTGTTTTGTTGTTGTTTTAGCAACTATTAATACAATGCTGATACCAACTATAAGGCAAATGTGGAAAGAGGAATAATACACTGGGATTGTAGTAGAGGGGCCGGTGACCAAAATCTTCATCTGCCACTTGAGAACTATGATTTTCATCAGATCACATAGTATACTCACATTCTCCCATCTAGATCCTGAGCAATGTAACTCACTTATAGAGGTTCTCCAAGCTTGAGTCAAACACTTGTTGAATGTATATAGCATGTGCTCAGAAGAATATAGATTGGACTCAAGAGCTTGTGTTAATTATGTATTGTGTCTGCCTTTATTTCCTTTTCTTCCTTCCTTCTGGGGCTCTTGCGCTGAGTCTCCATCCTTGTAAAAGTGCCCCAGAGAAATGAAACCAGGGACTTTATTATAGTTCCTGGGTGTTTAAAGTTTGGGGAAATTGGGGTCATTGTGACTCCTGATTATGTCTAAGAATATATATTTTTTTCCCAAGTAAAAATGAGGAACGGGGATAAACAAGAAAAAAAATGCATTTTATATAATCATTATTTATCTCAATTGGCACTGGCCTGCCCACTGAAGAGCATCTAATTCTTTATTAAGTTGGTATCCATGCTCTTTAACCGCATCTGGCAGCCTAGTGCCTGCATTTATTATTCTCAGAGTGCAAACTTGTCATCCAACATCTGGTCTGCATTTGTTTCTTTAATTTCCTTTACCCTCCCCCATTCCCTTACCCATTCTATTATCTATGCTTTTCTAAAAACAGTCATCTGAATGGATGTTAATATCTTTCACCATTTTACATGCAAACTTCCAGCCCGAATTCAGCAAAGAGATCAGAGACTCACCTGATTGACCCAGAGAGATGCCAGAAATAAAATGCCTCTATCTACATGTAAAGAGTCATCATAAATACATTAGAATTGTTCTTTCAGTCTGAGAAGGGAGATACTCTGTAAAAAAAAATGCAATATGCACGTATCTAATAGAGTGCATTTTCCTCTACAGTAAAAGATTGGTGAATAGTCAGGAATAGTGAAAATAAGAAAATAAACTTGTATTTTAAAATGGGTCTCAATTGGTACTTGGCTCATTACAGAAGAGTATCTAGTAATTGAAGGATGTCCCCCTGAGTCCCTGAGAATTTCTCATGGACAGAGGAACAAAGCAGATACTGACTCTGTCTTAGAGACCAGGTCAACCTTTCGCCATAGTTTGAATTAGTCACACCATGAAAAGAAAACAATGGGTAAATCTGAAATATTTAATTTTTTAAGATCACAATTGGAATAACATCTGTGCTGAGGAAAAGGGAGCGCTTGGGAAATGTGGCCGCTCTGTCAGCACTGCATAATGCAGGAGAAAGAATGAGCAACCGGATGAAATTAGAATTGTTCTACACGTATCTGTCAGAATCCTATTGAAGTCCAATGGGTCTTAGCATTTTAAAGGCTGGATTTCATCTGGGCATTTGCAAATGCTGCAAATCTTCTGCATTCCGAAATACAAAAATAAAGTAACTCTTTTTCGTGACACTTACCCTCCATTTGGTCAAATGCCAAATTAATGAACTTCAAATCCCAAATAATTTATATCCATTAACTCTTAGAATTGATATTTAACTGTGAAGTAGGTAAACCTGATTTAACTGACCCATACATATCTATCATTCTTCCGAATTTGAAGTACTTCCTTATACGTGGTCCCTTTCACCTTCAGCCACTCTTTGTCCATGCCCATTATCCTTAGCAGGAGAGCTGATTGTCAACCTGGTTTCTTTGGCCTCAGGGATTTCTATGGAGAAGAGTACTAAGACTGGCCCTAGCCAATTGGCTCTTGAGCCAAGGAGGAAAGCAGTAATTTCTTTCTGGTTTACACCTCACATCTTAATGAATGTGTCCTCTTCATTTACCAAAGTATGACCTTTAATTCTCTCTAACTGAACCCATTTTTAAATCTTTTTTTATTTGTCTGAGAAATATGTATCCATCTTCCTTCTGAAATATATTCCTCAATTTGAATCTGAATTTACTTCCTTCCCATCCCTTTTGAGACTGCTTCATCAATGATCTCATCTTTTATTTATATTCTCAGTCATCTCCATCCCTACTCTCAAGGGTTGTCTGGCTTTTCTCTCAAAATCAAAACCAAAACTAAAGTTTTTATGATCCTGCCACACCCACCATCTACTGTAGAATATTTCTATTTTCAGTTACTAACAAAGATTTCCTTCTATAATTGCTGCTTCTAATTCCTACATTTTCCTCAATATTTCCCAAACTCTAGTAAACTGGCACATTTACTAATCTTCTTCCAATTATTCAGTTTAGTGTAATCTCTCAATTTTAATTTTTTTTCTTGAAACGTTTGTCCCTATAAGACTTAATTGCTACTACATTATCATGATTTTATTACTTCTCTTCAATAACCCCTTCTACAATTTCTCCTCTGGTTTCCCTCTGTCTTACTCTTGAATTTTTCCACAAGGACAGTGGTTGTTGCATTCTCCTTGCACAATATCCTCAGCAAATTCACTTATTACTTTTTAAATTCTTCCTCATAGAAGTCAACCATTCTCTGAAAGGAAGGTTTTTAAAATGTTACCACAACCTATGACCTTATTCAACCATTCAATCATAACACATTTATATCCATTGAATACCTTTTATGCTCCAGGTGTCATAGTACATATAGTATGTTTTATCTAATAAGCAATAGATTGAAATATAAATTTAGTTTGTTTAATTCCAGAGTCTATACTCTCAAGGCTACATTATAGAGACTACAATTAATATAATTGTCACTAAGCAGAGTATGGCAAACCAAAACAATTTTAAGTCCCTGACCAAGGAATTCCAGTCCTTTATTTCTATTTTCCTTTGATTTGCATGTGGCCTCAACACACATACATTTACCTCCCTAGAAACATATACTTTCTAAAATTCTAATTGTCCTATATGACTAATCCTACATGTAACCTATGAAGAAGCTATCCCTTTCTTCTGTTTCAAAGTGCTGCCCAAACCCTCTACCTGCCACCTCCCAGAAATAAAAATGGAAAGCACAACATATCAACCTAGATCTCACGACAAAATGACCTTGTTGGTCTTGTTTTTACTTTCTATGAGTGACGGAGGAAAAAATGTGATTTCTTCAGAATTTATGGAAATGTGACTAATGTTTTAGAATATTCAAGGCTGATCTTATGTATTATATTTCATATCCTATCACATTTCTGACAATTACAGATTGCATTGCATTCTAAAGGGGGGAGGCACTGCACTGTAATTTCAATATAGAAAGACATGAAAGATCATTATGTTGAGTCCCAAGTACACTCATTGTACTTTAGCTTTCCTATTTGTATTAACTTTCCAAGAATCTCTAGTCCAAAATATTGCATCAAACTTTGGCTCTCCTTACTCTCTAGAGAAATATACCAATTCTTCCTTCTCGTTATATTATGTTAACCTGCTCCACAGATGTACTGTTTTGGCCACTTTAGTTTAAGCTTTCATTACCTGAACAGAGATAACTGGATACAGAATCTACACTTAAGAACACACAATTTCCTGGAAAAGAGAGTAATGCAAATAATTAAGTATATTATAAATCAAAATAGAAATTATGCCAAATGAAAATATAACTAACTCTGGGAATGCTTGTGGTTGGCTTGGCACATTCTAGCTATGCATAAGTTGCTGTTTGATTTAATTTCATTTTGCTTAACAACTTCTAGTTCAGCTACTACAAAGGCCTCAAAACTAGTCTGTTCTCTGAAGGAGATGTAAAGAGAGAATAAGATTTGTGTCCATGCCTTGATTTTACCAGCTAGTTGCAATAATAAGTCAGGTGATAAGGGATTCTGCTAATTAATAAATCAAGGTTCTCAGCCTGGTAGAATTCAGGAATATTCATTAGCCTCCAATTAAAATTTAGCATTTTCTTTGATTATAAATGTAGGAAAACACACCATGTAGACACACACACACACACACACACACACACAAAGACTTGTCTTAGAAACACTTTTGTATTGTTACCAGATTTCTAGTTTGTCATAATCCACTACAGTGTTGTAAATATTTCAAAATATTATTTGTCACCACTACTTTGAAATCATACTAATTAGACTGCTACTAGGTATTATTATTTTATTTTTTTATTTTAATCCTCACCTGAGGACAAGCTTTTACTGATTTTAGGGAGAAAGAAGGGAGAGGGAGAGAGAGAGAAACATTGATGTGAGAGTGAAATATCAGTTGGTTACCTCCTGCACATGCTCAAACTGGGGATTGAACCCACAACCTGGGCATGTTCTCTGATCGGAAATTGAACCCATGACCTTTCTGTGTACTAGAAGACATGCTAACCAACTGAGTCACACTGGCCAGGATTAGGTCTTCTTTTTATTTATTTATTTATTTATTTATTTATTTATTTATTTAAAATATATTTTATTGATTTTTTTTTTACAAAGAGGAAAGGAGAGGGATAGAGAGTTAGAAACATCGATGAGAGAGAAACATCGAACAGCTGCCTCCTGCACACCCCCTACTGGTGATGTGCCCGCAACCAAGGTATATGCCCTTGACCAGAATTGAACCTGGGACCCTTCAGTCCGCAGGCTGATGCTCTATCCACTGAGCCAAACCGGTTAGGGCTTCTTTTTATTTTTAATTCATTAATAAAGAACCATATATCACAAATTTGTTTAATATTTGGATAACTGTATTTTCATATAATTTCTATTCTATAGTTTCTATTGTGATCCTATGTATGTTACTTTATGAATTAAAAAAACAAAAACATTTTATATTCTTTCTAGGAGGGGCCCATAGTTGATACCAGAATGTGAAGTGTCCAAGAACAAAAAGTCGAATCTTCTATATGAAATCTTGTGCTTTGGAAATTCAAAGGGAGGAAAGGCTTATAAAACAAATGGACATACTAGTAGTTTTCCAGAGGAAGGAAGGCCTCAGTAACATATGAGCTTTTACATAGACATGGAATATGCAATAGTGTTAGGAAGGGTAGTCTAGATGGGCAGAGTTAAGTGCCATAAATAAAGACACGGAGTCATGAATGCCAATGACTCGTTTAGCTCAAAGAGTAGGTGACATAGTCTTAGGGAATAGGCCATTTCTGATGCATAGAGGAATTGGCAGCACATTTCATAGCATGCAAAATATTTTCCCCAGAAAGTCACATCTACCCTTGGGAGAATCAATGGATTTTAGGGTTGTGTCCTTATCTTAGTTCTATTTTTTTGACTCGTCATGTGCAACTTAAAAACAATTAAATAATTTTACATCACCCCCACTTGGTTCCTATTTGCTCTCAATTATGTAGTATAAAATGTGAGCAGAAATAGTTTAAAACCACAAAAGAGCAGAATAATGCTTAGAGGGAATGGGACCTGAGGGTGGATAACCCTCAGGAAGAGATCAAATCACTAAATCATGCAGTGACAAGGCCCACAGGCCGTTCTTAAAATTCCCTGCTCAGGACACTCCTGTTCTAACCCCTAATGGTTTCTAACCACCAGGATCAACCTCTAACTTGTCTTCATAAACTGATGCCCCGATGTGCTCTTTAATTCCTTTTAGGTGGCATAAGGTCACTGACAGAGCTGAGTATATAGTAGGCAAGGGAAGAATTTGGCTCGGGGCTAAATTGCAATTCAGTTGAAAGCCCACCAAACTAGTGTTTTTTTCTAACCTAATCCTCTTCATCATGAATATACTTAAGAGAGAATCTCTGCAGTTCTTTTTTCTGCAACTCTGGTTTTCGTTTGATTCTTGACATATGTTCATTTGTTATTTTTGAGCAGGTTGTATATACTTCTTTTTAAAAGCCACATTAAACTTGATTAACCACATGTCAACCTGTTACAGAGCAGACCCTGAGTTTTTATTTATTTTGTGTGTTTGTTACTTCACATGGAGTAATTAGTGAGTAGGGGTAACAAACAGACTCCCTTATGTCTTGGCTTTGAGTCTAGATTACAAACAGCAGATAGAGAAGTGATGGAAGCTTCTGGAGAAACGTTTCCACCATGGATTAGTTTGCTTTATAATTTCGTAGATTTTCATTGTTTGTTCAACTTTGGATCCAGTTATTTTTGCCCCACTCACTTCTGTGGCTTGTTCCAGCCAAAACTCCCCAACAGGAGAAAGGCTTGTAAAATAAATGCTAATTGCTACCAAAGGGAATTGACAGGAGTGCTGGATGCTGTGGTGTTGCAGTTACGAAATTCAGACCTTTACCACTGGATGGGGGTGAGGGGGGAGAGAGAGAGAGAGAGAGAGAGCCAGCCAGCCAGCCAGCACTTGGACAAGACTGCTAAGTAACTTTTGGAAACTGATTCTAGAGATGGTGTGTGTAGCTTGCTCACTGTGACTTCCTGTTCTTTGTTCCATCCTCTCCAGCCTGTCTGTCTATCCTTCATGTTAGAATGAATATTGGAAAAGACACAGCCTCTCTAAAACCTACTGATTTCTCTTCTCTTCACTCCTGCGGAAATTTATGTGTCACACTATTATAGGTGGCATTTACTCATACTGAATTATCCCATCACTTGTGTATGTCTCTCCTGATTCCCAGAGCTCTGGCAACCCAGTGTGCTTACAACTGCACTCTGAGAATCCACTGTTTCTGAAGTCTGTATTGGGTGTTGAATATGGGTTTAGCACTGGGCTCAGTGCTCTAGAGTAGAAGCAAAAAGAATATATTTCCAGAGAGATGAGCCTATCAGACAAAGCTGTTAGTAGAACATATGTAAGCAATATATAGAAGTATTTAATTAAGGACTATGTAGTTCAGAAGGTCTAAGATAATGTGGAGGTGTATATGGGATGAGTATTGGGAGAAACCTTCTCAGTAGTAGATATCAAATGCCAGGCATAGATATATCCTGACCCTTATTGTCAGGGCAACAGTAAGAGTGACAGTAGAGAGAGAAGAAAGATAAGGATTCATTTCTAAAATAGATTGGTTTGTGTATGGATACTTGGGATGGTAGTTTAGTGGGAAAAATTGGATTGAGTCTTTGGGGGTTGGGAGAATGCAAATTCTAGCTCTACCACTTGCTAAACTGGGTAACTAAACTGGGCATGTTTCTTCAAAACTCTGTGCCTCAGTTTCCTCATCTATAAAATGAGGACAATATTACTTTAATTACAAGATTGCTGTGCATACTAAATAAGATAATTAGGGTAAATTTCTTAGAACAATATTTAGCACCTAGTAAGCAATGAATTAACATTAGCGGTTATGTTGTTGCTACATTAAAACTGATTAGGTGCAATAGAGTCCAATTGTGCAGAGTATGAAAAAAAATCAGAAGAAGTTTAAGTTTGGGGTTAAAAGACATGCTGGGCATTGAAACTTTTAGACAGTATAAATCAGCCAGCTAGCGATTCTCTATTCCAAAGCTTTACAACTGTTATTCAGCATATAGTGCTGAACACCTGCTTTAGGCCAATGAAATGCAAGATTTTGTAGCATATGGAGAAGTAGGGGGAAGTCTTTATCCATGAAGAATTTGACACTAGTACATATAGGTAATGTCTAAGAAGAGTGTAAGACCATATCTGAGGAGGTCCAAAGTTAGTGTTTATAATTAGCATTTCCAAATGTTTGACCTAAAGCACTGGTTTCTTCCCAAGAAAGGGTTTGTGTAAGAAAGACAGAGAAAGAAAGAAAGGAACTGTAGGAAGAAAGAAAAGAACTGTAACTACTGCAAGTGATGTTGAAAAATCATCTTATATTAAAATTACATATATTAACTCATTTAATCTTTCCAACAACCCTATAAGGGAGGTACTTTTCTTCTTCCTATTTTATAAATAAAAAGATGAGGCACAGAGAGGGTATATGCCCAGGTCACAATAAAAAAAAAAGTGAACCTAGGAGTTTGAACCCAGGCTCTGGTGCTCCAGATTCCATGTTCTCCATAATGGTGCCACAACTCACACCTGGAACCGGTCCCTTCAAATAAGAACTGTGTTTAGGGTGAATTATACACACAAGACATTTAAGCTAACAATTTTTTGAGGATTTTGAAAAGAAGACACTGATAATATGTAACCAGACTATTTGGCATTCTATATATAACGTTTCCAGTAGATAAATTTATTTGATAGACATTATTAACCAAGAAATTGAGGCTGCCATTTACATAAAAAAGATGCACACCCTGCAAAAGTGTGTTTGAATGAACAGACTTTTATCTTTTTCCAAATATCTTCCACTTTCAGTTTTCTTTTAAAGTGTTTTTGCACTGGAAATCTCTCCCTGGCCATCTTTCTCTCTTTTCTTTTACTCCATTCCTTCTCCCACTTCCTTCTTATTGGCATCAAATGACCTAAAATAAAACTTCATTCAGAGTGTTCAGGTAAATTATGGAAATCCTTTTATCCCTCCAAATTCCACTCAAAATTCTCCTTCTTGTCTCATTTTCCTACTTGCTCCCTACCCAGTATGCTCACAAAGACAACCTATTTTGTTTCTGCTGAGTTTTTTCACCATTTTTCCAATATATGATTTTGTTATGCTCTGCCTTTGCACATGCTGTTCCCTTTTCTGAGCTCTCTTTTCCCTTCTCCATATGGCCAGCGCTACTTACTATTAAAAAGCCAGCTGAAATGTTACCTCCTATGTTGAGACATCGTTGAACTCTATAGGGAGACAGGCCCAGAACACTGTTCTTTTCTCTGTCACTGCATTCAGCGCATTACCTCCCTTCACTAATACACATTAGTCTAGGAGTTTTGAAGATAAGAATAGTGTTTTATTTACTGTTCTACCATTGGGGTTGGGCATGTATATATAAGACTTATATAGAGGATGCTTTTTTTTATCTGTCCATTTTGACAATTATATGTGGCAACTCTTAAGCCTAGACAAAGTGATCTTACAAAGCTAGGTTCTCTAGTTAACACCACTTCTCCCTAGCACTGAATGCACTCAAGGAACTTGGAACATTTGCGATGTTAGTTTAATCAAGGTATAATCTTGAACAGAAGTTTGCTGCCACAATTTAAATTTTGAGGATTTTAAAAAGAAGACACTGAGAGTGTGTAACCAGACAACTTGGCATTCTATACATAAAGTTTTCAATACGTAAATTTTATTCGATATACATTATTAAGCAAGAAACTGAGGTTGTTACATAGAGAACCTAGTTTTATAAGATCACTTTGTCCGGGCTTAAGAGTGGCCACATATAATTGTCACCCTGTTACACACACAGACATACATATCCCAGATAATACAATTTGACAAAATGAATTGTCGATTTTGATGAGGATTGCCACAAATAAATGGGAATTCTTCTAACCCTTTTTGAGGTTTGTACCTTAGCAAACACCTCCTGAGTTCTTCATCTGTCATATCTACTTCTCTGCCCATTCATGGGCTCCTTCATGATCCATTTGTAAGGCCTTTCACACCATTCCTGCTGATCTCAAAGACTGAACTGGAAATTGATATTTGGCCACTGCTGCGGCAATTATTTATGTTCTTGTACTCCCAGCCTCATGATGTCTCTTCTCAGTTATTGAAGGGAGAAGTCAAGGTGATCTGAAAGTAAATACTCACAAAAGAGTGAACAGACAAATAGAGGGGGGAGCTTGTTTTCTGAAGAGACAACAGTAACAGCTGTTATTTGAGTTCCTAGTTCTAAACCCTCATATGGTACAATTGAAATACTGGCTGATAGTTCCAAGAAATATGCTGTTATATTTTAGTAACTACCACTTGTTTCTTAAATTATCTTGAATAGGTTCTCATTATTATGACTACAAATATATGACTTAATCAGTACTTCAGTGTGACAGTCAATGTTGCTTTTTCAGTCGAAATACCCTACCTCAAATGTACTAAGTTTCTTTAAGGCCAAACCCAAATTCCCTTTTTATCTCTGAATTTTTATCACTCTATAGGCATTAAACTTCTAAATTGCGTTACTTATTTTTATTCATTAATTCATTCCTTAATTCAACAGAAATTGCTTAACATCTGCCATATAGCCGGCAACATGCCAGAGACATAAATGGAAACAAGACTACACCTGTGTCTCCAAAATGCTCCTAACCTTTTGCAAGAGATTTACAACAAAATGATATAATGTAATATGACACAATCGAAGTAGAAGTTGGCATGGAGCACCATGGAAACAAAGAAAGTAGACAACAGAATTCTGATTTGCAGGGGAGGAATGGTCTTCTTTTTTATAGCATAGTTAGTTGCATGTCATTCTGGCCCCGTCACTATGTTGTAAGTAAGCAGAGGCACAGTAAGTATCCTTCTGTAACCAAAACCGACCACTGCCATCCGGTACAAAGAAGAGTATTTTTCTTGGGTCAAGGTCCTTAGGAAACAACTCTGAGATGGGGATTTATAATCAGAAATTATTGGGAAGTATTCTTGGCACCAGACCTCTAAAGGAGTAGAGGGTAAAACTGAGCTTTGAAACAATTGTAATGGCGACCTCACTCATCTTGCAGGGAGCTCCAGTTGAGCTGGTTCTTCAGAGATGTCTCACTTTGAGGCAAAGAGAACAGGTCATTTTGTACCCTTGCATGGACCATTTATTGGGCAGGGCTGGCCTTTTTGAAGGCCTATAGACTTGGGCCTTCAACTGAGGAAATTCCCAGAGAAGTAGTCAACTGTGAGTTATCAGCAACCTCTACTCACAGCAGCTTGGCAACAAGTGCCACATGCTAACAGAGGAATCTGGGTGTCACATCACAGTTGCTACTGCAGCATCCTGAAAATGATAGCTGCTCATTGGCTACTGGTAAAAGTTCCATTTTATGTGTGAGCATTCACTATTCTAAAATTTGATTTTTGCAATACCAGTGAGCATAGTCATATCTGAGCACTGGATTCTTTGTTATTTTCTGAACTTTAGGTCTGAGCTCATTTGACATTTATAGTTGTTTTGTAGGGAACTAAGGGGAAAAGATTCATATTCACATTATGCATCTTGCTAGTCAATGGACAAGGCCTCCCTGCCTTATCACTCAGCAATTGGAATTTTAATTAAGTCATGCTCCCAAATAAATCATTCATGATCAAGACATTTGCAGTTGGCTGACAACAAAGGTAACAGTTAAGGGGAAGTGGCATTAAATGAGTTGGGAGTTCCTTGGATTAAGGCCAAGTTAGAAGGAATGGTAACTCTTCCCAAAAATCTAAATCAAAGAAAGTTTTCTCTGGTAAAGACAGTTTAATCAAAACAAAACCAAAAAAAGCAGCCAATAAATTTGTTGAGTAAGAAAAAAAATATATAATCTATGCCAAACTAGCCATCTTAATTCACTTTATTGGAAAAGTCTAGACCCTCTTCTGTTGGAAGAGAATCCAAAAGCTCTAAATAAATGTCCACCTTAATCAGTACATAAGCAGGTATCTGTTTCACATTTTGGCAAAGGAGTAGCAAAGTGAGCACTGATTCGCAGTTGTCCAAATGGTTTGCTTACTGAATATAACCTCAACCCTATTTGAGAAAGTTTGCTGACAGTTGACTTGGTTTCTAAACTCTGAAACTCCCAGAGAACCAGGAGAACACTCTCACATGAGGATGGGGCAATCTGACCCTGGGGACCAGAAGGCTATGTGCTGGTTTTCACTGTATCATATATGGCAATGCAGAGAGGAGTTTTGAGGAAAAGCTATTCATGATCCATTTGAAGGCATCATGGGAGACATGGTCATTTCCATCCTTGCCTCAACTTCTCCTTCTATGAATTGGGGATATATCCCCTGCTACCTTCCTTTAAGGTAGGATGACCCCACAAAACAGGTTTGACCAATCAATAAGAAGTTAGGCTATTTACTCTCAATTCCTAGAAATAATTGAAATTAGGTCCTGACACTCTCATCCATCTCTCTCTCTCTCTCTCCCTCTCTCTCTCTCTCTCTCTTTCTCTCTCCTTCTTCTCCTTCTTTCTTCTTCTTCTTCTTCTTCTTCTCCTCCTCCTCCTCCTCCTCCTCCTCCTCCTCCTCCTCCTCCTCCTCCTCCTCCTCCTCCTCCTCCTCCTCCTCCTCCTCCTCCCCCCCTCCCTTTCTTCTCCCTCACTCTTCTTCAGACCTCTCTTTTATTTTTCTAAAAATATCTAGATTTTTAAAATAATTAGATCACATATTTAGAAAGCACTTAGAGATCATTTAATTTAACCTTATGATGCAAGGACCCCTCTCCAATATCTTTCAAATGAGTTGCTCAGCCTCAGTTTAAACGAGTTACAGGGACTCATCTCATTGCATCTGGAGGCAGCCATGTAATCCATCTTTTTTTGAGCACCTACAATAAATCAGGCATTTTTCTAGAAAAAGAACAGTCTAGAGAACTCTAGTCTTTGAAAATATCCGTTTTTATTTTTCAGTGGAACTATTCTCCCTATAGCTTTCATGCCCTGACCTTAGTCATACTTGTTATAATCACACAACACAAGCTTTAGCTCCCCAGCAATAAAATGTGGCAGTAGGCATATGCTACAGGAGCTATCATTACAGCATCAGACAATTGAAAGTGTTTCAATTGCAACCCTGCTTTTTGCTATGCAATGGGACAACATACGTAAATATTCAAAGCTTCTGTTTTGTTCCTCTTGAAAATAAAGGTTATAATAGTACTTATAAATTTGAAATGAGAATTATATGAGGGTTCATGTGAAGTTCTCAGCCTATCAACAAGTATAGTGTGATTACTCAATATATAATAGCTATTATCACTATGAAATGAAGGATCTTTGTTATAGGAGGTCAGTTGAGGCAAATAGTACAAAAGTAGAAAAACACAGCTACTGGCAATTTTGTTCTGCCTTTGTCATGCTGCTGAGACTGATTGACACTCATACATAGCGTATTTTAGATCAAAACACTTCAAAGTTGAGTATAGGTGAGAGACAATCAATTGTAAAATGGACATCCATTTTGTATGAGATACCAATTAATGGACCATAACGGTCACTTCCATTACTGTGCCTGCCTCTTATTTAGAGTTTTGTGCTAACAAATCAGTCAGAATTTTAATCCCTGTGGAAGAACCTTGGTTTTATTGTATTTCATCATTTTGTTTATTTTCTGAAAAACTCAGATTACTTTCAATAATTTTACCTCTTTCTGGAACAAAGTTCAAAATTTTACATGGAATTTATATATATTATTATATGTAAAGTTCTAAAATACTAAAGACTTAAGCTTCCCCTAACTGATTTCTCCCTTCCTTTCTTTCTTTCTTTCTTTCTTTCTTTCTTTCTTTCTTTCTTTCTTCCTTTCTTTCTTCCATCTTACTTGATACTGAGTGAAGAATAGAATACTGGTTTCATTTTTCCCTGTTGCTAAGTGATCACCTCCCAAACTGTGGGTACATATAATTTCCCTCATTTTTCTCCCCAGAACAGGAGAATTTATGGGTAATGGCTCTTTACCTTATAAACTAGATATAGACAATGCATTGTGTAAGGTCACAAGAGTAAAGTTGCTGATTTAGCTATGGGATGAGGCATGCCCACTATTCAGACACGGAAAGGCTACAAGATTCCTACCCACTCCTGCTCAAAATTTTCTAGAAAACCATAAAATGTCAACATCTCTTAGGAAAGAAGCATAATAAGTCTTTGTTTGCTTCTGAAGCAACTCTTTAGAGACTCAGATCAATCAAAGGATGCCTCTGGGCCATGCTTTCCGGAAAAAAAAAATCTTTGAAGGTATTGTTTTAGAGGCTGTAAATCTATGCCCATGTTTGCTGGCTGTCCAGACCAGCTTTAATCACTTACTGAACAGAATCATTTATAAGACCAAGGAAAAGCTAGGCATTTCCAAAGGGACTCCTCCCCCCCTTAAATCTTACATTCATCTCTTACCGATCTCATCAGAATATGAGAAGAGACTTAGTTTCTTAGTCAATCAAATATCTCTCACTGGATGCTGAGACTAGGGAACCAAGAGTCAATATGATACTAAAATATGAAATCTTCTGGATGACTCAAAACCATCTATGAGCCAAATTCAGCAGTAAGAAAAGCAAATGATACTGCTGAGGCCCAGGATGGCATGCTTTACATTAACAAGGGAGAAGTGTTTCCAAATCCTGCCTTCAGACTGGAAGTCATGAGGTTGTTATTAGCACTATGAGGTTGGGGCCTGTGAAGAAAGACAGACAGATGGATTTGGAGAGGCAAATTTAAATACTGAGCATGGTAACCTAGTACAGAAGAAGCATACACGATGATATAAAGCAAGCATGTCAAACTCGCGGTCCACGGGCCGCATGCCTCGTTATTTGGCCTGTGTTAGCCTTTGAATTTGACTAGCTTAATGTAAAGATACTTCTTTTTTTAAAATGTGTTTTTATTGATTATTAGAGAGAGAGGAAATAAAGGGGAGAGAAACATCGATGAGAAACATTGATTTGCTGCCTCCTGCACATCCCTACTGGGGGCTGAGCCCATAATCCAGGCATGTTCCCTGTCTCTGAATTGAATTATTCATGGGGAAACACTCAACCAACTGAGCCTCACAGGCCAGGCAAAGGGTATTTCTTTCTTTGTTTTTTAAATGTATTTTTATTGATTTCAGAGAGGAAGGGAGAGAGAGAGATAGAAACATCAATGATGAGAGCGAATCATTGATTGGCTGCCGCCTACACCCCCACACCAGGGAATGACCTGCAATCAAGCATGTGCCCTGACAGGGAATCGAACCATGACCTCCTGGTTCATAGGTTGATGCTCAAGCACTGAGCCATGCAGGTCGGGCAAGGATATTTTTTATTTCAATTTGACAATCACTTAGAAGCAATTACCTAGTTGATACCTTTCCTCTGACTGATGCAAGCCTTGAAAATCTTCATTTTCTTGCAGACAAGAAAATGAGTTATTCTGGATATTTCATAAAATCAAGCACATTGTCCCTTAGTATTTACTGAGGATTTGTTCTAGGATCTCCATCCCTCTATGGATACAGAAATCTGAGGATACTAAAATATATAAAACTCGAGGCCTGTTGCATGGATTTGTGCAATGGTGGGGTCCCTTGGCCTGTGCTGCGGGGATCAGCCCACTCCTGCATTGAGTGTCTGCCCCCTGCTGGTCAGTGCAAGTCATAGTGACCAGTGGACCAGTTGAATAGTTGCTTAGGCTTTTATATTATAGATGACATAGTAGTGTTTGCATATAATTTACACACATCCTCTAGTATACTTGAAATTGTCTCTAGATTACTTATAATATCTAATAGGATGTAAATGCTGTGTAAGTAGTTGTCATACTGTATTGTTTGTGTGAAAATGACAAGAAATAAAAGTCTGTACATGTTCAGGACAGATTTAACCATCCTGGACCTATCTACATAGTACATGTCAGCAGTGTAACATTTTATTTTCAAATATTTTTCCATCTGTGGTTGGTTGACTTCACAGATACAGAACCCATGGACCTCGAGGGCCCAACTGTACAGGCAGGAGTTTAGAGGAGAAAAGTCAACATCACAAAAGACAAGTAAAATGAACAGTTTTGATTGCTAACTGTAAAGAAAATGCCAGTGATCACAAGAGTAAGTCATTATACAATGCTTAAATGTACCATTGTCAACTGGCAAGAATTAGTTCATAATAAACAGGATTGTTGCAAAAATATACAAGGAAGAGAAAAACAATAGGAAACTCATAAAGATCAAAAGAGCTAGACCTAAGGATAACTATAACTTTATTAGGACTCAATTACATCTTTAAGAGGCCACTATTTTTGACTAAGTTTCCCCATTTTCCCTCTTTCACAGTATTCTTCTTCGTAGCTAGAGTGGGTCTATAAGTATAGCAGATACTTAAATGAGCAGTTTGCTTTTTAATACAGTTAAAATAGAAGTTGAAGTATCCATACTGACTTTTCCTGGGAATATAGATAAAGACAGGTAGACTTGATCTCTAAGCACTAAGCATCTTAGGGTAAATTCTAAGTTCTTTGGATAAAGAGTTATGTCTTCTTCATAGTTCTAATCAGAATTCTTTGCATATTTTGGATTCTGTAAATATTTGTTTAGTTAAATTGACATTTTCCACTCTTGTATTAAATGTATGAAAATGTCCATTTCCTTCTATAGTGAAATGTTGAGATAAGTTTGACAGTTCACTGCGTGGTATAGAGAATCACTAAAAAATCCCCTTTGATCAAAGTTAACTCTTAGATTTTCCTCACTGCCTTACACTGTATCAACATGCATTCTTTAGGCTTCAGACATGTCCTCTTCCATCATGATGACCTTGCTTGTCACAATGAGTAGAATAGGCTAAAACTGAGGTGAGATTGTAAAATGAAATATTTCAATGAGAGAAGGGATTTTCTCTAGTTTACATATATAAAAAATACTCTTGTGCTGATTCTATCTATTTCACCCCTCCCACAGAGTTCATCTAGAGATTGTAGAATCACTAAAATTGTCAATATTCTGTGAGCCTAACATATTTGGTTTGCTTTAAATTATTCCAGAATATCAAAATGTCATGTTTCTGATGAAGAGTGTCCTAGGATGTAGTGCTGACAACCTAAAGTAGTGTGTGGATTGAAATAAATGGGGTTGATGATGTTGTGGAGGCACATGGCTCTTGTGTTTGAGATCTGTGTAGACCTCTAGGCAGAATGACTGTCTCCTGCCCTTGTACTCTTACAGCAAGTTTATGTTCTATTTCTCACCTAGTCTACTGAGCCTTCTTTACACTCTGTGGCTTTGATGGCAGTTTGTCCGACTAGATTTTAGGCTGCAAGAAAACAGAGGTCATTTTCTTACATATTATTTTTATCCTCCCAACTTTTTTTCCTTCATATCAGTTCTAAGGAAAAACAACAGTTTAATAAGAAGTAATTCAAAATCTTAATGTTAATACTAGAGTCATAATATAAATAAAGGTCATTATACTAATGTTTTCATGATCTTTGCAATGTAATGGTCTCCAAGGTGGGATGCATGCATCATGGGAGATAAGTGCAAATCATTAAGTTGAAGGAAGAAAATATTAGAAAATCTACTTAGGCTTATTTTTATCTCATTCTTTATACTTTTCACCAGAAATTCTTCAGTTTTTCAAATGTGAATTCACCTAGCATAATTAATTTAAGGAGCTTAACCCCTAATAGCTGGAAAAGGAAACACATTTTTAGAAAATCAAGCTTCATAGAAAGTTACATATGTACATAAACCCACATATACTTTACATCCTTCCTTTAACATTATTATTTTTAAATGATGGACAAATCATCATATATAAATATGTGTATACATGTCTATATTCATGTTTATCACATTTCATTCTAAGATGTTTTTAAATGCTAAAATGCACCAGCAATTTTGTAATATTTTCTAAGGGAAAATAATTCTATATTAAAATGAAAATAATAAATTATAATTCACTTACCAATCTTAGAAATGTTAAAATGGGGCAAAATACAGTCTGCTTTAGCTTAATTCCCTTTTCAGCCCCATGGCCCTTTTATATGCATACAAAAGTAAAAGAGCTAAAGATCAAGACAAATTTTAATATCTAAATAAGAAAAAATAAAACAAACAAAAAAATGTTAAGTGTGCTCATCTTTGAAGATTGGCACTACAAGAATATTTTCACTTACTGCATTTTCTTAATATTTCATCACATGAATAAATTTTAAGTACTAATATTGAATATATTTAAATTAAAATAATTTTTAAACAGTTAAAATAATATTGAAAAATATATACACTATATAATTATAGAATTCTAACTGCAAAAGCATTTTAATGTTAGCTGAATAACTTAAATAACTGTCTGACTGTAGAAGTAGCTAAAAATCCAAAAAAATCTTATACTCAGAGGAAATGAGTAAAAGTCGTGCTTTTATTTGTGAAAGGATAGCTACTCCACATATTAAATATCAGCCAATTCCAGAATTGGACAAACTGAACTGTGAAGAAGGCTAGTTTTAACATAAGAGGTTTAGGAAGGATCAAAGAAATAAGTATATAATGAGAAGATTTCAGAACAAATGACCAGTGGTGGGATATCTAATGATAGTATTAATTTATATTAATAAATTAAAACACATACCTTTAGCATAATACAAGTAATAAACATACTGAACAATGAACACATTAATAAAGATATTAGTACACTCCTAAATGTAATGAATTATAATTAATATTGAATTTATGCTAGATTTCAGACAGTATTCTAACTGCCTTTCATATATCCACTCATTAAATACAACTTTATGAAGGACATGCCAAATTTCCATTTTAGAGATGGGGAAACTGAGGTAGACACAAAAGTGTTAGGTAGAATGCTAAAAGTAAAAAGAATAGGTGTGTATAGTAAGTTGGTCATGCTCTGGAACCTGTAACATATACTCACCATAAGTATCTGGACAGAAGCAAGTACATAAAGTTCAACAGTAAACTCCTGACTTCTCTACCAAAAAGGACAGTCCATTGACAAACATTTTTAAATACCTGATAATTGCTGAACATTTTGCTAAGTATAATGGGGATGCAAAATAAAAGATAAATGGTTTAGCGCTTTGGAATCATATATGACCTCAACACTCTATTTGGCCACATGCAGTTATGAAATTGAGCACTTTGTAAAGGTCAGTTTTTGATTATTTCTTTGTTATTTATCTGGAAAGGGGGTTAAAATGCATCACATTGTTTTATGAGGGATAATGGAGAAAATTCATGTAAAATATTTAACATAGTGATTTGGTATGTAGTAAGTATTCAACAAAACTCAGAATATAGGTATATATGCTCTTTTAGAACATACACATGATTCCTTGTAAGCTTAAATTATTTAGATGAATATGTTTCACAAAACAAAATTTTTCAGATACCAGGAAACTTACAGAATTCAAGGATCTTTGTCTTTGACAGCACAAAATAGTGCACTTGCAATTAGGAAACGGAAGCATAATCACCTTTTTATTTTAGGTTAATCAAAATGAAGAAGCACTACTTATTTCAGCTTAGAGAAATAGAATTTCCCTATACTGTTCAATTTTAATATTTATACATAATTAACTTTTTAAATCATCCTCTTTAAAATATGTGATTCGGAGGTTCTTTTCCCTTTTGCTTCCAATGTCACACTAACACCCATGCAATGCTGACTTGGAGGACAGAGCTGTTGTCCAGAGAGTGTGGTGAAAACCCCCAGTGGAGTCTCCACGTGAAACTGGGCAGGAATTGAATGAATGTGCTGCAGCAACTCCTCTGCTCCCCGGAGGGAAGACTGGATGATCCAATTCAGCTTGCTCATTCACAGTTTCTATGATCCCTAAACAAAAAAACAAAACATTGTCTCAATTGCAAAGGGACAAACGTGGTTTTCTGAGAAATGTTTTCATGTGTTCCTACCCTCCGTGGTCACTCTTTGGTGACCCTGCCCAAAACTTCAGCAGCACAGACAGAAGCCTTCCCTTACTTTGTGGCAAAATATTTGGAGACATTCTTAAGGCAGAAGCTGGTAGAGGACAAGAAGCTTTTCAGGTTTTTTCTGTTCAAATAGTTGACACCTGGAGTCATGGGCTCTTTCTTTTAAGGGTGTAAGAAATTTCCTCTTTCTTCTAAACCAATTCTAATTATGTCTATTTGGGAGCAAGGTCATAGCATAATATGTGCTAAGGTTGAGAAGTGCCACTGGGTAGGAGGACATCAGCTTATGAGCACCTTGAAACTCCGTAAAATTAAAAAATATCATGCTAGAAAGAACCTTGGAGACCTTCTAGCCCTATATTTTAGAACTTAAGAAACTGAAATTCCAAAGAGACTTCTTGACCCCTGAGCTCATTCTTGAGCACCCAGCCCACACGTCTCCTCCTTGCGGATGCCGCCCCTGGCTCTTGTTAGCACAGTTCACCATTTTTTCTGCAGGCCACCACTGGGACTAGCACATACCTTTAATATTACCAATTTGCGTAGGTATTTCTCTTTTCCAATTCTTCAAACTGAGGTGATTTGCCTCGGTGAGGTTTATAACTTCTAGAGGGTCTGTGGATGTCCTACTTTTTGGAAAGGGGGTACCTTGCATAAGTCCTTTGAATTGTACATAGAATTGTATTAACAAGTCTAGGTGACTTATACAGTTTTCTGTGGACAGACTCCAACGGTTTCAATAGATTCTTAAAGGAGTGTGTTACTGATCAAGGCCAAACGATCCACGGCCATGGACTGTTAGTCCTATGACAACAACTAAGTCCCTGCCTCATTTATCTTATTCTCCTATCCTATTTCAGAATTTGTCATATAACACATTCTCAAGTTTTGTCTAGTGAACAAGTTAAAATTTGGCCCCTAGTTAATTAATTGATGTCAAAATTTGTGCTAGCAGGGGTGGGCAAACTTTTTGACTCGAGGGCCACAATGGGTTCTTAAACTGGACCGGAGGGCCGGAACAAAAGCATGGATGGAGTGTTTGTGTGAACTAATATAAATTCAAAGTAAACATCATTACATAAAAGGGTACGGTCTTTTTTTTTTTTTTTTTTAGTTCATTTCAAACGGGCCGGATCCGGCCCGCGGGCCGTAGTTTGCCCACGGCTGTGCTAGAGTGTAGTCTTATATTCCTTGTAAAGGGCATTTCTATTATTTGAGTTCTTCTTTCTTCAGCCATTATCTGATCAAAACTAAAATTTAACTAATACATTTCTAGCTTCCACGTACATTACCTCCAATGTCCTTACATTTCATGGCCCAGAAGAGCATAGAAGAATCTATAAAACAGGAAGTCTCATGGAGTCACTGCTATAATATTAAGGAAAATGTCTGGAATTTCAAGCCAAAGAAAAACTCAATCCCAGCTCTTTCATGTCTCAACTGTAGGCCTCTCTCTAAACCCCATAATTTTCCGCATTTTCACCTCAAATAAATAGTCACTCTACTTAATATGTTTTTGCAAAAGTTAATTGACATGAACATGAAAGTAATATATACAAATTCAAGGTCTGGTAGAAAACAAAAGGTTTTAACATTATACATATGCATTAACTGAGTATCTATGAAATTTCATTTCCATTTCGACACAAACACATCATCTTTTATACTCCCTCTAGAGCAGCGGTTCTCAACCTGGTGGGTCGCCGACCCCTTTGGGGATCGAACGACCCTTTCACAGGGGTCGCCTAAGACCATTGGAAAACACATATATAATTACATATTGTTTTTGTGATTAATCACTATGCTTTAATTATGTTCAATTTGTAACAATGAAATTGGGGGTCACCACAACATGAGGAACTATATTAAAGGGTCACGGCATTAGGAAGGTTGAGAACCACTGCTCTAGAGACATAAAAAATAGTGCCTATTTAGCATGACATTTTATATCCATTTCTCAAAATTTGCAGATAGTGTGAATTTGAATGCCAAATATACCCAAAAAGAAACTCAGAATTTGATTCCTTAAGGGCATAATTTTTATTCAACCAGATTATAGTAGACAGACAATGTTCTTGTAATCTGCTAGATTTATTTTTCTACTACACATTACTGAGATCAGAGGTCTTTTAAGCCTCGTCATTGCCTATTGCTATCATGTCCACATTTTCTGTTCCTTGGTACCTGTTGAAAATTGGGCCTCAGTAAATCAAACTTATCAAGGCAGCCACAGCCTGAGGTCATATCCCTAGCTTTCTATTTTTAAGTAACATCTTTATTTCTGATTTCTAGCATTTTTTCCTTAGAAGCATAGCTATGCATATCTTATGTTTTCTTATTTTTTCACCACAAAGTTTCTTGCTATTTTTAGTAAGAGAGATTCTTAGTCTATCTTGTTTGAATCACATGTTTTCTACCCATGATTCTTAAAGAAAAAGATATGATGAGTGCAAACATTTAGCTCAAGTATGTGTGTGTGTGTGTGTGTGTGTATGTATGTATGTATGTGTGTGTATATATATATATTATATGTATATATTTACCTTAGATGGGTCAGTTAACATGTCAAAGGCTCAAATGTTTACATATGAAAATGGGGGAATAATTCCTGTACTATTTACTTACAGGGTTTCTGTGAGTAGCAAATGATAAAATATATGTAAAAGTACTTCGGACAGTAGAAGTTGTGACACAAACATAAAGAACTGCTTTATCCCTGTCATTGATTATTTGGTATTAGAAACATATTAGAAACCCCTATTTCTTCCAATACAAGTGGAGTGGTTAAGAATGTAAATTCTGGGACTTGGGTCATAATGTCTCCAACATTTATAAGATGCATGACCTTGAACCAGTCACATAAAGCCTCGTGCCTCACTTTTCTGGTTTGTAAAAATTGAGAAAATAAAAGAACTTACCTGATAAGGTAGTTGAGGATTAAGCACAAGAATATGATACTCTGTTTAGAGCAACTCTACCCCAAACACAGTTCACAAATAGTGCTGATTCATGATCTGCTATTGTTCCATGATAAGTACAGAAATTTAAAGAAATTTTCATGAGTTTCACAGTAATTTTATGTCTGTTAAATCTAATAATTAAAAATGCACATGCATTTGTGTCTTTTTATTTTATTTTGTAAAAAAAATCCTTTATCATAGATAGCTTAGGAAGCACTGATTTAGAGGCTCCTACATAGATAGTATTATGCAGGTATTACCCTTTATTGTAATACTATTATCACAACAACCATAGAACAATCTCTTTAAAAATGAGACATTATCACCATTCCGTCTGTGGAGGTTATTAAATAAGTAATTTGAAAAGTCTCCAGCTTGTAGGATTCCAACCATATGACATCCTGGAGAAGACACAATTTTAGAGATTAGTGATTGTCAAGGGTTCCTGAGGAGGGAAGGATGAATAGAGCACAGAGGATTTTGGGGGACAGTGAAACAATGTTTCATTGCATGATACTACAATAGTAGATACATATCATTATATATTTGTCATAAATTCTGGAACATACCATCACTAGTATGAAACCTAATGTAACCCATGTATTTTGGGTGATATTGATGAGCCAATGTAGGTTCATGGACTGGAACAAATAGACTGCTCTCGCACCAGACGTTGATAGTGGGGGATGTTGTCCATTTGTGGGGACAAGGGGAAAGAGACTGGTCTTGTAGATAAATGCCTCAAGATTGATTGTATAGCCTATGAAACAATTAATTTGACACTTTTCTCATACCATACAACAAAATTTATTCAGATGTAGTTTAGCCCTAAAATTGAAAGGTAGTTACAAAGCTTCTAAAAGAAAATATATAGAAAAACCTTCACGGTCTTGAATTCAGCAAAGATTTCTTAAACAAGAACACACCTACGTGCACACATGTACAATCACTAACCATAAAGTAGAAGATTAATGCTTTAGATTTAATTAAAATAGATAATTTTAGTCATCAAAAACACCACTAAGGAAAACAATAATGCAAGCCATAAAGAAAGGTATTAGTATAAATTTTACAAAGAAATTGTATCCAGAATATATAAATAAATGTTACAAACTTGTAAGACAAATAAAACAATACAATTTAAGCACACGGCAAAGCATTTCACCAATAAGGTTATCCAAGTGGCCAAAAAGCATAAGAAAATGTGTTTTCTTTATCATTATTCATCAGAGAAATGCAAATTAAAACCATACAAAGATACCCCTACACACTTAGCTGAATGACTAAAATTTTTTAAAATTTGACAATATCAAGTGTTCGTGAAAAAAAAAAGCAACAGGATCTCTGACTATAACTACAATGTTGATGGTAGTTCAAACCAGTCAAACCACTTTAGGAAACTACAGTAATATCAACTAAAGCTGAATGTGTGCATACACAATGGCATGGCAATTTCAGGTCCTGCTAAATATGTAACAGAATGCATACACATTGCACCAAAGGACACGTACACATGTTCATAACAGCTTTACTCATAATTGTACCAAACTGTAAATAGCCCAAAAGTTCACCAACATTAACAAGTCATTACACACATTAGACTATTTAGCAATAAAAATTGAACTAGGCTACAAGGTAACCAAAGGGATAAATCCTAAATCATAATAGTGAGCAAAAACATCAAACTGAAAATAGACACATAGGAGTTCATACCATATGATTCCATTCTTACAAACTGATGAAAACAAATTTAAGGTGGTAGATATCAGAATAGTGATTACTTTTGGGAGTTGACTGTGAGTCAGGGGGAGGTAGTTATTTCTGCAGTATAAATCACGTTCTATGTATTTATCTTGGAGATGGTTATATGCCTTTAATCACTTTTTACAGATTTTCAACTTATATACAGTACCTAATGGTTGAACATTTTGCCTCTGGTAACCTTCAATAAAAAGGTAACAAAAATATTTTGAAGTATACCTCAAATTTGTTTTGCCATATACTTCAGTGACTATTAGAAGATAGGCCTAATGCTTTTTCAGTTCTTCATTGAATATTGACTTTCTCCAGGGCATTGTGCCAGATATAGTTGGAACAGAAGAAAAGTTGACATCTGGCTTCTACCCTGGTCCAGCTTACTATGCAATAGAGACAGGATGAGATATGAGCACAAATAATAATACAAGGCAGAAAGTGATGTGAGCCACATATGGATTACAAAGGGACCCCAGAAGTCTTGAAGGAAGAGAGGGCATTTGAGTGGAACTTTAAAGGATTTCAACTAATAGGATTTCAACTACTAAGATTTCAAATAGTGTAGATAAAAAATAGATTTCTATTCAGGGTAAAAAATGAAAGAATATCAAAAACCTGAAAATTGGTAGTTATAAAACACTAGAGGCCCGGTGCATAAAAATTTGTGCACTGGGGGGGGGGGGGACCTCAGCCCGGCCTGTGCCCTCTCGCAGTCTGGGACCCCTCGGGGGATGACCACCTGCTGGCTTAGGCCTGCTCCCCGGGGGATTGGGCCTAAGCTGGCAATCAGACATCCCTCTGGCAGCCCGGCAGCCCTCGGGGGATGTCCACTTGCCAGTGGGGAGCAGGCCTAAACTGCAGTCGGACACCCTTAGCGCTGCTGAGGAGGCAGGAGAGGCTCCCACCACCACCGCTGTACTGGCAGCCATCAGCCTGGCTTGTGGCTGAGCAGAGCTCCCCCATGTGGGAGCGCTGCTGCATTGAGCGTCTGTCCCCTGGTGGTCAGTGTGTGTCATAGTGACCAGTCATTCCCAATCTTTCTGCTGTTAGGGTCAGTTTGCATATTACCCTTTTATTATATAGGATAGAGGCCTGGTGCATGGGTGGGAGCTGGCTGGTTTGCCCTGAAGGGTGTCTCGGATCAGGGTGGGAGTCCACTTGGGTGCCTAGCCAGCCTGGGTGAGGGGCTGATGGCTGTTTGCAGCTGGTCACACCCCTTTCAGGGTGGTGTCCCCACTGGGGTGCCTGGCCAACCTGGATGAGGGGCTGATGGCTGTTTTCAGGCTGGCCACACCCCCTTTAGGGTGGGGGGTCCCCACTGGGGTGCCTGGCCAGTCTGGGTGAGGGGCTGAGGGCTGTTTTCAGGCTGGCTGTCGACTGAAGCTCCAAGCCTCTCCTTTTTTTCTTTTTTTTTATTCTGGGATTTATTTACCTTCTATAATTGAAACTTTGTTGCTGTCACTGGAGCTGAGAGCTGGCTCCTGCTCGCTGCAGCTCTGAGGCCACGGCCTGCTGAAAGCAGGTATCTGGGGTTTGTTTAGCTTCTATAATTGAAACTTCGTTGCTTTTGGAGTGCAGAGCCGGGCCGCGGCAGGCGGGGAACCTTGGCTTCCTCCATCACTGGAGCAAGCAAGCCTCCTGCTTGCTTCAGCTGTGTGGCTGCTGGACGCCATCTTTGTTGGTGGTTAATTTGCATATCTCGCTGATTAGCCAATGGGAAGCATAGCGAAGGTATGTCAATTACCCTTTTTGTCTTTTATTAGATAGGATAGGAAATACAGTCAGTAATTCTGTAATAACTCTCAATGGTGCCTGGTGGGTACTTGAATTATTATAGGGAACACTTTGTAACCTATATGAATATCTATTCAATGTGCTGTATACCTGAAACTAATACAAAAAAAAAGTAATGCAAACTCTAATGAAAAATAAGATTAAAAAAACTATGCATTTATGCAAATGTAAAGGGTATGCATATGTGTGGTGTGTGTGTAATCTATGTGAAGACAAAGTATGAATATGGTCTATGTGAATTGTAATAAGCATCTCCAGTCCAGCATGTGAGTTAGTTGACATGGAAATGTATTGATAAATTGAGAAGAGTTGGAAAATATTGAATACAGACTTGGGTTTCTGCAAGGGTATAGAGAATCAGGAGTGTATGTCAGCACCATGCTGTTTTGAGGGGACCTGAACTGACAATCTTAGGAAATGCTTTTAATGTAAAAACCAAGAGGACGAGTTTGCTGGAATGTAGTACTGAGCAAAGAAGGGGTTGGAAAGAGAATTTAAAAAGCACTTTGAAATTAGTCTGTTGAGGGTCATGAGGTCTAGGCTAAGGATTTGATATTATACTTATGATCAGGAGTGTTTGATGCCTTTTGATCAGATGTACGACATACAAAAAGCCACATTGAAGGACCACTGACCTGACATTGAACAGAAGACTAGAACTGCTCTACCAGCCCCATCAATAAGGCCAGGGCACAAGTGCTTATATATGATTTCTAGGTGCATGTTTCTTTCCCAGGATCAATAAACCCAGAGAAAGGGAGGTAACTAGCCAAGGCGACAATGCTCAGAAGTGGATATTGCAGGTAGTAGAAACAGACTTCTCTGTCCCAGTTTTCTGGGATTCTCAGATGCAGCAGTGAACAAGAAACCTTGTAAACAGGCCTCATCGGTTCAGCACCAGCAGATGTGTGCACATGGTTGGAGTCAGGCAGCAGGGTGCTTGCCAGTGTTTTCCTAGAAATAGGTCCCATCACAGGTGACTTTCTCTACTAGCGCCATGATTTAGGGTGGGGGAGAGTAAAGTGTACTTGCGGGATGTGTGTAGCAGGTGGCAAAGGTGGGAAAGGGAAGGAGACCTTGTTGTCTTAAAAAAAGGTTTCTTTATGACTTCACCTGCTTTATGACTGTGGCAAGTCTCCTGAAAATGACTTCAGGAATGGCACTTCGCGTCTTCTCCCTCATAGTGTTTTGTTTTTTTACAGATTCTTGGAGGATGGTTTCTGCTCTCTTCACAGTATGAGCCCTGGGCAATGGGCCAAAGTTGTTTTAAATTGCAGTTGCAATTCTGGCTCTTTTCATGTGAATATGGGCCAAAAGGAAGTCTAATAACTTATCAAGTTGAGGCACCTCAGGGAGGTCCAGAAGTAGGAATTTTTGAGAAACAATTTAGGGAGTGAGGTTATTAACTCTTGACCTGACTGAAGCCCTTTTTGAGCTACTATTTGTATTTGGTTAATTGATTAATTTTTCTTCCTTCCTTCCTTCCTTCCTTCCTTCCTTCCTTCCTTCCTTCCTTCCTTCCTTCTTTCCTCCCTCCCTCCCTCCCTCCCTCCCTCCCTCCCTCCCTCCCTTCCTTCCTCCCTTTCTTCCTTTCAGTTGATTTCCGAGAGGGGAAGGGAAAGGGAGAGAGAGATAGAAACATCAATGATGAGAGAGAATCATCCATCGGCTGCCTCCAGCCAACCCAACCTGGGCATGTGCTCTGACCCAGAATCGAACTGTGACCTCCTGGTGTATGGGTCAACACTCAACTACTGAGCCACACCAGCTGGGCATTGAGTAATTCTTTTTATTATTATTATTAAGACAACTGGCCTGAGAATCCTGAGACCTAGGTTTGTTTGTTTGTTGAAACTTTTAAGTTAATTGTTCCATTGACCAACTCCAATCATTACTCTCTGCCTCAGTTCTCTCCTCTGTAAAATAGAGATTGCATGGGTCTGATGTTCCTCATTAATGTCTTTACGGTAGAAGTTCTGTGAAAGAGCACAACATAAATTCATCTCAGCAAATTATTTATGCAGCGTCTCTTATTGACTGTAGTCACAGCTTCAAGGAGTTCAAGAAATATTTAGGACACAATTTCTAGCTTCCAGGAGGTAAAGACATAACCTACAAAGCAGAGGATGCCGAATTCCTTAGAAGTTGATGTAGTGGAGACTGCGCTGTGCAATTCATATTTCTACCCTGCCCTCCATCCTTTTCAGGTAGAAGTGTTCATTCCCCCTGGAGTGTTGACAGCTCACAGATAATCCTCTTTATGCATTACTGTCCTTGGTCTTTGCCATAGGTCTTCACCTCCAGTGACTGGTAGAGAGAGAGATGTAAAGCTCTTGGCCCTGTTGGAATAATTCAGAACCACTCTGAAGAGCCATCACAGCTCCGGAGCTCCTCATGCCGTTGGCTATGGCCCCTGTAGGGACAACATGGCCACCCAACATTTCCTTTGCACAATCCCACTCCCTTCACTTCCCCAGATCTGTTGATCCCTAGAGAACTCTCCAATATAATTCCTTGCAAGTGCTTGCTTCAGCAGCACATATACTAAAATTGGAACAACACAGGGGAGATTAGCATGGTCTCTGCACAAGGGTGACATGCACATTCATGAAGTGTTCCATATTTTCCAACCAATTAAATCTAAATTAAAAAAAAACTTTTATACTAATATCCAGAGTCTTCTTCTTGGAGAACTTGAGTTGTAGTAATTAATCAGGGGGAAAAAAGTGTTATGGAGATTCACAGAGGGAAGAAAGCAAATACTATCTTGGTAACAAGAGACAGGAAATATTGCCTATGGAAGATGGTATTTGTGCTGCAGTTTGATTGATGTGTGTATTTCACTGGAAGAGGTGGTGGGAAGAGGAATTGGGGAAAGAACTAGACATTACTGTATTGACAGAGAATAGGATAAGCAAAGACTCAGAGATCAGAAGGTGAGATATGTGAATCCAAAAAGTAACGTTCATAGAGGCTGACTGTTTCTCCCATTCACAGGCAGAACATGATCAGGATGAGAAGGATGAATGTTCATATGGAGGGAGGGTCCTAGACCAGGCTTAGAGTGATATACTAGATCAGAGAGGGAAGGGCAAGCCTAGGAGGGTTATTTAATGGAGGAGCTATACAATATGGGCTATGCCTTCAAAGAATGATCCAGGATCTAAAATAAGGAAGTGCTGTAAAATGGAAGATATTGTAATCTTAGATCACATAAAAATTGGAAGGCTTTCAATGAAAGGAAGCTAGGAAAAATATCAAAGCAGGTTGAAAAATTAATTTCAATATCTGGAAGATGCTTTTTGTGGTTTTTAACTTAATGATTATTTAGGCCAGTGATCGGCAAACCTCGGCTCGCGAGCCACATGCGGCTCTTTGGCCTTGAGTGTGGCTCTTCCACAAAATACCATGTGCAAGCGCACGTACAGTGCGATTGAAACTTCGTGGCCCATGCGCAGAAGTCGGTTTTCGGCCTGGGCGAGTCTATTTTGAAGAAGTGGTGTTAGAAGAAGTTGGGGGGGTGGACATATAGAGAGGATGAATGAAAGGAGATAGACGAAACAAGTATGCAAGACGAGTGTGGATGGGAGAGTTGGAAGGGGTCAACCTCAGCAAACGTACCTCAATCAGATTGAGGACGTTTTTAGCAAAGGCCAGCTTAGGAGTACCCTAATTAAGTTAATAATAATGTACCTACCTATATAGTTTAAGTTTAAAAAATTTGGCTCTCAAAAGAAATTTCAATCGTTGTACTGTTGATATTTGGCTCTGTTGACTAATGAGTTTGCTGACCACTGATTTAGGCCAACTAGCTTGAGGATGCCTGGAATAGGAGAGGAGTGGGATGGAGAAGAGGGGAGATGGGAGATGGGAGAGGGGAGAGGGGAGAGGGAGGGAGAGAGAGAGATATTTCTCTGCTTATCTCTCTCTCTTAATTATTACTTTTACTTCATGACCAGTCACTTATGGGATCACAGCTCTCCAGTTCTGTTGCCTTGAAAAGTAGCTAGCAAATTGAATGCTCTGAAATTCTAACTTACAACATTAACTGAGTCAAGGATGACTGCCTCATATCATGTCTTGGAATTGAAAGAGAACATTCTGTTAAGTGCTCTGCAGTGCCTGGTACATAAGAAACACCCTGTACAAGTAACTCTGGGTATTAGCTCTACCACTAATGCTCTAGACCAGGGGTGGGCAAACTTTTTGACTCGAGGACCACAATGGGTTCTTAAACTGGACCGGAGGGCCGGAACAAAAGCATGGATGGAGTGTTTGTGTGAACTAATATAAATTCAAAGTAAACATCATTACATAAAAGGGTATGGTCTTTTTTTTTTTAGTTTTATTCATTTCAAATGGGCCGGATCCGGCCCGAGGGCCGTAGTTTGCCCACGGCTGCTCTAGACCGGCGATTTTCAACCCATGTGCCATGGCACACTGGTGTGCCACAAGAATTTTTAAAACATGCAATATCTGACTATCAGGGGCACTGACCTCTTTTTCCTTAGATTGTCAAATTAAAAAAATGACAACAGCCAACACAACAATAGCCACCCATTGTGAATTAATCAAAATTATACCTATTTTTGGTCAGATCAGCAAAAAATATATGTTTTAGTATGCTGCAGAATTTTAGTAATCAGTTTA
>NW_005871065.1:9140312-9178343 GCF_000147115.1 Myotis lucifugus | reverse complement strand
CGTTGATTTATTACCTTCTATACTGTTGATGCTGGGTTCCAAGTATGATTTTCTTTAAAATAAAATTAAAATAAAAACACGAATTTGTTCATCCCAACTCAACAAGATTGATAAACTCAGTGAACTCCCTTTCCAGGGACAGGTGAAGAACTCGAAAGAGGGGAACAAGATGTCATTGGCTTCAGTCCCTGCCAGAGAAAGCATCTGTTTTGAAATTATCTGGTTAATGTTCTGAGGTTCTGTGGGTGCTGAACCTGCCAAATGTTTTGTGTGTGTGTGTGTGTGTGTGTGTGTGTGTGTTTTCTACTCCAACTACTCATAAAACCTTTGCACCCTTAGCTGCTTGGTTTTGAGCCAGAGCCAAGGGTTCTTAAAGAGTCTTTGCGTGGCATCTAGGACTTTTCTGCGAAACACTGCACAGTCAAGCACTGGCTCAGATCTAATTCATGGACATATTCCTCTTCCTCTTCTGTGCTTCCCACATCCTTACCAGGTGTCAGGGAAAGCCTCATGGGCATGCAGTATGTCAACACATCAGCACAGCTCGGATTGTAGCAGGGCCCCAGCAGACGGCAGCCAATAGCTGAACTTGGCTGCGGCTGAAAAATAACACATTCCCTTTCTCAGTTCCTCACCTTGATCTCTCACAGCTCATCCAGTACAGCTCATCCAGTACAGACTTGTGCATTCATTCCAAGTGGAAAAGGGAATCTGAAAGCAGTACATTTCCCCGGATCTCCTCACTCCCTGCTGTATATATGGGGATCTAGAAACAGGGGGAGTGTGGTGACATGGTATCTCTAATCTATTCTAGGCAAGGGTTTCAGCCATGGGCAATTGGGGTTCTGGATTCAGTGTCAGTGTGTGGATTTCTGTTATAAGGTCTTTTGTGCTCTATTTTCTTTCAGATGTGTCACAGTGTCTATTCCATGGGGAAAGATTGCTTGGAGCATATACCCCTTGATAATCTCGAAGGGCACATTAGGGAAAGGTTTATATTAAGTGGTTACCCAGATTTTGATCTTATCTCTCATCCTCCATCCAGTCACTACTGTAGAAATAGTTGTTACAAATGTGGAAGTCATATATGCCCCAGAATCAGAAGGCTTGGGCTCTTGTTCTGGCTCTATCTGCAATATATTACTTTGACAAGTTAATTATATGACTTTCACAAGTCATCCTTAGCTTTGGTCCACTGCTCTGAAAAATGGGAATCATGACATGCTATGGTGGGCTTTGGGTGAGATTACGCAAGTGTTCTGTGGATCTTAAAAATGTGAAGTGGAATCATGCTTTCACAATTTGACAACAGACTGCCCTGACCAGAACTTGACCACTTTTGGGCCCCCATCCATAGATATCTTTCCAACTCTGCTGTACGTAGAGGAAAAAATACGGCACATCTTTCATTGCCCTTGGACTGCTATCCTTTATATGACTTCCTGGCAAGTATACAATGGTTTATCCGGTGAGGTAATTATGTTTTAGTCTATGGCGAGGGCCCAAAACAAACTTCTTTATTGCCTTTATGAGATAAAATTCTTGTAAACGGCTAAGGTTGATGCCATGAGGGATGTCTTTCTATTCAGAAGGGAAAGGAAAGAACTTTCAATGGGCTCCCGATTCTGTCTTCCAAATAGTACATTGAGGGCTTACCCCCTTAGCAGGATAAACTTTACCCCAGCTTTAAGAGATACGCCGGTGTGTAATAGAAGCAAGGAAGATGTGTGTGTCTCTATAATTTGTTTGTCTTACTACAGCTTGTCTTCTGTTCTTGTGGACCAATTATTGTAACCAAACTCTATTTTTCTTAGGACAGCACCAAAAGGGATGATAACTATAGAAAAGACAAGACAAAGAGTGTTATGAGCATATATACCTTTACTTTAGTCTCGGGCATGTCATCTTCTGTCTGATCTAGCCCTACTTCTTAGGTTCCGGTCATCTTCTGCATGGCAGAGCCTAGTTTCCTAGGACAAGGGAACATATTTCTGGGCACTTAAATACCTCAATGTTTCCCTGTTTTCCTGCCTGTGGCCCATGAATAGTTTGGCATCTTAGAGCCAGTTTCCTATTTGAGGGTTCTACCTTTATCCAGAACATTGACAGCAAAGATGGTGTCTCCATTCAGGAGGGTGAGTTCCCTGTCCAGTCAAAGTGATATGGCCTCCATAGTATGGATATTTCTGAACCTTAGCAATAACCTCACATGAATCCTATTTATTCCAAGCAATACCCTCATAGAATAAGCCATGGTTTGTTCTTAGATGTCTGGGAGCCAGTGAGAGGGAAATCCAGCAGAGTAGATTTAGCCAAGATAGTCTCTTGTATGTTTGCAATGGTTTTAAGTATTCAAATACTTTTGTTTCTATGGTCAGTGGGAACCCAACCACATGATCAGCTAGGTCTCATATCCCCATTTTACATGAATGATGAATATTGTGAGGCTCATAGAGCTTTGGTGCCATCTCATAGCCAGAGTGTTCACAGAGCCTTGGGTCACTGGATTCTAGACACTTTCTTAAACCACACCTTGATGCCTAGGCCACTTATTCCTAAAGATACATAGCAGACACTGTAGCTCTTTGGAGTATCTTGTCATCTCAGACCTCTAGAACATGATAACTAGCTAATACATTGAGGGAAGTTCTGTATCTGTTTGGGCTCATAATTTTCCTTTTTTTGGAAGGAGTTAAGACACTATCTTCATTCTCTCAGGATAAAGGAATCAATAAATGAATAGATACATAGATAGCTAGATAAATAAAACAGATAACTCATATGTATTATAGCAGGAGATGTTTTGGAAGGCATGAGACATGGTACAGTAAGGAGCCCAATGTGTTACACACAAGCCCTTTGCTCCACCTCAGTTGCCCTTACTGATTCATTTTTCCAACACATCACCTGCCTCCCAGATGACACTGTTACCCCTGCCTCTGGTCCAGCACCTTAACGGAGCATTGTGACTCTATTGGATGCAGTCTACATGCTCTTCTTTGGAGTGGGACGAAATGTCATTCTAGGGAACATGGTATCTGCCTTACTGAGTGGTGGTTGAGGGATAAGATGATATGAGCTGAATGTGTGAAGGAGTCATACCTCCATCAGATAAATCCTATGTGACTGATGTGAAGCAGGGGATGGGAGGGAGCCAGGCAGGTCAATTCCTCCTCCTCCTCCTTCCTTCTGTGAACCACTCTGAGATGCTGTTTTCTATGGAGCCCTTGTGGGGAAAGCACTGTGTGCTAGAAAACAATCTTTGTCGCGTCCAATGATTTCTCTTTGAGTCTCAGAGTAAAGAAGTGGTCCACAGAGTAACTCAGTGAATGGTTTCTCATCTTTTCCTGCCTCAATTCTATTTTTATTTTTAATGCACATCAACTGAGTTTGAACACTGCCCCCAAATGTGGGGTTAGTGCTCTTATCCTCACCTTGAGTTTTGGCTTTGGAGAACCAAGGCTAAGAGCATATCTTAGTGACTCGTATTCTGTGGTAGCTAGTACAGTAATGGGCACATTGTACTCCTTGATAAATTCAGAAATACTAAGTTAAATTGATTCTTTGAAGTACAATAAGTCAGCTACCATCAGGGGTGTTGGCATCTGCAATTTGTTTCTTAATGTGAGATGAAAGGTTAGCATTAGTAATAGGAGAGGAAGTATTGGGAAACAAGTTCCCTTTCCTGCACTTTGAAATCACAGTCCTTAGATCAGATCTTTTTTATGTAACCAAAGCTGAGGCTCATTCTGAATAGACTTGAGTAGTGAGGACTTTATTTCCTCAGCCACTCTCTGGGAAAAACAGGCTCAACCATATATCTGAATCTTCTATAAAAGTCCCTCAGAAAAATTCCTTTTCCCTAATCCAGCCCTGAAAAATCTCCCAGTCACCTCTCTTGATTTATCAAGATCTAATTCAGATTCCAGAGTCTTCTTTTGAAAAATTTTAGATAGATGAATATATTGATATGTAGATTTGTAGGTACACACAACACATCTCATGTAAGATCTTGTACTATCTCTTATGTGCAAATCAATTTTCCCATCTAATTAAGGGGCAGAGTGATAGAGAGCTATGTTATACTCAACCCACCACAAAGGGTGTGTATGAGAAAGAATCTGACAGATATGCATGGCCATGTGAAGACTTGTTATCTCATGTTAAATTTCCTTCTCTAATAGACAGCAGTATGGGTGGCTTGCCAAAACAGGAAAGTGGGTATGTCATATCTCTTTTCTTTTTTTTTTTTTTTAATATATTTTATTGATTTTTTACAGAGAGGAAGGGAGAGGGATAGAGAGTTAGAAACATCGATGAGAGAGAAGCATCGATCAGCTGCCTCCTGCACACCCCCTACTGGGGATGTGCCTGCAACCAAGGTACATGCCCTTGACCGGAATCGAGCCTGGGACTCTTCAGTCCCCAGGCCGACGCTCTATCCAGTGAGCCAAACCGGCTAGGGCCATATCTCTTTTCTTAAGTGAGATCTTTATCATAAAAAAATAATACACTGAGGTCTTTATAATCAGAGTGGAATATGCAATAATGTTGTAAACATATTACTATAATGTTTCTACATTTATAATCAGCTCTATGGAAACTGCCAGGGGTGTCATTAGTCCTTTTGTCCTCATACAATTTGATAATCCCTTCCCAAGGTATTTAGCCTTCTTGAATCACTAGTGACAGTCTAGAACACAAAGGCATTGCACAGGCATGATCTGTTACTGATTAACTGGGCCATCCTTATTTATTTCAGTTAATCTATTAGACAATTTGTAAGGTTCCTATCAGATTTAAAACTCTTGAATTTTATCTGTGATTTATTTAATTTTCATAATGAGACCTGCTGTCTGGGTTCACAGGAATTATGGAGTCAAAATATTACTTCAATCTCAAGTTTACCTACAGTTGTAACAGTTCACTATAATACTGTGTTGACTAGAGTCTGGCTCCTCAAAGGGTGGTCCACAGACTGGCCATGTAGGCATTACCTGGGAGCTGGTTAGCTATGTTAACCAGCATATCTCAGTATTTAATCCAGATCTACTATGTGAGGCTGTACATTTTACCAAGAACCCCCAACTAATTTAGACTCAATAAAATTTGGACTAGAGAGCTGGGGAGATCTCTCAGATCTGATGTCAAGGCTCACTACAAACTAGCACCTTCTAACAACAAGGTTAACTCACAGGCACCAAACTGAATACTTAGATTACATGAGCTACTTGACAGTAAGGAGGTTGGAGTTTCCCAGAAGTGACTGTGAAGGAGTATAGTGTTTCCAGTGCTGCCAATGACTCAAATGATCCCTTCTTCCACAGCTTATTTAATAACCCTATTGAATGTAGACTCTACATGCATGCTCAATGTTGTAACTCTAGCATTCATTTTGGTTTATGAAAATTTTTTTCTTTTTATCATATAAGGGTTTTCAGAGCCAATATCTTCTTAACCTGAAGCCTTTCTTTCAAATTTTTACTTAGCTGCTTTTTTCCCCCTTTATTTTTCAGGACTTATACATCAATTTCTCAGGGCATCTCTTCCTATCCTCCAAGCTCAGTTACCCCGTAATAACCTATCCCATATATGTTTCTTTTCAACCTTGAGGTACCATAATTAAATTACTATATATATATATATATATATATATATATATATATATATATATATATATATATTTAGAATAGTACTTGAAACACACCCAGGCTATGCTGAACCCACTCAAAAATGTTTTTTCTCTGAATCTGTGTGTAACCAGATCCTTCTCTTTCTTTAGATCTCAGGTTTAAACATGATCTCTTCAGAGAACCAGTGTCTTGGCTATAAACAGAAAGTGAGAAAATTTTTCTCTAAGAATAGGAAGAAATTTGAGCCACCTTACCTACCCCTCAGGCCGTGTGGGGAAAGAGAGTAGCAGGAGGAAGAGATGTCAGGGCACCACTTCCTAACAGGAAAGACCCAATAGATGAAATGATTGTACAGGATGATTTGGGGAATAGGAACTCTAGCAAAAGATTACTTTGCCCCAAACATAGCACAGAAACAACAGAGAAAACTACAGGACCTGAACCAGCCATGAGGCTCAGACAAGGGCGATCCCGGGCTACCAAAATTAAGGCCAAGGACCATAGTGGTGTCTCTACAATGACCTGAGAACAGTGGCATAACTCCAGAGACAGAAAATCTTCAGAAGGACTGAGGTTACTTTCTTTCAGGAGAATGGGGACTTAGAAACAAATATTAAGCTATTGAAATGAAGTTATATTTCTTAGACACCTCCAGACTGAGTGATAATGCCTACTAAAACTGTTTTATTGCCTTTGTTTCCCATTAGTTTAAGTCCTATAACAGCTGGAACAAGAGTTAGCCCGACACATCTCTCATAAATTAATCAATAAAAATTTTTAGGTGAACGACTAGAGCAGTTATTGAAGTTCTTATTCCATAGTAAATGCTCATATGTTGATTCACACTGTACTTTCCATGCAGCAAAAGGAACTTTACGAATTATCTTTCTGTCTTATACTTGAGATTTGCTATATATACCCGTGTGGAAAGGAAAAGAATAAAAATATTTATTGAAAAGGTCTAAGTTCAAACATGTTTTAACCAAAATAATTTCTTTCTGGAAAGTGAATCTGAAATTTTGTGTGCCAGTATATAGTCAAGGCCAGTTTATACTGATATAGTACTGTAAGTTTTGTCTGAGCTCACTGGTAAGTAATGAAAATATGGTTGGAAAGTACAGAATTGAGTTTATTTCCTTCTGTGGTAGTAAAGCAGGTCAGTATCTAGAGTAAGATACTATTTTCTGTTAGAGTCACCAGGTGAACTACCAATCCTATCTGAAAATACCAGGGATTTTAGGGGCTTTCTTGCCCCTCCTCCTGCGATAAATCTGCATAACCAACCAGAAGGACATATACTGACTGAGCAAATGAGAAAGTGGGATCTTGCCTTCCAGAAACAGTGTTAAAACAGCACATCGATATTTAAGTAAAAACAACAGCAGCAGCAACAACCACAAAAAGACTGCAATTGTTAGCTCAATACCCTCATTTGGTAAGTGAGGAGACTGAGGCACAGAGAGTAATTCTAACGTGAGAGTTAAGGTTAGAATACACATCTCCTAAATTTCAGTCCAAAGATTTCTCCAGAATACTGCTTGTCACTTCATAACAAGAAAATATTCAGAAGATTTTATGTATAATAAGCATTGCAAATTTCTCCATACATTTATTGTTTGGTGGGAGGTTTTGTGGTTAAGAGCAAGCCTGGGCCAAGAGCCACACTGCATGGCTGAACAGAAAACTAAAAATATCTTTAATTGCACCATTTATAAGGTAGACAAATCATTTAAGTGTGTTTAAAAATCAGAGCACATGATTGCATCTCGATGTAGTTTGGTTACAAAAAGAAATGTATATCTATGTAGGGTTAGAAAGAAAATAAATCTCTTCTCTTCTTTCTCTCTCTCTCTCTCTCTCTCTCTCTCTCTCTCTCTCTCTCTCTCTCTCAAAATATTTTATTTCCCCAAAGCTGAGATGAAGAAACTCACAGAACCTGATTATTATGATTTCAGACTATAATCATTCAACAAGCAGAGAGAACCCTGAAGTTTCTGACCTTTCAGGAATTATGCCAAATGTGTGTTGGTGGGAAGAAGCTGGTATTTAAGACAATATGCAGTAATTCTTATTTTGACTTGGGGAGTATCTAGAATACATTTCTACAGTTATGTTAATATCTTACCAAGAAGGTTCAGACAGGAGAGTGAAGGCCAGAACAACTTTTGAGAAGGATTTAAAACTTGAAGCCTGAGTTGAAGTTGGCTCCAGTGGTATAAATACCACCTACATGATAGAGGAACACAGTTCAACAAGCCAGAAACAACCCCCCTGAAGTGATATTTAAAGGAATTATAATGGACACGAAAATATAAAACATAAGGGAAAATTCTGAGAAATTAAACCACATTAAAATTAAAAACAGAAACTCTTAATCATTAAAAGATACCTCAGAGAGAGAGAGTGAAAAAGATAAGCTGAGCAAAGGAAGAAGATATTTTTAACATAGTTTAGATCTAAAGTATATGAAGAATCCTTACTTATAAAAGAGAAAGAAATAAAAATATAATAAAAAGAGAAAAGACACAGATGGGTATTTCTTAGAAGTAGAAACACAAATGGTCATAAACATATGGAATGTTGCTCAATTGCATTATGGGATAAACACAAATGTAATCATTAAGCTGGTGTTTTGCACAGACCAGTTTGGTAAAATTGTGCAGCTGGGTTATGTAAACTGTTGGTGAGAGTGGGCTGCAATAGGGACTACTATCCACTGCCAATGGGAATATAAATTGGTACAACTGCTTTGGGGGGGAATGAAGTTCTCCAGTAAATTTCAACATGTTCATGCTATAACACACAGCAGTTCCTCTCTTTGGTGCATATCCTATGTAAATTTGAATAGGTGCCCTGGATCAAGAGGCAGGCACTAGGATAGCCCTTAGCAAACAGTGCCAATATTAGTAACATATTGGGGAAAACCCTAAATGCCCAGCCCAGCTAACTGAGTGAATAAACTCTGAAGTATTCATGAGATGAAACAGTAACCACAGAAAATAAGAATTCATCCATTACCAACAGGGATGAATCTCAAACATATAATGATGGATAAAATAAGCAGATGTAATTATCCTAGCTACATGAAAGGAGCAAATACTAGCCTAAACTATATAATTCATTATATTCAAATGCATAAGTAGGAGGTATAACTGGAGAGAAGCAAGGGATTGGTTGATACAAAATTCAGGATTAGGGCTAGCTCTTGCAGGGAGGAAAAGAAATGGGTAAAGATCACTTGATGGTTACACTACCTGTTGGTTAGGTAGTGGCTACACAGTTGTTTGTTTTATTATTTAACCATTCAAATGCGTTCTGTATACTTTTTAATGTTTGATATATTTCAATACAAGATATCAAAAATTCAATAAGCTGTAGAAGAGAAAGGATAACACAAATAACAGATTGTGAAAACAAGATGAAATAAATATATGTATCTCCTGCTGGACGACTAAGACATCCTTTTAAAGAATTAGACCCCACTCTGTGTCTAACTAGCTCATCTTGATTAGTTTCACTGGTGAGGACATATGTATTTTATTTTTATTACACCATGCAGGAATAATTAGGGCTAAAATAGGATTCTATAGGAGATAATTTTGCCTATTCTGATAATCAGAATCTTATTTGTACCTGTTAGGAAGATAGGTTTGAATCTGTATCCAATGCTAATTTTCCTCATTATATTTGTCAGCTAATTTCACTTATATGAACTAGGTCCCTCATTTGTAAGTGGGAATAGTAGTAATTATAAAGTCTTAGTGCTGTTGCAAGAATGCATATAAACCACTTAGCACACTATCTGGCAAACCTAAATTACAGCTTTGAAAAAAACTGTCAGGTGTTTCAATTAGCCTGCATATATACAGAATACTTCATGAAGAGGTTTTTTGTTTGTTTGTTTGCTTTTTACTTTAGATTAACTGAACTTCACACTATGGATTGAGGATTTTAATGTTTGCTAACTAAGTTAACCTAAAAATGTGTATTCATAAAGCAAAGTATAAATAACATATAGAAGTAATAATTTCAAATAGCTCAGCACTAAGAATGGAAACCCTGTTATATTCTACTTTGCACATTCTACTACATTTCTTTAAGCATCAATTTAAGAATACTCAATCCCTTGCCCTGACTGGTTTGGCTCAGTGGATAGAGTGTCGGCCTGCGGACTGAAAGGTCACAGGTTTGATTCCGGCCAAGGGCATGTACCTTGGTTGCAGGCACATCCCCAGTAGGAGGTATGCAGGAGGCAGCTGATCGATGTTTCTCTCTCATCGATGTTTCTAACTCTCTATCCCTCTTTCTTCCTCTCTGTAAAAAATCAATAAAATATATTTTAAAAAAAGAATACTCAATCCCTTAACTTGCAATCATTCAAAGTTCAGTCATCATTCCCTGTCTTTAGCTACTCTGGGCTCTCTGTTCAAAATTCACAAAGTTTAAGGTGGTTCTGTCTTCAATGCATGTAGACCATGTCTGCTGCCAATCACTTATCGCCAGGGAATTGCACCGATGTGTGCCCACTGCACAATGCTGCTCTCTTCTCCTGCATTACATCTTCGTCTCTTAACAATCACTTCTGTGTTCTGCTTTTGAGCCAAGATGACCAGTTGAGGATTATCTCCATACCTTTTGGCAGGAAGAAAATCTAAAAATATGCCTCTCATAGATATGACTCAGTATATCCTCTAAAACTGATGATTTTACTCTTTAAATAATTTATAGTAATGATGGTATAAGAAAAACAAGTACAATTTGCAATAAGCCATAGTTTTTTTATTATTAAAGAGAATATATAAAATTTGATTGAAGTCTGAGATGTTCATCAACATATCTTCCATATCTGGGATGGTGTTTAGTATGTGGTCTGTTAATGAATGAATGAATGCATTATTGACTTAATAAAACTGACACACATGTGAACAGAAAAGGAAACATTTTATTCTAAGCCTTGACATGACCTTGAAAGCCCTGTTTGTTGAGAAAATGTATGAGTCCTTAGGAATTCTTGTGTAGATAATTAAAAAATAACTTTTTTATTTTAGAATCGTTTTCAATTTACAGAAAACTTGCAAAAATAGAACAGAATTCACATAAACCCTACTGTTAACATCAGACACCACTATGGTATATTTGTCACAAATCATAAACCAATATTGATACTGATAAATTTTCATTAACTAAACACTTCATTTGGATTTTCTTAGTTCTTAGCTATGTTCCAAGATCCTTCCCAATGGCTCTTCCTGCAAAGGGACACACATTACTTTGATTTTCGTTTCAATGGGCAAAGCAAGTTCCATAGTCATACCTTACTTCAGGAAGTCAGAGAACTGCAATTGTACAAAGCTTATAGGAGGCTAAAGGAATACAAATACTTTGGTCAGTGGTACTAAATGAATTCCATGATTATAGCAATTCACCCATGTGCTGCATCTTTACACTTCAGGCAGGTGTAGAAGAATGTTTATCTTTTATTCTAAGGTCAGAAATAAAGGTACCATGGACTTTGGAACAGAAGAACCCACGGTTAAATAGCTTGTCCAGAGTTGTACAGCTAGCACATGGCCAACCAAGATTCAAACCCCCAAAATTTGATAATATCCTGATAAAAATAGCCAGTAAACCACAAACATCTCCTATCTTCAGTTGCTACTCCTTGTCCTCAGTGACCTAGCCAGAGGACATCTAATACCCTGGGGCAGGGATCAGTAAACTTTGCTATGAAGAGGCAGAGAGTAGATGTTTGAGGTTGGCTTCTATTATGACCCCCCACTGTAGAGCAAAAGCCCCAGTAGAGAATGCATTAATAGATGAATGCGTTACAATAAAACTTCATTTATCAAAGTAGAGGGCGGTCTGGATTCAGAGCATGGTCATATGTTACTACTGCAGCCCTAGAAACTGAAGGAATCCACACAATGAACTGTGGTATTTTGATATATGTAGTTTGTGATATATACAACTCATAATTCACTGATTTGATTATTTCATCATTCTTTAAAACTCTCTTTGTCAATGATTTTTAATCCTTATGATTGATCATTTAAAAATAACCTCTATTCTTTGTTAATCTTCTGTTCACATCCTTCTGTATCTCATGGTAAGTTATGATGATCTCTAGGCTAATAGGATTACTTACCTGACTCTTAAGGAAAGTATATGCAGATTAAATTATTTTGAGGTGGCTCTTAGGGATACCATGAAGTTGAAGAAGACAGATATAGGGCTATGGCAGTTAAAACTAGGAAGTTTAAGGAAGTTTGAAAAAAGTTTCCAAAACTTTCCTTTGTTTGTTTATTTTTTTAAAATTTTCAAATATATATATAGAGAAATCCTGTGTGGTCTTTATTACACATAACATATCAACTAACGATGGGAGATGCCAAAAACTATGCCATCAGGAATTTTTGAAAGGCTTTCAGGCTGTATTTATATAAATTACTTTCCTCTGTTATGTAATCACAATAAAGGAGTTGGACTGAAACTTTAAAATATTTTTCATCATGGAAATATATTTATATACATTTTGTGAATAACAGCATGCTTATATGTAAATAATACATATGTTTATATAGTTTTATGTATATGAGCATACACATATCTATACTTAAAGCAAAGAAAGGAGTTTAAAAGGAAACCAGGTTGGTCAGATGAAAATGCTAAGGAGATATCCCCATATGTGTGGGGTGTACCCAACACAACACAATATTTTCATAATGATTAATGAGCAGGAGAATATTTTCTTTTTAAAGAGTTTCCTTGGCTCACTCAGGCTGTCTTGAAGCTCCTCTTATATTGTGATACATACCTGCTCCAAGATGGAATGGAAGCTCTTTAAGAGTTGGTCTTAAATCCAGCTATAAGAATTTGGTGGATTAAAATTGGCCTCAAGTTCTTTGCAGTTCCTACCCACAAGAAGTCTATTTTCCCAACCCTTAACTTGGGCTGGCCTTATAATATGCTTTGACCCAGAGAAAACAATGGAAATTATTTTGTACAACTTCTCAAGAGGCCTTATAATTTTTTCATTTGCGTTCTTGACACACCATGTGGAGAGAGAGGCCAGGGCACAGTTAGCACCAACCAGACATGAGAGTGAAGCCTTCCTGGACCATCCAGTACAGGTAAACAACCAGATGACTGTAGTCACATATGTGACCCCAGCTGACCACAGCAGAGCAATCACTCAGCAAGCCCAACCCACTAAATGGTGAGACATGATAAATAATTGTAGATTTAAGCCATATATGTTGAAAAATACAATACAATAGTGTCAGAGAACCCCTAAACATGTTCAGTCTGAATTAGGAATATGTGAGTGTGCTTCTATACTTGTACGTGTTTGTAGGTATGGGTATTATGTGAGTACAGTGTAAAGAATAGTAGGACACACCCTAACTGGTTTGGCTCAGTGGATAGAGCATCGGCCTGCGGACTGAAAGGTCCTGGGTTCGATTCCAGTCAAGGGCATGTACCTTGGTGGCAGGCACATCGGTGTTTCTCTCTCATCGATGTTTCTGGCTCTCTATCCCTCTCCATTCCTATCTGTGGAAAATCAATAAAATCTATTTAAAAAATTAAAAAAATAGTGGGACACAAATAATTTTTATTGAATCCCGTGTGTGCAAGGTACTGTGAAATATATGTTTATTTAAACTATGTTTTATGTGACTATTCTGATTATTGTATCAGTGTTAACAAAAAAAAATAACTTTCCCTCTTCTTTTGGCACATGAACAGTTCAATTTTCTGTCAACCAGAGAAGATAACATCACAGACACACTCAAAATAAAATATTCACCTTTCTAAAAATTTAATTTAAAACTATTGCCAAACACATAATAGGCAAAATTCAATGATAGATAAATTAAGTGGGAATAAAAATCTAATGTTCATAAGTTTTAAACATTTTTTCAAAACAACAGGTAAAACTCAAACATCCAATAAAGTAGAAAAAGATACTATTACTAAACTTGTAATACATTGATACCTAAGGAAGAATGTTTATTCAAGTAAAAATATCAAAGCAAAAATTGACATTATGTATTTTTTAACATACTGTTTTGTTAATTCATTCAAATGACATTGTATAATGCTAACTATCAGAAACTTTAACATGAGCAAAACAGAATCCTCCCATGAATTAGTTCAGAGCTAAGTGGAGGAGATGGAAAAACAAATGATCAATGTAATTTACTGGGTTAATACTAAATTGTTGAGATATGCAAGAGTATCGAAAGATTTGAGAAACTTTGCAAAGAAATAATAGAGAATCCTCCTTAAAGGAGGTGAAGCCAGAAATTTCCTAAAGGAAAAGATAGGATTTTCCAGATGAAGGGAGTGCCAGGGGAGATGAGGAAGTTATTTGAGAGAAAGTGGGGACCATATACAAAGGTTAAGGAGAGAAATGGGAGGGAAATACAAGAAGTATGATAAGGGGCAGAGCTAAAGTGGCTAGAAACTTGCAAACAATATTGTATTCCTTCAAGAGTTCCATTCTAACAATTCTAGAATTAACCTAAAGGCAGTGGGGGGAGAAGGGGCACCAGGTCTGTAACATGTTAAAGTTAGATTTTTTAAATAAAACTCATTCTTTGGAGGATGGTTTTAGGAGTAAAATGAGGGGCCGAAAGACCAATTAGGAAGCTGGGACAATAGTCCAGAGAGTGAAGGTGTAGAGTTAAGATAACTCTTAATTTTAGAGCTCAGTGTATCCATATTCAACTATGAGTTGTTTATTCCTTAGAGTGGCAGGCAGACCTAAGGTGGTACCCATGATCCCTGGCTCCTGATGGTCACAGCTCTGTGCAATTTCCTCTCTTGGAGTATGGAAGGGACCTGTGATTTGCTTCTATTCAATAAAATATGGCAAGGGGGAGGAATCTGACATCATTCCCATGACTATGTTACAATATATGAAACTCCACCTTGCTAGTCAACTGGCTCTAGAGACTGTCCTCACTGGCGTGACAAATTAAGAGGCTATGTGGGGGTGGGAATCACATGTCGGGGAACTGTGGGCAGCCTCTAGGAACGGAGGACAGCCTCCAGCTGACAGCCAGCAAGAGGCTGAGGCCGTCAGTCCTACAATAAGGAAAGGAACTCTGCCAAAAACCTTTGTGAGCTTGGAAGTAGATCCTTCCCCAGTCCTTTCTCCAGATGAGAATGCAGCTCAGTTGACACCTTGATTACAGTCTTGCAGAAAATCCAGATAAGCTATGCCCAGACTCCTGATCTGCAGAAACTTTGGGATACTAAATGTGTATTGTTCTGATCCTGTAAATTTGTGGCAATTTGGTATACAACAATAGATAATGAATAATTATTTATTATAAAATGAGATGTATTTCTCTGTGTGTTCTGTCCTCCAGAACACACAAGATTTCTGTAGCTACTTTTTAAAACTTACATTAGCCAACTTACGTAATCTTTTAATAGTCTGCCTAACTTGCCCGCCTTTTGGCCCTCAATAATGGTTTGGCAACTCAGATCCAGTTTATGGAAATTGCCCTTAGCAATATATTTAAGTACTTTTGTTTTCAGTGCCAAAATTCTGAATTCTTGAATGATATTTCTAGGCGTATGGCTTTGCTGTCAACCAAAATGCCTTATCTCCATTGCATTGATCTCATGCCAAGATGGTAAGGTTCCCAAATCCCCTGGATGCTTTGATTTTAATTACAGTGAAGTCTACTGACATAGAGCTAACTACCACTTCCAATAGCAATAGTGTTGCCAGGCATTATCAGAAATCTCTGAGGATCCAGGACAAGTGGCTTCCAAAGGCAAAGCCCATCGAGTGGACTTCTTGGTCAACCAACACCTTCACAGGGAGCCTCTTTTTGTGTCATATTTGAAGGACAGTCCTCCATTCTCAAGCTTTGTTCAGTCTCTTCCCTAACTGGCATCTTCTCAGCCTCCTGATATTTTGTCCTAGTTGTGAAGCTCTTCTGAGCTTTTGAGGAGATTAAGAAAATTCAGCTGCAAGACCATTATGGAATACTCACCTGCATCAGAAAGCTACAAGGACAGAAATATGTAGGAGGGAAGAAAAAGGGACACATCTAGAGCTCATTTCTCAGAAGGTAATCTTCCCATTATGCCTGGGTTACTTTTACAATGACCTTCTTCTCTTGGCAGTGATCACACATTAAATTCTCTGTTGCCCTGGTCCAAAACACAACCATTTACACTAATAGGAAATCTGGTGTTTCTTTAACTGTGGTCAGAGGATAGAAAATTTTACAGAGCAAGGCCCTAATATTCTCCAGCATGACTTGAGCTCAGCCAACTCTCAATCCTCAATTAGGCAGATTGCTTAGGGTTGTTTATTTCCTAGTCTACATAGTGACAGTGTCTTTTCTGGCTCTGAAATGTTATGTTACTGTGAATATGGAAATATATATCCTGGCCACAGACAGTCATATGTTCTTTCTTGCAATCTTTATTTGTGTGAGAATGTCTAACCCTTTCCAAAGGACTGCCTGAGGCAAGTAGAAAAGAAAGGAAAGCTATAAGGTGTTGCCTTATGTGTTAGGGTTTACTGACTAATTTATACATCACAACCTTGTGAGTTTAAAAAATAGCATTAGCAGTTTTATAGATGAGGGACAGAGGCCTGAGGAGGTGAAATAATTAGGAAACAGTTGAGAAACATTTAAACCCAGGCATGGCTGACTCCAAAGGCAGTGCTTTCCCAGTTACTTGCTGCTATGTTTCTCAGCTTGTTTGACATGATAATTTGAAACTCACAGGGGCAGATGTCTGTCTTTCATGGGTACTGGAATGTATTGAATAAGTATTTGTTTAAAGAAAGGATGAGAGAGAGAGAAGAGAGAAGAGAGAAGAGAGAAGAGAGAAGGGAGAAGAAGAGAGAATTGCTGAACTATGTAAGCCCCACTAGAATGAAAAGAGAGAGTGAGAGAGAGAAAGGGGGGAAGGGTGAAGGAGGAAGGGAAGGAGGAAAAGCAAAAGGAAGAAAAGAAAATCAGAGATTTTAGGACAATAATGATTCAACTACTTCTTCAGCAGAAATGGATGGAGGAATTGAAGTTGAATTCATCTCGTTGTTCAGCATTTTCCACATAGGTTTGATGTCAGAGTCTTCCCCTTCTCTAATAGGCTCTATGGTGGGAAGCCAAGGGGGAGATTGGCGATTGTATTTAATTATGTTCAAAGAAAGTCACAGAATACTCAGCAGATGTTGGGCTTGCAGCTGGGATCCCATAACAAATGCTGCTCGGCTATCTCGCCTTGCACATTATTGCACCAAAGCAAGTCCCAGAAAATGCCCAGCAGACACATTGGCTGAGACTGAGTGAGAAAAGATAACAAATCTTAAGGAAACATGTTGCCTATTATTCCTCCTAATGAGAGCTGCCAGGGTGTACATTGAGCAGGCCTCCCGGCTGATACTGGGACACAAAGGACCTTAATGCATCCCACACAAAGATGTCATTGGCAATCTGGAGCAACAAAGGAGATTGAAGCCTTGGAAGGTAGGCCTTGTTTCTTGATACTGTATATCCCAGGGAAGATAAATAACAACCACACAGTTGGCTTTCTCAAGCCCCACAGGCATTCAAAAGCAGCCTGTTGACGGCAATTAGGATACCCCAGCCCTTAAAATCCAATGCTCTAAGCAGGCAGTGGGCATGTTTCAGATTTACCATTGGAGGCAAACTCACTGAAGGAGATGACAAGGGAGAAAACACTAGTGATTTACAGTGAATGCACAGCCGCCTCGAGGGCGTCTCCTCTAATGCCTCCCAGGTAGAATAGGCTAGTTTCACACTTTGTAGAAAGTGGGGGGGGGGGGGTGTTAAGCTAGTATTTCCTGCATCTCTCCACCTGAAGGCTTTCTTTGCTGAGGGTGCTCCTAGTACAGATCAGGCCAGAAGATCTGGGGAGTTAATGCCCGAAGATTTACTCTCAGGGGATGAAGTATAGAGAGTGTGGACAAATGCCCCAGATTCCTCATAGTTGCTGGGTAATATTATATTCTGCATCTCTCAGTGTACCCCAAGCTGAACTGAGCCTTAGATGTCACAGTGTGGAGTATGTTATATATAACCCACTCATTTTTACATCCACTACTGGTTTTCTTGATTTCCCTATCTCTCTTCTCTATTTCCTTGCCTTGATTCCTGAAATTATATTCTAGATAAACCACTGGCACCAAAATCTTGTCTCAGACTCTGCTTTTGAGGAAAATCAAATTCAGGGAGTTATCCAGGAGATTTCAGGATCTCCTTCAATATTACCATTTACAGAACTTAGAGGGCTCCTTTCTGCCTATGGAATAAGTGGAAATGGGTGACATGTGTGATTCTTTTTAACATAATCCTAAACTAACTTCTAGACACAACACAACAGTTCCAGAATACTCCTTATAGTTTCCCTATTTTAAGCCTTAGTATAGAGTGTCCCCCCCAAAATAAATGTATACATATATATTTTTGGTAGCTCAATTGATGTTTCTTTCTTTTTAGATTTAACCCAATGGAATTAATAATTATTCAACATGTATATACCTTTTTTGGGACACCCTACATATAAACTTCCTTCAATCTGCATTCCTCACTTAACAGCTTTATATTTTTTCTCCTTTGCTTTCTTTAAGTGATCTTTTTACTCAATGATGCATTTTATGCTTCTAAAAATAGAGCAGGGTGCTTCCTTTCTGAGGTACCATAACATTTTGTGGGTACCTTAATTAAAAGCATTTCTAATTTTCACCCCTAACCTATAAGCAACTTCAGAGTATACACTTTCTTTTCTATCTTTGTACTCTAATTTCTATCACAGCCTGACACCCAATAGATGCCCAATTAAAAATGTGTTGTTTGACTCAATGAATAAAGGAATAAAATGTCAATGCTCCATTTTCAAGGACAGATGTTTGATGATTCTGCTTGTGGACAAAAAGAAGCCACATGTCAGCCTGACTCAGGGAAGGCCTGCATGGTGGCCTTCCAAACTCATAGACCTAAAGTAACCACAAAGGATACTCTGAAGTTAAAACCTTTTAATTAAAAAGCAGTTTATAGTGGATCGTCATGTCCTAGGCCAGTATCTTCCCTGACAAAGATCAACTTTGATCTTTACTGAGCCTATTGTCTTTTTGCATCTAAGATAACATACCTGTGGAATGTCAGGGTAACTTCCCTTTTTCTAGATGTTAATTATTGACTATTAACTATCTTGTATCTTGTAGGTAAAAGAAGTATGTGTCTATCATTTTACTTTTTATCCAATCCCAAAGGTTTCCCCCCTTTGCTTTCCCCTGCCTCCTTAATCTATCACCAATGGATTTCATGTAACCTACTTACATCCCCTCCTTTGATTGTAATGTATAAAACAAGGTGAAAAAAAAACACTGAAATTCTCAGAAGCATTATCCTAATACATTGAGATTCTGCTTCCTGAGAAATGTTGACAGTTTGGCTCAAATAAACTCACAAAAATTTTGTACAGGTTTGAATGTTTTCTTATGTTAACATGTCTCTTCCCTCTCCCATCCTAGGTAAGGGTATTGAAATAATAGAATTTTTCATTCCAGGTTTTCTGGGAAGTCAATAAGTTTTCTCAGGATAGGTAAAATATGAAGTATTATAAATTATCAGACTGGGTACTTTGTTGAAATTTTTGATCTGTGTCCTCCTTTCAGAGCAGACATTTAAAAGTATAGTGTACTCCATACTGGTGACCAACACAATGTAGAGTTGTGACTAAGGCAGTGAGCTAGGTAAATGGGATCTGGTGAAATAATGGAAGACTTAGAAGCACAGAACTGAAATTCAGCTCCTGGTTTTCCTAGAGATCTTGGTCAAGTCACTTAAGATTTCTGCTTCTCTATCTATAAAATGAAAATGATATTTAATTTGCATGGTATTTTGAGTATTTTAATGAAAGATTATATGCAGGTGTACTTTATAGAATGTCATGTGACTACACATATATACTGTTTGTGTCTTTCTATGTACATATATTTACTTATAAATAATTCTCAAAATTTTAATTTTAATAATAAATTCTATATGTAAAATAAGCCTTCAGGACCAAAACTAACACCACCAACATGCAACTTAGAGATACATGATATGGACCCAGAAATTTGGGTAGAATTTTGCATATGAACTAAATCCTAAGAAGTAGAGCCCATCCTAATTTTAAAGACCTGTAAAGAAGTAAGCATTCCCATTGCTCAGTTATCCTCACAATTTGAATTGGGAAGTTTAGGCACTAAACACCTAAATATGTAAAACAATATAAGCATATGTATTTTTTAATAGGCATATGCTTATTATGCAGAAAAATATTGCTATGGTCAAGACTGTACAACCATAATTTTCTTGTTCTAACAAAAGTTGATTCCAGGACTGACACTTGATATCGTTCTCACTCTCACAGAATAATTCAAGTGGTTTCCCAGGGTGTTGCAAAATGTAGTGCTTCTGGTTGTGATTATTTCCAGGAAGAGGAGCTGTTCATGCAAGAAAATGTGCCAGCAGTGCTATATGGCATGTAGAATTATGCAATTCCACACACTGACCGGAATGAGATATTTGTCTGCATATTCAGCACTTAGGATTTATGAGATCCTGTGTGTCATATGTCTGCCCAGAGTTTCGTGATGCATTGGGATGGGGCGAACAGAAGGGTTCTGGGAGAGATGGAAGCAGGAAATAGAGCAGACACAGACAACCAGGATTAAGTTCAGTCTGTCAATATTACCCCAAAAGCAAAGCGTTAAGGGCAAAATGGTTATCAGAGAGCATTTATTCTGAGATAGGAGTTGGAGGAAGTGGATATAGAGACTTACTGAGGGGATGGAATTCACAGCATGTGATAGTTAAGAATCTAGGTGCCTAGTAGGTATCAGGAGAAATCTGTAGTTGGATAAAGATGTCTCGGGCATGTAGGCAAGGAGCCAGGCCCAGAATTTTAGTTCTTGGCTTAAAAAAAAAAAAAGAATCCAGATCCCAGCTTTAGAGGTATGAGACCCCAAATAAAAAGCCAAGTACCAAGATCAAAATAGATTTATTGAATCAAATATGTGGTTCAGATGTGAACCATGTCTCAGAAATAGGGTAGAGCTAGGTAGCACTCAGATCGTAAGGCTGACTCCCAGGGTACTGGATACATCCCTTCTATTTTGAAATAGGAAATCCCTAAGGTCTAGGACCAGGTCAAACCTGTAAATTAGGCTGAATTGTTCTGGTTTGAGAAAGCCGTGATAGGCAAGAGAAAGAAGCCAATCAGAGGCTTATACTGTGAATACTGCAGAATGAAAATGACCATTGTCTATCAATGCTTAGAGAATCATCATAGCATAAGGCATTTTCTGTTTCTCATGGATTGATCCTACAGAATCACTTTCTCCGAGCAATCAGAAGTCCAATGTACCACATCCTCCTTTTTGGAGAAGCACTGTTTTTTCCTCTAGAGTTGTAGGATTAGCTCTCTATCAGGGATCTTGTCTTGAAGGCTAAAGTAATGACTTAGTCAAGTTTCATGGTGGAAATCATCCTTTTCCAAATCCAATTACATTCCAGCTGGCAAAAAGCACTGGCTGTCTCCAAACACAAACATCTGGAAGAAGGCTTGAATTGGCCATCTCCCCGCCTCTTATGCCTGCCACTTTCTTAGCTAGTAGGTTAGAAACATGTTTTTGGCTGGACAGATTACATATATTTTTTAACCATGCAGGTGTACTCTGTAGAATGTCATGAAATCTCTGAAGTAACATAAAGCAGACCAAATAAGATATAGAAGGCACAAAAGCCATTATAGTTCTATTTTATTTAATAATTGTGTATCAACTGCAGTGCTTAGACCCCCCCAAAAAAAAAACTGATGACTATGTTGTTAATAAACCATATATGGGTTTATTGTTCAGTTAATTGGATATTTCATGTGTCCAAAGACTGATCTAAATGGAGCCCTTGCTTGGACACTAGGTAGACCACGTGGTTGAAAAAGTATAATGGAAATGAACAGGGTCACATCTAATCTTACGCTTGATTTTTAACAATTTCGTTCTTAGGTTTTGCAGGAAACACTGCCAGGAGAAAACCCATCCTTTGAGCCTCTATAAAACTGTTTACTAACTTTGTCAACACAAACAGCCTCCTTAGTACACCCTGATCTTTGGTTTCTTCATGTGTAAAATGTAGGTCATAATAATTATTACAAGGTTTGCAGAGATGATTACAATAGATACTGTATACAAAGACATGCCAAACAGCAGGTGCTCATTACATGGCAGTTATTATTTTTTATTGTTGTTATTATTAAGCTGTGACATAGCAATCAGATTGGCATGGTCCACCAAGAGCATTGAGAGTCGTTGCCTGAAAAGACAGGGATTTCCAATTTATAATAATTAGTGAAAGGGGTCAGGGGACAGTTGACATCAGTGAGAGTAAATTGTGTTCCTTTGGATACATCTGGAATTCAGCTGTGGAAAGAGTCCATTCCCTTCTCCCCCTTTTTTTTAGAATACCAACGTAAATATCAGACAACTATTAGCCCAATGTCCTCCTTCCTCATTCTCATATGTCAGCAAATCATTCCTAGACACTTCCTGTTCAAGTTTTCAATCTGCCTGTTTCCTGGTGGAAAGATAGATTTGATAATATTCCTCACTGTCTGAAATTCTTTTTCTTATCCCAGCCATTCTGACAGCCAGTGTTTTAAAGACTAGAAGATTAAAGGCAGTTTATTCCCTCTTAGATTATTTGCTTGTGATGGAATGTAATGATCTAGTATGATAATTTTATGAGAAATCAAAGTTGTTCATCATGTAAATTTATATTCCCAAACTTCTATGGGAGTATTTTATCTAATAAAAATATCATCTACTAGTATAAAAATACATTACCTTTTATTGCTCTTTTCAGATCATTTTTTAAATGAATATTCTTTCTTGGTTACAAATTTTCTTAAACTCTAAACTCATTGACTCACTCAACAAATATTTATTGGGTGACTAATAGGCCTCAGGCATTGTGAGATTTTTTTTTCCCTGGGAAATAATAATGAACAAGACAAATACTTTAATCCTGTCCTCATGGAGTTTAGACTCCACCAAAGGAAATAGAAATGAAACAATAAATCAACCTAATATGGTGGAAAAAATGTATTTCATTAAAGTAAGGAAGTCAGGGGAAAGAGGTGGTTCTCTAATGGACTACATTTATTTAGAGAACTAGCTTGGTGATCTTATACAGTATGAAAACACACACTCTTAGAGTGATTTAGTGGACTTATTCATTGGCTCTCAAACCTGGCTTAGATAAATTTAAAATAGTAATTGATGCTTGAGCTCTACCTCCAGAACTTTGGTTTTATTGCTTGGGTGATGCCCAGATGTAGGGATTTTTGTCATGCTCACTGAGCATTTCTAATAGCGGGGAGTAAGAGTATATTTAATTTGCTGTAAAATGTGAAAAATACTTCACCCCTACCAACACCACTACCACTGACCCCAACTTTTCAGGAAATTTGAAACATACTACTATGATTTTTTATTATCTTCTAAGGAATTTAGGTTTTGTATAATGTGCTGTATAATGACTAAGAAATATTGTCATCGTAGTAGCCAGGCTGCCCCAGTCATAGAATATGGACAGAAAGAATTTAGCACACTTATCATCTCAATTGTTCCCATTAGCTTTCTTATTAAATCAATTACTCAAATGTCACTTGCAAACTGAAGTTTGAACTCTCAAAGTCTAATAATTGCCAAATTATAAAGCCATACATGGTCAAATGTCCTGAGAAAACTAAAAAAAATGTTAAACCTCAGAGTAGGGTAAAGAAGGAGTGATACGTTCTGGTAATCTATAATACTAGACCTTAATGTTTCTTTTTGAAAATTAACTTCTGGGGAAAAAAAGTTCTTTATTGGTAGTACCTGGAAGCTCTTATTATAGACCTTCAAAATGCAGAAATGATTGAAATAAGGTTACCCTTTGAGAACTGAACAGCAAATCAACTCAGTTGACTGGGAAAAGAGTATGGCAAGTTAGTCCCAAGTAATGTAATAATAGAGCTAAAATTGAGTAAATGGATTAAAAGAAGAATCATAGGAAAAGGAGGCAAAAAATAAATAAAACTGAGGTGGAAACAAGCAGTGTAGAAGTGCTGGAGAATCCTTAGCCTTTGTTTTGACTTTGAGTTTTCCTGATCCTCATGATAAAGCCACTCTAACTCTGGAAATGCAGATGGCTTAGCATTGTGACAGTGATCTTAGCGAAAGCTGTACACTAGCACATCTGCTCCCATTGCCAGAAAATCACTGTTATGAGATGCACCGTGTGACATCTGAGTCATCAGGCTCCTTACATCTCACTCCATGTGCATGAAGCAAACTCTGATTAGGATTTGGCTTCCCAAGTACATCAGCCTATAGGGACTCAAGGGGCTGATTATATAGACTTTAAGTATATCCAGTTCTCATAAAACTGTGCAGTAGCTTCTGATTGCAATTTGGCACCCTGTTTACCTTGACTGCATGAAGAAAATAAATTGGTTACACCAACCTGAGTATCTCTGATGGTGTGACAATGATTTCTCATTGTAACCTCAAAAATTGACATTGTCTTCATACATCAGTCTCATGATCTTGGTCCATTTCAATCTATCTGAACAGATGTATCTGTTCGTGTGATGACAAAATTAGCCATATGAGCATGCAACATTGAGACATGGGACATTCAACAGAGAATATATCTCTTTCTTACAGATGGGATAAGCCCAGATTTTGCTATTGTAACAAGATCATGATGTTGCTTATGAGGATTTTCTTTTATTTAAAACTTTAGTTCAATAGATAAACTTTTTAGCTATCCCCAAAATACTGGAGAGAAACCATGTTTTGTGAGGATTATTTGTTTGTTTGTTTTGTTCCAGTACAGAGTAATATCCTATAATATTTATTCTTAATTACAGTGGTTTAAATAAGATCAAGAAGGGAATTGGCACTTTCAGAATAAAGGTGTAGGGAAACCTTTATTTAGTAGAAATTTAGTGGAAAGAAGATACTTGAATCAGACAGTTACCAATTCAATTCAAGGACTGTGAATTGCTTGTTGGAAGTGTGGGGGAAACCACTCTCACACACAAATCAGAATTGGGTCTCAGAGTGCCAAAAGAATTTGCAAAAATAAGTGAAGACAATAAGAGAAAGGCAGATCGCTGAGTCATTTATAAAGCACCTTCATATATGCTATCTTCTTTTCTTTTTTTTCCTATCAATAATTACATGAGTTAGGACAATATTTCCATTTTACAGGGGAGATAATTTATTCATAGTATGTGACAGGAATTGTCTAAGGTCACACAGATGAACAAAATAGATGTAGCATAACATAGCTAACATGACATCGATAGAAAAATGAGTCTCTTAATTCAAGGTTATAACTCCAAATCTCATGCCCCATGACATGTTTTAAAAATTATATTTTATTCTGCTATTTATCTACTTAATTTAACTACTTTATTAAAGGCTTATTATGAGTATAATTCTTATAATCTCATGTATACTTTTCCAAGCCACTTTAATCTTCTAATGGGATACTTTAAATGTTATTGCATATGTATTCATAACTATTTTTGTTGGTTGTGGTCATCTTGTGATCCACCAGGGTGCCTTTCTCTTACTGTCTTCAATTATTTTGGCAAATTATTTTGGCATTCTGAGACCCAATTTTGATGTGTGTGTGTGCGCGCGTGTGTGTGTGTGTGTGTGTGTGAGTCATTTCCTCCACACTTCCAACAAGCAATTCTCAGACACCAGCTGTGTCAATTCAATTCTGACACTGTCTACTGAGCAATGGCATCAGATTCCATAGTTAATGGATTAGTCTTATTAGACTATCCCCCTCATACACTCTTGAGGAGAGCAAGTCACAAACCCAGGTTGTCACCTATATTTTGATCAACTAATTATAAACCAGATGTTTCCATGACCACCTCTTTGAGTTCCATTAATATGCTAGAGCTGCTCACATGACTCAAAAAAACAACAACACATTTACTTACTAGATTGCCAATTCATTATAAAACAATGTAGCTCAGGAGCAGCCATATGGGAGAGATACATGGGCAAGCTATGGGAAATGATCCAGGAGCTTCCATGTCCTTTCTGGGCATGCCACTCCCCTGGCATCTCCACATGTTCACCAACCCAGAAGCTCTCTGAACCCTGCCCTTCTGGGATTTCATGGAGGCTTCATTACATAGACATGCTAGATTACATCATTGGCCATTGGGTTTTGATTCCATCTCCAGCCCCTCTCCCCTCCCTAGGAGTGGGACTGGAAGTTCCAACCCTCTAATCACAATGTTGGTTCTCTTGGCAACCAGCCCCCATCCTTAGGTGCTTTCCAAAAGTCATGTCATTAACATAATGAAAAACACCTTTATAGCTCTCACCACTTAGCAAATTCCAAGGGTTTTAAGAGCTCTGTGCCAGAAATGGGGACAAAGACCAAATATATATTTCATATTATAAATCACAATATCACAAAATACTCCCAAATTCTACCACTCTGTGATTAACATGACATTTCCAAAATTCTCCAAATGTCCACATGGAATAAATGTCATGGTATGAGGTAAGACTTCCATGACATCTAATTCACACTATGCACTTCAACAAATCTTTAGCAACTTCAGTAAGGTTATGGAAAGTCTAGTTGAGAGTTAGTTTGTGCTTACCAGTCAGCTGTCCTACAAATCCCATCATATTCTGTCTGTAATTCAACATACCTGAGATCAAGTCATAGATCCATAGCTCTGTGAAATTGGCCAATATGTTTCTCTATAAAATGGTAATAAATATTAGGCTGTGAAGATTTCATTAGATAATACATGAAAGCAATTAGCACAATATCTTGCCTATAGTAAGTGGTCAGTCAATAAATAATAGCATGTACAATCCTAAAATGATTCATAATAATGTATTTTTCTTTTCTTTAGAGTGAAGTGAGTTTTGTCTCTTCCTATTTTTTTAAATTTGATTCTTAATTTTATCCTGGAAGCCATAAAACAAGCCCACTACATATAATAATAGCTACTAATAATCAAGTCTTTGTCTTATATTATCTGGTATATTTATGATAGTCTAGTAAGGTAGGTCTGATTTTGTTTGTTTGTTTGTTTTAACAATTGAGTATTTTAACAAAACTCTGGCCCAGAAGTCTTCATGATTGTTATAACAAGAGATGGAGATAAGATTTAAGCTACCTGGCTCCCTTTCCAATATGCTTTTCTTCTATTAGGTTAAACTGTATTTCTGTTTCAGGGAACAAAATGCAAATGTGTGAGAGAGTTGGCATATTACCCCCATCATTTTGTCACCAGTAAAATTTTAGGTGCCAATGAATATCAGTGGGAGATATATTTCTTTTGAAGGGGTGATTTCTAGAATCCCTTAACTTATATGCAAAAGATAATAAAACTTCTACACATATGTCTGAAGCTGTCTGCCATGTTTAGAATCTTTGAATGGATTCAGAGGCTGCTATTAAAACTGGTTTAAATGGGAAGTTTGGGATTTAGGGCTTTGACCAAACAGATTGGCCAGCTGAAGGCAGAATGCTTTTATCCAATATAATTTTATAACATTTTGAAGACCTAGGATTTGAAAGTGATGTTGCATATAATACAAGTTTATAGTTGCTAGTAGCCACCAATACTAAACAGTCAGGAAGAAGGCAGGTTGGATATTGAAATAAATTTGAATTCAAGGTGATAACAAACGAAACATTTCTTTGCTTAGTTCTAAAATTTTGAACATGAGTATAATGGGCCACAAAGTTCTAGACTTGAAGAATTTTTACCCAAGAGAATATATTACCTGAAAGTATAATGATTTAAAAACAGTAACCAGTATTATTTTTTGCTTGCTAATTCAGTACAAGAGAGTCCCACAGTTCAATTCTTGCCATAGGAGGACAAAAGACAACAATGTAACTCGCCTTTCCTCTTCTTTGGCCCAGGCCAGTGCTGATAACCTTTTCAGGATAATAGCAAGAATTCACATAACAGCTTAGCTGGAAGTTCTGAGTATGAGGGCATGAAACACAGAAGGGAGGAATGTTTTGGCACCATCACTGCCTGTGGTCACAATAACTACAGAGGATAGGAAAACATATTTATTATATAAAATAAAATTCTGTGCTGAAATGTTGCATGGCTTCCATAAACAACTATTATCTGAAAAATAACAGAGCTGCATGCCTCTGCTGTATGTGAAGTTTTGGCTGGGTGTTTCTCTTATTTTAAAGGATTGTTAGTCTTTCCCCATATTTAATGATTTTGAAAATTGAAGAATACCAAAGAAAGATGATTTTGTCCCAGTGATAAAAGTTTAATATTACACAGTATATATTACCTCCTCCTTTTTTAATAGAAACAGATTTATCATTCTTTCCAATCATACCTCTCAAACAGCCAGAATGGCCAGGATCAACCTGGCAGAATGACAACCAGAGTTGCTTTTCTGGAAAAACGTATATTCTAGGGATAAATAATGAAATTAATAAGACATATATAAGGTAATTTAAAAGGCTTTTAAGCCATGAAGAAAATAAAATAATGCAACGTGTTAGAGGGTGGCTTTGGATATACTTATTTTTTAAATTTCTGCATTACAACTTTCCAGAAATTTCTCAATTTAAAGCAGCACAGTTTATCAACTTGATTTACACTTTTCGTAAGTCAGGAGTCTGGACATGAGTTACCTGGGCCACCTGCTCACAGTTTATCATGTTAAAATCAGAATGTTAACTGGTTACAGTTTCATTCAGAGCTCAGGGTCCTCTTCAAAGCTCATTCAGTTCCTTGCCATTGTAGGACCAGGATCCTTGTTTCCTTGTTGGCTATTGGTCAAAAGTAATCTCAGCATCCTCAGGCCTTACCTTCCTCGGGTCCCTGTCATGTGACCTCCTCCATAGACACTCTCATAAAATGATCTTCCACATACACAGAAGAAGATCTCTGCTTTCAAAGGGCTCTCCTGATTAGGTCAGGGCCACCCAAGATAATTGCCTTTCGGATCAATTTAGAGTCAATTTATTAGGGACCTTACCTCAATCTGCATACTCCCTTGTGCCAAATAACATGTAAAGATGATAAATAGCATAATTATGACAGTGAAATACCAATATAGTCACATTATACAAGAATTACATTATACAATTATACAAGAATATGGGTAATTGTGGGTCATCTTAGAATTCTGATTACCATATTGAGTAAGCCTAATTAGCATGGTCAAAAAAGACTTCCCAAAGAAGTAATATTTGAATAGAATATGAATGTTGAGAAGCAACTAGTTATATAATAATCCTGGAAAAAAATGTGAAGGCTCTGCTGTGGAAGATAACTTTGTGTGTATAAGGAACAGAAGGTCAAGGGAAGAAGGATAAGATATGAGGTTGGGTAGGTAGCAGCAACTAGATAATGCAGGGTCTTGAAAGTCATGCAGATTTCAAATTTTAAGATAAATAATAGTGTGCATCATATGATTCATATGAAAATTTGAATTCAAAATTCAATAGGAAATATCAGGATGATTTAAGCAGTACAGTAACACGATCTATTTCTCTGTAAAATTTCAAAACCTTTCAGGTTTCTTTTTATAATTATTTTTTATGTTTGATAATTATAAATGCTCAAAAGAGGAGAAGTAATTATGAAAATGTAACTCTTGATTCAGTCAGCAAAAAGAGTTTGCTATTGGCCTTGTCAATGTAGGCTCCTCTGATGTTCCAAAATGACTATAAATTTAAAATTTAATTTCAAATTAAACCATTGTGTACACAATTTTTTCTAAGTTTTCAAATGATTTTTCCTAAGTGGTTGAACTTTCTAAATAAAAGATAAAAGTATAAAATATATTCAATCATTACAGAGGAAGTGTTATTATTTGCCTTCCAATTGGTTCCAACCACTCACATTAATATTACACATCTACTTTAATTTTAAAACTTTGTGATTTGAAAACCACAAACAAAGTTTTAAAATTAAAGTAGATATTTAACCTTTATTTGGACCAATAAAACATCTAGCTCACTTACTGACTTTCAAAAGTAAGTAAAAGATAGACCTGGAACTAAAAACCAGATCTGGTTTATGACCTCCACTTCTTGCCAGATGGAGTAAAAGGGACATAATTTATCCTAACACAGGAAAAAAATAAAAAGAAAAGTGGTTAACCCATTGTACACCATAGTGCCTGTAGACACAAGCGCGGAGGACCTTCCCCACAGGCCATGCACGTCTATAAAAAAAAATGTTTTCCCTAAGTGACAGCCCTGACCAACTTTAAAATCATTTTTCGTGAGAATTTTCAGCTGAAAATATTCAAGAACACCCAAATTGTGAGTAATATATTTAAAATATTCATTGCAAATTGGTTTTTTAAATTAAATTCAAAACAGAGTGGCGTGTGGGGATGGTTTCCATTTTGGACGCGTGATAGTTAACTGGTTAAAATATGAAAAAGTAAAGTTCTCAATGTATTAGACATAACATAATAAAAGAGTATAACTGAAAGATGGGGCATTTTGATTGTCTGGAATTATTGCCTGGAGAAAGTTTCCAGGCTGTAGTGCAGGAGCGGGAGCCCATGTAGAACCTTATGTCTCCCTGCATTGAGGAGATGAAGTAAGAAGTTCAGGGAAGACTAGACAGCAAGAGTTTATAGGGCAGAGAACCAGAGAGGAGAGAGCCTGACAAAAACATCAGAGATCTGTAAAGAATTCCCTTCCAGTACTCAGCTGAATACTGATTAGCACATACATATAAGAGAAGTGCCCAAGACTGAGGGAAAAACAAAAACAACAACAACAAAAGCCACTGGAAGAATTAGGGGGAACAATACCCAGAGCTCACATAGCACCATTAATAGTGCCTGTTTTCACCAGTCAGCCGGGAAAACCTTGTAATATGCTATGGGCATTGAGTAGTGTACTCATAGTGGTTATGCCTCAATAGTGGAGAAAATTTATATTAAAGACTGTTCTTTCCTGCCAAACAAGCCTTAAAGGAAAAGTCAAACAAAAAAACAAACAAACAAAATGGATTGTTGCTACATAACCTAACAACACCTCAGTACAAAGCTTCAGAATATTTTAGAAAGATAAAAATAGCCAATACTCAAAAAAATAAAATTCACAAGTGTAGAATCCAATAAAAAATTAAGTTTTTAAAAGCAGCAGGAAAATACAATAAATACTGAGGAGAAAATTCAATCAATTGACAGTGATGTAGAATGAATACGGAATAAAATTGGTAGTCAGGGACATTAAAATAGACATTATGACTGTATTCCAAATGTTCAAGAAGCCAGAAGAAATATTTATAATATAATATGGAGACGTAAAAAATATTTTAAAATATCCAAATTGAACTCCTACCAATTAAAACTAAAATATCTGTAATGAAAAAATACACTCGATGGGGTTAATGTCATATTAGACACTGCAGAAAAAGAGATTAGTGAAATAGAAACCATAACAATAAAAACTATACAAAGTGAAACCTGTAGAAAAATAAAGACTAAAAAAAAAAAATGAAGAAAGGATTGATTTCAAGATCCTTTGGGACAATTTCAAGAGGCCCAGCATATGAGTAATTGTAATCCTTAAATGAAAGAAGAGAGGAGAGCAAGAAATATTTTTCAAAGAAATAATCATAGCTGAATATTCAAAATTTGCTGAAAACAATAACTCCACAATCTAACACGTCAATGAACACCAAATGCAACATACATAAAAAGGACAACATAGCCCATCAGAATCAATGTTTAAAATTAGTGATAAAAAGGCAACTTAATTGGCATTTTTAGACAATTCTACCCAACAACACAACAATAAATTTCTTTTATTGTGCACACTGAAAATTTACCAAGATAGACTATATTCTGGCAAAAAAGGAAAAAGAAAGAAAAATTCAAGTAATAAAAAGTGTTTTTTCATCACAATGAAATTAAATTAGAAACCAATATTAAAAAGATACCTGAAAAATCCTCTAATATTGGAAAGTAATTAGTATACTTCTAAATAATAGCCTTACAGAATAAAAAAACACAATTCTGCAAAAGTTCTTCAAGAAATTTGAAGAAAGAACACATTCCAAATCATTCTATGAGGCCAGACTTCTGCTGATACCAAAACTGGACAAAGAAATTAAAAGGAAAAAAAAACCCTACAGACTTATATCTTTCATTAATATAAATCCAAAAGTTCTTAATGAGTAAATGACTATGCTAAAATCTGAATCAAGTCTCTGTGACTACAAAATCTCTTAGTAACAAAATCTCTTAGTAACATGTCCTTCAGCATGTTGTTTTGAGCTTCACATTTCTCAGCTGAAAAGGAAGGTGGGTGGTGGTCATTCATTTCATTTTCAAGTATTGAGTTATTTTATGCTATACATGTGCTAGAGATATAACAGTAAGCTAAACATAGAAACAATGCTCAGCTTAATCAGGTGACAAACATTAAAATAATCATACTGAAAAATAAATAGCTGATTCTCAATATTCTGGAAAATGGAAGCACACTTCTATGTTTTATTCATATGGACATAAGGAAATGTTGGGAATTGGGATGATTAGAAAGACTTCCCTGAAAATTTTTCTTTGAGTTTACAACTGATTGATAAGAGGAAGATAAACAGAGAGGAAGAGCATGAGCAGGATCCCCTTACAGTGGTTCTCAACCTTCCTAATGCCGCGACCCTTTAATACAGTTCCTCATGTTGTGGTGACCCCCAACCATAAAATTATTTTTGTTGCTACTTCATAACTGTAATTTTGCTACTGTTATGAATCATAATGTAAATATCTGATATGCAGGATGTATTTTCATTGTTCGTGACCCACAGGTTGAGAACCGCTGCTAGGAAGTCCTAACAGAGAAAAAAGTGGGAACAGATGCTGGTGACAAAACAAGCATGGTTTTTCTAGGCCCTGGGTGTTGCCAGTGGTGGGCATGGGGGAGATTTCCTTGACAAAGTCTTCCTAACCAATGCTGCTGTTCTGTGGTTTCAAGTCAAAGAGAGGCAGGGCCAGCCAGCAGAGCGTGCTTTGTAAATTAGAACGTAGTTAATGTGAAGATTTGTGGGAGTTGCACTGGTTTCTTCTTTTAAAAGACTATAACATTTCCCCCAAATTATTCTTAGTGTGGTGGAATCTTTTCAAGGCGTGAAATTGGTGTTTACAAAGAAGCTTCTATTTCAACACTGACAAAGCTAGAGACACAGTTAGCTTAACTCCTAGGATGAAAATGTGCCCCATAGCATTAAATACGCAGCTTCTGGCAGTTTCTGAAGAATTCAGTATGCATTCATAGTTTGATTAATTATAAATGTGTGCTCCTTGGCTGAAGAGAGGAGAGCTAGAGAAACACAGGCCAGAGAACAGAGAAGAATTTTCCCCACAGGAAAGTAGAGGGAAGAGGGAGGGCAAGAGCAACCTGTAAGCTGGTGACTGATGGGTTAGTAGTTGAGGGGTCCCGATGAAAAGTGTAGCACATTCCCACATGGGAGTCTTGCCTACCTTTCTCCAGGTTTGCTTTCTTTTTTAATTTTTTTTAAATAAATATCTTCTTATTGATCTTAGAGAGAGAGAGGAAGGGAGAGGTAGAGAAAGAACATTGATAAGAGAGAGAAACATCAATAAGCTCATGCCCTCTACTGGGCATCAAGTCCACAACCCAGCCAGGTGCCCTGACCAGAAATCAAACTGGTGACTATTGGGTGTGCGGGGATGATGCTCCACCAACTGAGCCACGCTGGCCAGGGCAGGTTTGCTTTCTAATGAGGACTGGACCACACCCTCTCTCCAGGATGGGGACTGTCTCCTTCCTGATCAAAACAAGTTCCTTTACTCCTATAGGAGGATTGCAATCTTGTTTGATTTAGGCGTGTCTTCCACGAGAATTTATGGAGTGCTCACTCTATGCCAGCCTCTCTATTGGACACTGCAGATTCAGGGACACGAGAAACCATTTCTTACTTCAGTCTAGTGGAAGAGACATACATGAAAACAAATACCAAACACAATAATGCAAGGATATGGGGAATGTACAAAGCTCTAGGCGAATAGTAGAGAAAATTATTAATTCTCCCAAGGGGCATCATGTCGTGTTAAAAGGGAGGGACATTTGAGCTAGCTCTCGAAGGGTATGTGGCTGAGGAGATGAAAGCAAGTTTTCTCTAGGAAAAGAAGAAACAGGGGAGCTAAATGTACTAATGTTTGAAAATGTATCATACAAAGCAAGGCTGATAAGAGAGTTTGGGCCCAGATTGTGAAGAGACGTGAGTGCCATGTTCATAATACTATAAATGAAAGAGAAAGTAATACCCCTGACTTGTTCATTAACATTCTTTCCAGTGTGTGTATTTTCTAGGCTGAGTAATTATCCAACAGGCAAGGAGCCATTGGTTCCTGCTACTATATGAGCCAGTTTATCAACATGGGACATCGTTTGTGCATTTTAGAAGGGAGGGAGGGAGAGAAGGAGGGAGGGAAGGAAGGAAGGAAGGGAGGGAGGGAGGGAGGGAGGGAGGGAGGGAGGAAGGAAGGAAGGAACGAAGGAAGGAACGAAGGAAGGAAGGAAAGAAGGAAAGGAAAGAAAGGAAAGAGGGAAGGAAAGAAAGGAAAGAGGGAAGGAAGGGTGGGGTGATGGAGGGGAGAAGGAGAAAGGAGGGAGAAAGGAAAAGAGAAAAGGAGGGAGAAAAAGCAGAAGGGGAGATAAAGATAAGAGATAAGAGATGAGCCATATCTGAAAGAAAAGAAGGAAGAGGAGAAAATAACGAGGGAAATAAAAAGTGAGGAATCATTTGGGTCCACTGCCAACAAGAGTTAGGAAAACTGATTTCTTAAGATAAACTGAAGTAAAACAAAATATGCTCCATATGTTGAAACTGTATACTTAGTTTGAGATAAACAAAAACATGTTTGGAGAATAACTGCCATAATTAAAAAGAAATTAAAAGAAAGAAAGAAAAACCATCTGGGGGATAGATATATACTTAACCCCACACACACACACACACACACACACACACACACACACACAATACACAGTGATTCCAACACTTGAAGTTTTCTTTGTTTTAAGTAAACTTACTTGTTGCAAAAGGGCGTTGCAACAGTCTTTGCCCAAAGCGCCCCCTGTTTCAGGCTGGAGCTATCCAGGGCTACTTGGCATTGCTCAAACACCAGAAAACCTTTCCAAAGCCTGTCCTTTGCTCCTGCTTTCTTTTCTGCTGTGAATATACATCCTCCCTTTTCCCTCTGGACAACTCCAAATTACCCCTGAGCACCCAACTCAACTGTCACCTGCTCCCAGCCATGTGCCTGACAGCCAGCACAGTTCATAATGGCTTCCTCATCTGTGAACTCTGCGAGTGTGTATCACTTTTCTGCGGCTGCCATAACAAAACATCAGCGTCTGGGTGGCTGGAAGCAACAGTTTATTGTTTCACAGTTTATTGCTTCTTGGAGGCTAGAAGCCTAAAAATCAGTCTGTCGAAATCCGGGTTGGTTCCTTCTGAGGCACTGGAGGGAGAATCTGTTCTGGAAACATAGATTTACAACCAGTGGGACAGATGAAAGTCCAGATTTGGTATGTAGTCCCAGATGTAGAGGGTCATTCATGAAGAAGGAGAAGAAGGAGGAGAAGGAGGAAGAAGAAGAGGAAAAGGAGAAGAAAGGGGAGGGAAGGGGCAGAAGAATAAATGGAAAAGCTTATTGGAAAATAAGAATCATTTGGGAGAGAAATGGTAAGGAGGAACAAAAATCTTGGAGAAAACTTGCTATGGCCATGAAGCAGTATTTCCAAGTGGCCTTCCAATTTTACCTTTGCAGTCATGTAGTCAATTCTAAATTCATTTCTTTTTCAAGAACATTGTTCTTTTTAACCATATCATAACTATATGATCACAAAGGTAACATAGTCTGAAAGTGACAGAATGTAAAAGTCATGTGAATTTCAACTACTAAATCACAGGAAGATGGATTTGTTGTACTCAAATTACTGGTATCTAAAACAACTTATATAAAGAAATAAAAAAACTTAAAAAATAAATAAAACAACTAATAAATATCCCTTACCAATTTTTGCTTCAGCAATCCTGAATTGGTCATTTTTCCCAGAGCACACATTTTGTTGTAGGTTTCTGTACCTTGGTGCATGCTGACCTTTCATTCTGATGTGTCCATCCCTACCGTCAACTCCTAATCTTCCTTCAAAATGCAATTTAAGCTTAACATTCTCCAGAAACCTTTCTCTGAATACTCAAGTCCAATTAACCACACTTTCCACCATGTACCTCTGTGCATCCTCTGTACCTTGAATGAACTGATACCATTGCACTGTTATTCTGTTGCTGCTTATTTTCAAATAATGGGTTATTCTGGTGCCGTCTTATCTGTAATGTCTTAACTGCCCAGTGATTATTCACTATGATTCACTATGCCTAACAGGTATTGGTAAGTGTTTGCTGGATGAATTAATGAATGTACAGAAGTGTCTGTTTCAAACTGTTTTAAAGTTTTCAGGTAATCTTGGAAAAGTATCAAGATGAGTATAGGCAAAATTTGAATGTCAGTATTCTACTTAATTTTTAAAGAGAAATGAAATACTGCAGTCAAATCTCTGGTGGCTTTATACTAGTATACTTGACTTAACACAGTCATGATGAGGGAACGCAGAAAATGGACTTTAAAAACAAAAAACCTCTCTTGGAAATTAGCCCAAGAGCCAAATGTTTCATTTTAATGGTATGTTTCTTCTCTCATACCACAACTAGTAAACACTTCAGATCACACATACACACAATGTTTGTTTGTATTTACTATAATTCCCTACGAAACTCCAGATGCTTGGACTGTACAGGCATCTAATACACGTTTGATGAATTAAAGAACAAATGAAGGAACCCTTGAATAAAATGAGCTAAGATTCTGACATCCATTAGCAAGCTGTTACCAGTTTTCATCTGCCTCGTTTGATTGTAGGCCATCCGTTTGGAGAGAGGAAATGGAAAAACGGGATGCAAATGACTGATCTGTTCAATGCCTTTGAGTTAATACTTAAAATGCAATCTCTTATCAGACATTTGGTACAACATGAGCTGGAATACTCATTCTGGCTCCAGGTTTGCCCCCACATTGCTAGGTGAGATTAATTTTTTTGGCTAAAGAGATTGATCTTGGTCCCACCTACAGTAATGTATTCTGACTTTATGGAACATAGGCCAGATTTTTTTTTTAGGCCCGATAAAGTCCAATATGGTTCTGACATAATTATTCATGAGGCTGGATTATAATACTTCTACATCTCAGCCAGGCTTTTAATTTGGTGTCATTGGTAGGCAGGCATCATCTCAAAGTTTTAATTTAATGAAATAAAATTCTGTCCCTTGATTAATTTCCAGGAAAGGTTGTTGGAAATAACTCATGTGTTGTGCCTCAAGCACTGCATCTCTGGTTTTATACTTCTGTCCCACTCTGTATTCAAAAGATCTTCAATTAAGCAGAAACCTTCTTAGAGAAGACGTCCACTGAGCATCATTTGAAAGGGGAGCATGTCTCTTGGGGTAGAAGTGGTAAGGGTCTTACTCACCAGTAGTTTATCAAATGTTTCTTCCAACTATGTGTCATAGTCCCCTGAGAATTCTGGTAAATTAAACATTCTCCAACGTCTTACACTCTTCGCTCACTTTACAAATCATTTCTCTGATCAATGTCAGGGTGACATGCCATGGCTGATCATGTATTTATAGAGCAGGTTAAAACTCAGAGTGCCTTCATTTACATTATCTTGATAGAGTTCCTCAAGTCTTGGAATGGCAGGTCAGATTGATTTCTGCTCATTGTTCAGATAGGAAAATTGAGTCTCAGAGCTTTCCAGATTTATGAAAGGATAGATAATGAAAATGGATAGAATTGGGCCTTGAACCTACTTGTTTTATTTCTAGTTCAAGGCTTATTGATAACACCAAAGTGCTCTAATGGATGTTCAAGAAACAGTTGTGGCCCTAGCTGGTTTGGCTCAGTGGATAGAGCGTCAGCCTGCGGACTGAAGGGTCCCAGATTCAATTCCAGCCAAGGGCATATGCTCAGATTGGGGGCTCGATCCCCAGGATGGGGTGTGCAGGAGGCAGCCAATCAATGATTCTCTCTCATCATTGATGTCTATCTCTCTCTCCTTCTCCCTTCCTCTCTGAAATCAATAAAAATATATTTTAAAAAAAGAAACAATTGTGCTTACTCACGCATTTTTTCCTTCATTATATTTACTGAGCATCTATTATTTGCCGATATTGTGTTTGGTGTTGATATTATTAATGGTAATCAAGCCAA